>NC_056689.1:72885982-73195982 GCF_018350215.1 Panthera leo | reverse complement strand
CTGCACTTGCCAGCTGTGTGACTGGGGCAAGTTAGGGAACCTCTCTGAGCCTTTGTTTTTTTTCATCTATAAAACTGGGATATGATTAACCTTCCTGATGGAGGGGTTAAGAAAATTAAATGAGTTCACGCACCCCTACGTGACTACTCAATAAACAGTTCCCACTTAGAACAAAATGTGCCACTGTTATTCCCCGGAAGGGAGGGGCAAGTGTCTCTGATGCCCAACCTCAAATCCTTATTTGGGATTCGGCCTTACCTTGGTGTATCCTCCAGTGCCGGATATACAGCTCGGACCTCCCTGGGCCACCACTGCCCACCGCGCTGGACTTTTCTAAGGGTCGCAGTTCGCTCCCTGGCCGGTTCCCCTCCTCCACCTAACAGAAGAGGCGGTGGACTGAGTATTTTTATTTTAAAAGACTTTTTTTCTGGGCCTCTGACCCGACACTGCAGGTATCAGCGTGGGTTTCACGGGCCTCAGTAGCTTTGGCAGAAAGGAGGAGGCGGCTCAGCTGGGAGCGATGAGGGACCCGGAGCCACACACCCCCCTCCCCACCAAGGTGGCCCCACTGGGGCCAAGGCTTGGGTCTGGGACTTTCCACGGCCCCCAGGTCTCTCGAGGTGGGCGGCAAATCCTCCTGCGCAAGGGACCCGGGGAGGTTGGGAAGGGGCCCGGGCCAGCTGTCTGAGGGTATGACAGGGAAGGGCCACAGGCCGGGATTTGGGACCCCATCGTCTCCTCACCTAAGGAGGCCCCGGGAACTGCCTCTGGCCGAGCTCTACAGGGAAAGGCGGGCTCCATCCACCGCCCGGATCCCCTTCGGGAGGACCCGAATCCCAGGGCCCTGCACTGGCTGCGCGGTAAGGGGAGCCAAGACCCGGCGACAGCGCCTTTCGCCCGCAGGAGGGGCTGGGGAGCGGAGCCCTCGCGGCCTCGGGGCGCCAACACGGCGTTTGCGCCTGGCGGGAAGTAACTGGAGAGTTTGCTGGATTTTGTCTCCATCCCACTCTACGTCTTTAGGCCAGGGCGGCTGCAAGGACACGTCCCGCTCTCCAGCCACCCGGCCCCACCGAACCACCCGGCAGAGCGCGGAATCAAAGGCACTGTCCATCCGGAGGCCCAGCTGGCGACAGCTCGAGAGGACTGACAGGCCACCCGTCTGTCGGGCCCCGGGAAACCCGCCTCCCTGCGGAGAGTGGCTCAGGACAATCACACACACACACACACACACACACACACACACACACACACACACACACACTCAAATAAAGTAGAAGCCCAAGGTCTGCCTCCACGGCCAGAGGTGGCTTCCGGAACCGGACCGAGCTTGGGTCCTCCGATGGGCCCGAGGGGGAGGGGGTAGGGGCGGCGGGGGAGGGGAAGGGGCGAAGGACCCCGCTCAGAGGCCCCTCCCACTCGCGGACGTTCCGCGGGGTCGAGCGGGGTGGCGGCGGGGCGGCAGGACCGCGGGGCGGGCGGAGCGCGCCGGGCGGCGGGCGGGAGCCCCTCGGAGCAAACCGCACACACTCGCACCCCCTCTCCCTCCTTCTCTCCCACCCTCTCGCCGGCACCCCCGCCCCCAGCCCCCTCCTCTTCCCCGCCCGCCTCCGCCCCCATTCTGGGAATTGTGTGGAAAAATTCTCAGCCAAACCTCCCACCTCTCCTCTCGCCCCCCCCCCCCAACCCCCCGCCACCCCACTCCCTTTAAAAAACCCCCTTTCCTCCCCGGCCCCTGCACTCTTTGTGAATGAGGGCAGGGAACACGGCCCTTCCCCCGCCCAGGAGCCACGCCAGACCGCCGCACTCAGAGGACTGTTTGTTAATAGTCCAATTAGATAATTGCCATCTTTCACTCCTTTTGCTCCGCATTTCCCATAAAGGAATGAATGGGGAGAGCGGCGTGGAGAGGGCTTCTGCCCCGGCAAGGTGACGAGAAGGGCTGGAGCATGCTCCTTGCACAAGGCCATGCGCTTGAATTGAATCATTGTAGCCTAATCAATGCTCTTATTGGATTACTGGCTGTTGCTTTTCTCAAAGATATTGTAGCAGAGACAATGAAATAGCTAGGGGAAAACTTTTTTTTTTTTTTTTTTTTTTTTTTTTTGAAGCAGATCTCACAGTTGAGATTTTCTCGGCTCTCTCCCTCTCCCCCCCTCTCTCCTGCTGGACTCTGAGTACAAAGCTGCCCTTTGAATGGGCTGCCTCAGGGCTGACCGGAGGTGCAAGCGTGAAAAAATCCAACGGGAACACTAAATGAAGAGAGGTGGCCGTTTAAGATGGCTGTCAGCGTCGAGGTGTGTTAAGGAGGAGTTATTTGGGACGAAAGCTTGGCTTTTAGAGTTCGGGGGAGACACTTTTTGGGAAAACTTTTACTCCCCCCCCCCTCTTTTCCCCCTAGAGGCAACCTCTTTCTTCTGCAGCAGGGTGTGCGAGGGTTTTTGTTGGTTTCTCTTTCCCTCCCCCCTCCTCCCTCATTCAGCTCTATCTGTCGAGTGTGCAGAAAACCCCTCTAGCCAGTATGTGAGCAGGAGGGTCAAAGGCAAAGGGAAAGTTAATAATGCCTGCTAATGGTACTAACAATTCAGGATGAATCTTGTCAAAAGTTTTTCTGGAAGTGTGGGTCTTTGATTGTGTGTTTCCTGAAAGCAAGACCAGTCATTTCCGTTTATTCACTGGCTAAACCCCTACTTGATTGGGGACAAGGACAGAAACCATCCATTACGATCTGATATATTATCCAAACAATTTAGTGTATTCATGAGGTAACCGAAACGTGGGGGCTGCGAAATTACCCGTAATCAATTGCAACAGCGAGTGTGCGTCCCCGCGGGTGTCGGACGAGTAGAAGTCGCCGTCTCAGCCACAGGCGGGAGCCGCAGCATTTCGGAGTTGCTCTGCTTGCTACCTGGTCGCCAGGCTGGGGACACTGGACGTGCTCAGAGGACGCGGACGCTGACGAGGCGGCCTCGCCGCGGCTCCATCGGGATCCTGGGTCAGACCCGCCGCCTCTCCGCGAGCGCGCCACTCGCCGGTCGCCGCTGACCCGCCCGCGGTCGCCGCAGCCGCCCCGCGGGGACATTCATTCTTGCCGCTTGCCTCTCTCTGGGCTGGGCGCAGGAGCTCCTTTGTAGGGTTTTGTGCCCGCGGCGCCTCCTTTTTTTGTTGTTGTTTTTTTTTTCTGTTTTTTTTTTTCTTTTTTTTTTTTTCCCCCCTTTCTTTTTCTTTTCTTTCTTTTTTCTTTTTTTTTTTCCCCCCCATGTTCGGGAAACCAGACAAAATGGACGTTCGGTGCCACTCGGACGCAGAGGCTGCCCGGGTCTCGAAGAACGCGCACAAGGAGAGCCGGGAGAGCAAGGGTGCGGAGGGGAGCCTCCCCGCCGCTTTCCTAAAGGAGTCGCAGGGCGCCTTCTCCGCGTCGGGCGCCGCGGAAGATTGTAACAAAAGTAAATCCAATTCGACTGCCGATCCGGATTACTGCCGCCGGATCCTGGTCCGAGGTAGGAATGGGGTCGGGATGCAGGGCGCGTGTGCTGTGGGGGAGGACTCGGGGGCCCGAGCTGCGCGCGGCTCCAGACGCAGGCCCGCGGGGAGGAGGTGTCGGCTGCGAACTCGGAGAAAGTTACTGGCCTTTCTCCCCCCCACCCCCACCCCCAGCCGCGGTCTGGCTGGCCGCTGGGCACTCGCACCCGGGGCGCGCACTCTCCTGCAGCCTCGACCCTCCGAGTCCCGAGGGGCCCCGCCTCCTGGGCTGCTGGGGAGCCTAGGAGCTGCGCGGGCCGGCCGGGGCTCCGGGCTGCGGCCTCCGGTCGGGGAGAGGGAGCAGGACACTATGGAGGACGAGTGCGCGCTGTGCGAGCCAGAGGACCTGCCGCGAGCCTGCCTACGGGCTCCTGCGCCCTGGCGGGCCGAGTGCACCCAAGGGCAGTGCGGGAGCCGGGGAGCAGCTGCCGAACGCCGGCTACTGCCGGGCTAGTTGGCGCGCTGGGCCGAGGGCCCCGGCGCCGCGCTTGAGACTCGCCGCCGCCGCCGCCGCCGCCGCCGCCGGGAGAAGCGGCTGAGCTGGGTCGCCGGGCCACGGATGTCGCCTCGGTGCTCCACTCGGCCCCGCTGTGCTGCGCGTTTTGCGCTCGGCTAGGGGGGCGGCGGTGGTGAGGCCCGGCCCCGGCCCCGCGCCGCCCCCGCCAGCAGATAGCCAGGCCCCGGCGGCCCAGACCGGGTCCCCCCTCCTTCCGCCGCCCCGGCTCAGGAGAGAAGGAAACCCCGGGGTGGGGCGCTGGGGCAGCGGGAGACGAGTCTGGTCTACGCGCCCCAGAGCTGGGGACGGTGGGCCCCGGCCTGGTCAGTTTGGAGACCCTCAGGCTACAAGGGGACCCAGACCGCGCAGCCGAGGCTCCCAGGCCTGAAGGATCATCAGCTGATTTGGCATTTTTTTTTTTTTTTCCTCCCATGTCTAGAGGCCTCTATAAAGGCCAAGTCTGGTTCCGCCTCTCGTCAGCGGTGTGGAGTTAGCCCCCTCGCTTCCCCAAAACGCACAGTGTCTTTGCTCCCCGGCTGTGACCGCAGCCCTCCACCCCCATCCCCCACCCCAGACTGCAGGCAGCTGGCGGCCGTGTCCTCAAGCCAGCTCCGGCCAGGGAGGTGGAAGGAGACGGGAGGGTTCCGGTGGCTGACATCTCCCCTTCCTCAGATGCCAAGGGTTCCATCCGAGAGATCATCCTGCCCAAGGGCCTGGACCTGGACCGGCCCAAGAGGACGCGCACGTCCTTCACGGCGGAGCAGCTGTACCGGCTGGAGATGGAGTTCCAGCGCTGCCAGTACGTGGTGGGCCGAGAGAGGACCGAGCTCGCCCGGCAGCTTAACCTCTCCGAGACCCAGGTACCGGGTGGCCAGGGCGTGCAAAGCTCTGCACAAGCCTGCCTCCCCATCTCTGTAACTGGCTCCTCCCGGGTACCCAGCCTGGCTCTGGACAGAGACGCCCAGGGGAGGCGGATTGGATGGGGTGAAAGACCTCAGGATTCCTTCCCTTCCATAAACCATTCCTTTCCCTCTACACCCTCACGTCTTCCAGGGCCTACACTCTGCCCTCCTTGGCCTAGCCCAGGAGGCCGCAACTGTTGTCCTTTGGAATTCTTTTTAGATCACAGTCTTGAGAATAACCTGCTTGCCTCTTCTGCTCCACAAGGAACCAATGTTTGCCCCTGTCTTGGCCACGCCATTTTGGCCAGATTTCCAGGCACCACCCTCTCTGGGGACCCCAGGCTTATTCAACACCCAGGCCTGTTCTGCAAGCATGGGGCTGGGGCCAAAGGCACCTGGGTGCTGAGGGTGACAACTAGATTGCAAAGGCACACATGCCTGAGATTTGCCTGTGCAGGCAGGCCACCCTGCCCCTTGAGTCTGGACCCATTCCCAGCCCTGGGCACCCACTGGGCACCTAGGAGGCCCTGTCTTCTGTGACAATGATATATGGGATCAGGGGCAGATCTGGGGCCCTGGGAGCCATCACTGCCAACTGCGCTTTAGGTCTTTTCCTTTACATAAAATCCACATGATGTTACTGGAGTTAGTCACATAGACTCTGGACCCTGGACTTTTCAGGGCCGGAGAGCTTTGGGGCCTGGTGAGGGCATGGCATCAGCTTGGCCTAGGTAAGGGAGACTCCTTTCTGAGGGCCAGTCTCTTTCCCTGTGCCCAGCCCTGAAGCAGGTAAGGAGCATTTTAGGTCTGGGATCTGGGCAGAAAGCTGAGAACTGAAGACAGATCATCTTGGATGTTCTTTTTGAGTTTGAGTTGGCATGATAGCTTTTTCCTGTTTTCTCTACTACCACCCCTCTTAGGTTTACAAAATCTAGACCTTTCCATATAGCTGCTAAACTCCATTCTGGGCCACCAGGTAGGCCCGAGGAGGGGGCAGAGGGAGATGAGAAAGTGAGAGGGAGGTTGGCGGAGAGAATTTAGTTCACCCCAGCCTCCTGACTTCCTCCCATGATTCCAAAGTTCATGTTGGAGAACAGGTGATAAATGAAGAGTATCACTCAGAGCCTCCAATCCAGAGGCAGAGAGAGGAGGTGGAGATAGCTTGGCCTATAAAGTCCATCCTGCACAAATTATTCCTTTTACAGCCACCTTCCCAGCTTGCTGCTAGTTAATGGCCAAGTCTGACCCCAGTAAGCAAGTAACAGCCTCTTGAAGCCTTGGACAGTACTAATGCGGCAGAGGCTACATTTGGTTGGGCCAAGGGCCTGGGTCCAGCAAAACAGAGCAACACTCCTCCTCACCCACCCCCTACTTCCCACACAGCAGCCTTCAGGCCTCACCCCTCTCCTGGAAATGTGAGCTCACAAGCCAGGATGATCCCCGTCTGGCTGCATGCAGGTAGCTAGGCAGCCCGGTGAAATTCCTTCTGGTCTTCCTTCCAGTTAGGATCACGGACATCTTTAATACTTTACTTATAATCTCTGACAGCCTAGGCCCGCTTCCACGACACGGAAGCCCAGCCTAGTGCAGCTGTGTCCAACTCTTGGTGGCCCAGGGAGCTCCCCAGCCAGCAACCTCTCCTGCTGCGAGGTGGGGCTGGGACCGGGGCTGGGCTGGGGCTGGGGCCGGGGCTGGGAAAGGGACCTTCACGGAGCCCTCGCGTCCTGGGAGCCCGCCCCCCTTGACGCCGGTCTCCCCCTGCCCCTCTCTCCCGCCCTCCCTGCGCCCCTGCGCCCAGGTGAAGGTCTGGTTCCAGAACCGGCGCACGAAGCAGAAGAAAGACCAGGGCAAGGACTCGGAGCTGCGCTCGGTGGTGTCGGAGACGGCCGCCACGTGCAGCGTGCTGCGGCTGCTGGAGCAGGGCCGCCTGCTGTCGCCGCCCGGCCTACCCGCGCTGCTGCCGCCCTGCGCCACCGGCGCGCTCGGCTCGGCGCTACGCGGGCCCAGCCTGCCGGCCCTGGGCGCCGGCGCCGCGGCGGGCTCGGCCGCCGCCGCCGCCGCCGCCGCCGCGGCCGCCGCCCCGGGTCCCACCGGCGCCGCGTCCCCGCACCCGCCGGCCGTGGGCGGCGCTCCGGGCCCCGGGCCCGCTGGGCCGGGGGGACTGCATGCGGGCGCGCCGGCTGCCGGCCACGGCCTCTTCAGCCTACCCGTACCCTCGCTGCTCGGCTCCGTCGCCAGCCGCCTGTCCTCCGCTCCGTTGACAATGGCCGGTTCGCTGGCAGGGAATTTGCAAGAACTCTCCGCCCGATACCTGAGCTCCTCGGCCTTCGAGCCTTACTCCCGGACCAACAATAAAGAAGGGGCCGAGAAAAAAGCGCTGGACTGATTTTACGTGTTTGCCTGTATTTATATTTATAGTATCTATTGTGGTGATATTTATGGACTCGCGTATTCGGCGCCCGAGGCTCCTGGGCTGGGCTTCCCGCTCCCACCAGGCCTCTGACAGCTCTCCTTCCCCATTAGTCTCTGCTACCAATCTTATTTTGGGCTACTTTTTTTCTACCTTCCCTCCGTCCTCCTCTCCTCCCCCCAACTTCCTTCCGAATCCAGGAGAATCCAAAGAATTGGGGGGGGGGGGGAATGCCCGAATTAGCCAACTGATGCCCCAACCGATGCCAGGCCCTGGAAGGAAAAGACTGGTTCTAAGTCAAAGCACAGGCCACCTGCTCTAGATCGGGCCGGGCCGCTGCTGCCGGTGATCATTCTTATGAATATTGAAAGAGGAAAGCTGCGCGCAGAGCCCTGGGGCTGAAAAAGCTGGTAGGTTTCGTTAGAGCAAAAAGGAAGACGTTCCTCCCTCCTGCCAGAGAAACCAGGGCTTTGGGGAGCCCCTGAGCCCCACTTTATGGACTGCTTGGGAGAGCCGATGCACACGCAGCTTTCTGGCTGGACAAATCTTGCCGATTCCCCCCCCCCCCCCCCAACACCTCTAGAGAAGCAACAATCACAACCACCCCCGACCTCAGGAGATACACCAAACATCACGGTGGGCAACGGCGGTAATACATTTGATCGGATCAGCAATAAAGCCACAGTAATAACTACCGCATACAACCAGATGAAGTGAAACCAGTTTTTAAACACTCCTGTCACAATCGAGTTTGGACGGCTTACGAAAATCCACGATAGAGAACGCTCCGCGGGGCAATGCAAAATTCAAGTTCTGGGTGTCATGACTTTACACGGGAACTTAAAAGGAAAAAGCAAAAGGAAAGCCAACGCCGCTAGTGACAGACAATTCAGAATCTTTTCTCCGAGGCTGTTCGGGGCGACGGCCGACAGCTCCCCGCTCCGGGAGCGAGGGAAGGGCGGCTGCCGGGCTCTTCTCGCCAACGTCTCCCCGACGACGCGCAGGCAGAATTGCTGGGCTTGGAGACGAATCGATGCCCTTGGCGTCCTCTTCCCCACTCCCGGATTCAGGAAACCCTTCCAGCACGCAGGAAACGACTGGATTTCAGAGCTCTTCTTGGAGGACCAGGTGTCAGGGACGGAGACGGGGACAGCGGGGCTACCCGGCCTCCTGTGTGGTAGTCTCGGTATTCAGATCAGCTACCTGCTCAGATAGGAAAGGCTTCCCTCCCCACCCCCCTCCCCCCACCCCACCCCCCAGGTTGCCACGGTCCCAAGTCAGAAACCCGGACCGCGACACCGTCACAGCCTCATCCCTTACCGGAGCCACAAACCTCCGTCCCCGCAGCCACGGCCACCCGCATTTTAACCAAAACTACAGACCTAGACGGCGAGGTGCCGCAGTGTCTAGAATGTATCCCTTCATCCGAAGCGAGCGCAGAGCATTTTTTAAAATAGTAATTTTATTGTAAATTATTTACGTCGGAAGCTCCCCCACCCCTCTTTTTTTTCTTTTAGGAACTAGTGAAGAAAATAATGAACGATTCAAACATGGGTAGGTGTCACTGAATCCTGGCTACTAACTTTGTTCTGAATGTTTTGGATATTTGGATGTTTTGTATTTATGTGGTGAGAGTGAAATATATATATCTAAGATGATAAATGAGGTGTATTTTTGTCTTGTGTTTGAAGGATAAAAAAAACAAATCAAAAAAGAAGAAGAAGAAGAAAAGGAAGAGAGACCCAGCAAATGATATGTCTCGGTGGCCTGGGGACTCCTGGGGCGGAGGGTGGCAGGCAGCCCCAGAGCTCCAGGCCCTGCAGCCGTACCTGCCATGAGCTCCTGGGAGGAGGTTTGGGGCGGACTTTGGTCCCTAGAGACACAGCCGCCTGGCTAAAATGTTGTTTCACTTCTTTGAGTGGGTCTCACTCTCTCTCTGTCCCAATGGGTTAGACCTTCAGGCCCTGCCCCCCACCCCCATTCTCCCCGCGTGGTGTTTCTGGGTTTATTTAGGAACTTGTGTCCTGACACCCTGAAGTTCCTGCCTCCTAACACTCCCAGTTTCTAGAGTTTTCCAGCCACATCTCCAGGCTGACCGGCAGTATTTTGGATTCATGCAGTCACAGGGCCCGGAACAGTTACGATTTTCCTTTCTTCTGATTTAGAGTCTCTCTGCCGCTAAGAGAAACTTGAAGGAGCAAGAGAATGGAAAAGATATTAATTCCTGCACAGACCTCTTCCTCCACCCCACCCCAGTATATACGCGGTGGTGAGCGGATGTAGACGGTGCAGAGAGAACGCAGGGGTTGAGGAGGATACATCTAGACACTTTCCTAAAGCATGAGGCCCCCGGGGGCGCAGGCGTACCGGTCCTAGCTCCCTCTTCCTGGTGCCCGAGCACCAGGGTGAGGCGGGGGCCCGCAGTTCCCTTGGGGCACCTGCACAGGCCGGTCCCCTCGAACCCTCACGAGGGTATTGTGCCCGCACCGCAAGTTTGAGGCACCCGAAATGAGGCGGCGGCACAGTGTGGTCCGCTGAGTTCATAAGCTGAGTGTAGATTGGAACTCTGCGTGGTTTAGGGCCTTTGCGGTGAGCTGGTTGTTTTCCTGAGAGCAGCCACCGCCCCCAGACAGTCTACTTTTGTTTCTGGAAGTCGCTGCACCCCCCTTGGCTTGCTACCTCTGGGCTCCTCCCCTCCCTGTCTTATTTTCTTTAGCTGGAACCTACTTTCTCCCTTCTGTCCCTCTAAGGGTCTCTCTCCCCTGCTGCTCTGGGTCTCCGTCCCCTTGTTTCTCCTTTCTTCCATTGCTTCTCCCCAGTCGCTCTCTGTCTCTCTGCTTCTCACTCACATTCATTCTCTCTCTCTGTCTCTCTCTCTCCCCAATTCCTGTGCCCTCTCCTGGTGGCCCCAGGACCAAGGCGTGGGTGGCTCTGATGCAGTTTTCTGGCTGGTGGTTTGGGGCCAGTGAAGGGGGAGAAGAGAGCGAGAAGGTGGCATACATTTATGGAACAAAAGAAAACACAAAATCCTAGCTCCAGGTTCCCCACCAAGCTTAGCCCCCTCTCCCAGGAGCATCAGCCTGGGGAGTCACCAAGCAGATCCCTTAGAAGCTTTCCCTCCTTTCTCTTTTCACTTCCTTATCCCTAAAAAGGGGAAAGAGCTGCCTACCCCGTTTCTCTGCTCTCACCTCCCTTCCCTCCCTGGCTTTGGGAAGAGCTGCTGAGCTCTTCTCCTGCCACTCAGGGAGTGCAATTGTTCTTAACAAGACTCTTCTGCATAGAACATGAATCACAATTTTAATTAAAAAACGTTTATAGACAATTCATTTAATTTTAGTGCCTGTCTTGTTCCCCCTCCTTCCCCAAGGGCCTCCAGCAAGCTGCCTGGATCCCTGGAGGGCTCTGGTGAGGCCTCTGTCCTCCCTCTAGTGACTCACAGGCCAGGGAGGAGGCAGGTGGCCTCTGTGACAACAGCTGGCCCTGCCTGGGAGAAGGTAGAAGGGGCTCCTAGAGGTCAAGGAGAACAGCTGGAGTTGGGGGAGCTGAAAGGAATCTCATGCTCAGGCCTGCACAAAGCAATGTCCAAGTTAGCTCAGAGCAAAAAAGAAAAAGAAAAAGAAAAAAAAACCTCTCACCAAGCTCCTGTGACTTTGGTGGTCAGGTGTGGGGAAGACGTGGGAAGTCACTTGGGGAGTTGAACTGGGACACAGGCTCAGATCCATACTTGCAGCTGGCCTGGCCCAGAGCAGAGTGTAGTCATAATAAATAGCATTTAGCAGCCCTTTATAGTTTACAAATAGCCTTTCACATATACCATATCGATTACTCCTTACTTGCAGAGTGCCAGCCTCATTTTAAAGAGCCACATGAGGCTTGGAGCAGTCAAATGACTCTTGCTGGAGGCTATGGCCCTTGTCAGAGCCACAAGACTATAAACTCCCCACACGGCCAGGACCCTCTTCTTCCTGCTTTTTTTTTTTCCTCCTTTTCTTCTGCCCCGCCTTCCTCCTTCCCTCCTTCCCTTCTTTTTTCTCTTCCCTTCTTTTATTCCTTCATACTTTCCTTCTGTGCCCAAAGTGTCTGGCTCATGGTACCTGAATTCTTTAGCCTGTTTACACCCACATCTGTGGACTTCCATTTCCAGCCCTCTTTTTTGCTTCACCAGCTGCTAAGGATTTACTTGGTGCCTTCATCAAGAGGTTTGAATTTTTCTCTTCTTCCTGTTTTCTTTCTTGCGGGTATCCAACTCCTGCCCCTACTCCTCTCCTGAGTGACATCTTTTTTTTTTTTAATTTTTTTTTAACGTTTATTTATTTTTGAGACAGAGAGAGACAGACCATGAACAGGGGATGAGCAGAGAGAGAGGGAGACACAGAATCTGAAACAGGCTCCAGGCTCTGAGCTGTCAGCACAGAGCCCGACGCGGGGCTCGAACTCACGGACCGTGAGATCATGACCTGAGCCGAAGTCGGACGCTTAACCGACCGAGCCACCCAGGCGCCCCCAGAGTGACATCTTTAAACACCTTACCATCTCTACCTCATACTTCTGTAAAAAAACAAACAAAATAAAACCAAAAAACTTCTTTACGATCTAATATTCATATGGTAAACATCTATACGGTAAAGTACACAAAGCTTAAGCATACAGTTGATGAATCTTTACACACGTGGGCGCACACACACACACACACACACACACACTTCTTGAATTGTTTCAGTGATATTCTTCCAACTTCTCCTCTTAGGCCACATGATGATACAATGTTTTTCTCCTGTTTGAAAAGAAATGGTGTCATCTTGGTGTCCTGCTAATTGCACAGAAAACCTTCCAGGAAGTCTCTCCAAGGCTTCTGGACAGAATTAGAAATCATGCATTTCTTCCAATCCCCTGTGGTGCTGAGTCTAAGTGACTTAAGTCAAACATCCGATCAGAACTTAAGGTCTACTAAGTCAGCGTTTCTCAAGAAACAACGGAAGACCACCTGCTTCTGAATCACCTGGAGACTGGTTAACATGCAGATTCTAGTACTTCAGCCCCCCACCCCCATATGAATCAGAAACTACGGGAGTGGGGCTCAGGAATGTGCATTATTAATAAGTTTCCCAAGTGATTTCCACACTAACATTTGAGAACTGTACTAAATGGCAAGTTCTCAAAACACTGCAACCTCCAGCATCTGGCCCAGGGCCTGCTGTTTGGTGGGAATACAAGGAATGTTTGTTAAACAAATTAATCCACATGTTCTGACACAATTTGGAGTTTCTTGGATCACATCATACCATTGTAACAACACTATGTCTACATTGGGAAATCTTTACATTTCAGAGTCTTTTTACTGGGATGGGTTTCATTTTGATGAAGCAGGAAAGGAAAGAGGGATAGAATTTGGTGATTCCTCAGGTCTCAGGGATGGTTTTTAATAAACCCAACTGGGGCCACCTCGCTGGACATGCTGCTCCCCTTCAGACCTGGGAGTTTGGGGAGGGTAGGAGGAGAGCCCTCCAGATTTGCTAAAAGCCCTCTACCTTTCTTGGCTGGAACTGAGGATTCTGCTGGAGAGATAGTAGAGAGCAATGGAAAGGAGCAAGCCCCCCAAGGGGGAGAGAAACTGGCATTAAAGGGACACAGAAGCTGAAAATTACTTCTGTATTCTCTGATTTATGCTTGAAGCCTATTTTCTATCTAGAAGCACATTTGCTTATCCTCTTACCCTGAAAACACAAAATAAATGTGGGCTTCACGTGGTAATGTTGGGTCCATTCTTAGAAATAACAGCAACACACACACAAACACACACACACTCCTATTCCTTGGTATCTCACAATGGCCACAATGATGGTTTGCTGCCTAAGAAAAAGTACTTCTTAGTGGTTACTAGTTATGGGCTCTAGAATCAGAGTGACTTAGGTTTGAATCCTAGAGCCACCACCTAATAGCTGGGTAGTCTCAGACAAGCTACTTGGCCAGCTGCCCTAAGCCTGTTTCCATATATGTCAAATGATGACAATAATGGTAGATGCCTTATAGAATTTTCATGAGTAGTTAATTGGATAAGGCTTATAAACTATCTGGTACAAACTAATACAAACATTCAAATATTAGCCATTTATTACAAGACTGTGTCATTGTGGTAACTGATGATCTGAGACTCGGGGCCTCAGTTTCCCCATCTGTAGAGTGTGGAGATTGGCATAAAGTCCTTTCATGAAGAAGGACCTGGAATTGTGGTTGAGCCAGTCATAATGGACTTTACTCTCTCTGCCTTTAGACTGGATACCATAGTCATCAGTAAGCACATTTTTACTCAAAATGATAAATTATTACTTTAGTGACATGGCAGACAGTCCTCAGCTGTCAGTGTCCTTTGGGAATTGCCTTAGCTGAGAGAGCCACCTTGCCCAAGGTCATGCCCCGCGTTTCCAATGACTGAGAGAGATATGGGGATAAGTCTGGTGCTCACACCCCAGCTTTGGGTAGCTTTGAAGGACCATTCCCTCTTCTCAACTCCCCGAATTGTTGGCCGCAGTTCTGTCAAGATTCCAATGCAGCTGGACTTCTCCTTCTGCCCGGTGCTGCTTCTTTCTTTTCTCTTCCACACTTGATGAACTTGGAGCATTCGCTAATATACCTCCTACATGCTAATCTCTCTGCTTCTTAGGGAACCCAGCTTGTATCAAATGTTGTGGGAAAGTGCATGGAAAGTGACAGAAACGCCGAGGAAGCACTGAGGACCTTCATTGTAGAATGACTGGAGGGCAAATCATGGGAGAAGAGGCAGGAATGCAGGCGGGACCTGGTATACTA
Organism: Panthera leo; assembly: GCF_018350215.1. Classification (NCBI taxonomy): domain Eukaryota; kingdom Metazoa; phylum Chordata; class Mammalia; order Carnivora; family Felidae; genus Panthera; species Panthera leo. Next base: position 73,181,848 of record NC_056689.1, on the reverse strand, counting down.
TATTTATAACATTTTCATTTTACCATCAGGGTGATGAGGAAAGGTTCTCCCAAGGAGATCATGAACTCAGTGTACATCTGTATTTTGAATTTTTTTTTTTTTTTTTTTTTTTTTTTGGCAGTAGGGGAGAATCCCAGGGGAGGTGGTGTGGAAAGAGAAGCACAAGGATTCTGAAGCGGAGAACAATTGGTGAGTTCACTCCAATAGGGACAGGAGAGGATGACGGTGGTGGTGGTGGTGTCATTCATTGGTGTAGTAGCAGCAGAAATGGAGGAGAGGGGATGGCCTCAAGACATCTTCCGCGATAAAATCAACAGATCTTAGTAACCAAGGGGAAGTGACTGGCGTTGACATGGATTTCAAGATGGGGCCCAAGTGGAACTTTGAAACCATTTCTCTTGAGCCAGAGAAGGACTCAGATGCTGAACCTGAACCCAAGAGGGGAGGGGGTGGGGCGAGGCAGCTCCAAGCCTGAGGAAGGAGAGGAGAGTTCTCGCAGACGCCTTGGACCTACAGGCAGGAGGGCCCACGGGTGGGAACATTCCCGGAGCATGCGCCCTCTGCGTGAGCCCGGCGCCTGCGCTCTGGGTCTCGTGTCAGTGGGCGGAGTCTGCGGCGAGGGCCCGAAGGCCTCGGAGGTTGCGTTCCTGGGGTCACTTGGCCTTGCCATCCCCGCGCCGGCACCCCGGGCCTCTCCAGGCCCACCCCACGCGGTGCTCCCTGGGGCCCCGGGCGGGGGTGCGTTCGCGTGAGGTGCCAGCCGCGACCACCACCAGGAAGGTGGACAGCTCGGCCTGGTGTGACGCTTTCGCCGCCTTCGCCTACGCTGAGCGCCGCCATGGCGCCCTCCTGCCCAGCAGGAGAAGGCGGCGCTGGAAAGTTCTTCCTCGCAGGCCTGGCTCTGAAGATGTCAGCGGTGACTCAGGTCTGTGGGGCAGCCCACCCCACCTCAGGAGGTGCGGCCACGGCCCCTGGAAGCCCCCTTCTCTACCCGTCCATGCTCGGCCGGGGTTCTCATCCCCGCTGCTCAGCTTGCGTAAAAGGCGAGAGGGGTCGGCCAGAGGCTCCTTCTCCATCCTCCAGACCAACGCTCGGGGCTCTGGAAAGCAACCCAGGCGGGGCCAGCTCTTGGAAGGAGAGAAGCAGAGATGAGGGATTTGTTAGGGATGCCCAATAGCGAGTACCCACGTTTTGTTTTGTTTCCCTGCTTTCTCATTTGTTAGATAAAATTGCCATCTGTTAGATAGGTGGTGGGTAAGTAAGTTCATCCTCATGCCCATTTTATTGAGGGTCAGGCTTCGTCCATTCCAGGGAAGAGCTAAATGCAAGTTTAATTTTCTGTCCCCGATGTCAGTTGATGCTATGGAGGGCAAGCACAGAGAGTTGAGAGGGTGTTGTTGGGTGGGATGGGCAGAGAGCCTGCAGGGAAGGACTGTAGGTTCTGAGACGATCAGGAAGGTATGTCCCATCTTGGCAAAAGCAGCCCAGGGAGGAGTGGGAGGGAAGAGGGAAAGAAAATGAAATGGAATGATGGGGGCACCCATTGAGGAGAGGTGAAAGAGAAGGCTGGAAAAGTACCCTGATCAAGAAAGGTCTTCAATACCAACCTAAAGATTGTTATTCTGTAGGTGAAGGGGAGGGTTTTGGTAGGCAGGGATGGGAGGAAAGCTGGGTTACTGGATCAGACAGGTGCAGGCAGGGGGAGAAAGAAAGGTTAGTGAACTTGAGGTTAGGTGTTAAGGTCTGAAATTAGGTTGTAGGTGAAGAGAATGGAAAGTAGGTACAGCGTGCATGCCTTTGACCTTGTCAGTCATGGAGGTTAGGGTGGCCTAACACACTGATGCCAACACTCCTTTTAAACATAAGCATCATTTCATTTTAACATTCTCTTCCTGAGCTTCCAGTGAACATCTCTATTCAGAGACGATTCACTTCCACGTAAATTGGATTGATTTGTGGTGGCTGCCTGGGGTACTAAGTTGTAGAGAATTCTGACGCCTCATCTAAGCTCTGTGGAGAAGTGTGCTGATCACTGGCGATGTCTGCCATAACCATAGGAGAGGTTTTTGCAATTCTGAGGGAAATATAAATGACTCTGCGGTTAGGTTGCTGCTCTAGGTTCTAAGTTAAGGAGCTGGGTCCAATTTTGGCTCAGTAGGTTGGCTTAGCCTGGAAAGGTTGGGGCAGATAGGAAAGCTGTGTCCACGCAACTAAGGGTAAGTTTCCTGCTGCAGGTAAATCCATCATCATGTAGATCCCCACACTAGGCCGTAGTGAGAAAATTGGGCTTTGAGTTCCATCTCTGCCTTTGATTAGCCATAGGGACATAGACAAACTACGCTTTTCAATCTGAACACTCTTCTGTTAAAATATTATCATAGTGATATGTAAAATATTACTTGATCGACCAAGATGTAATGTGCTTACTAGTGCCCAACTATGAATGTAACAAATGTTAGCCCCTTACTTTCCATTTTGAGCCCAACCTTATCTTTAAGGCCCTGAAGATCAATTTCTGACTAGGTTTTCACCTGGGCAAAATTATATTACAGCGATTTTTGTAAAAATGCGTTGAGACACTGGATGTGGAGTATATGACATAGAATAGGAAAAGAGGCCTCTTTGCAAGTTGGTAGAATGGAGGAGGCACACTTTCAACAGTGTGGTATCTCCAGGGCATTTTTTTTATTCATTTATACAAACACACACACTCAGTCATACATTTTGTTAACGTTCCCGTTTTCCCTTGACATAAATAGGTTTATATTATACATATTGTTTTACGACATCTTTTTCCTTTAACAGTATATCTTGGAGATCCTGTTATGTCACTGCACACACGTCTATTTTGTCAAACACTGTATATTTCATAGTTATTAATGCATCATAATTTGTTCAGCCATTCACTTACTGATGGAAAACTGTATTCTTTTTTTTTTTTGCCTTTATAAATATATTTCTAAGAACATTCTTTGCCCCTCTGCGCCTCTACTGATCTTCCTAAAAGTGGAATTCCTGAGTCAAACAATATGTATATTTACATCTTAATAGATACTGCCAAAGATTGAAGGGATTTATATTCGTACTCACAGTTTTTGAAAGTTAGGCTGGATTATTTAATGTTTGCCATTGGATATGATCCATCTGAGGCTCTTCTATATGCTAAGTTCTCAAATAATTGGTGTTGAAAATGCACACAACATAAACTCCCTGAAGCTACTGCAAAAACACAGTTTATTCATTCTCTTTCCTGGATTGATTATTAATCTTGTAGATAATTTGGGACCTCCTTTAAAATGAAACAGATTTATTTTCAAAGTGATGAAAAGTTAAAACCTCATGGCTTATTTCATAAAAGGGCAATCCTCTGCCCTGCTTCTCAAGTGGTAACCACCCTAAGTTCTTTGAAGGTTTTCCTTCACTTCTTTTTTTTTAATATTGCTTTTTAAAAAATTTACATCCAAGTTAGTTAGCGAGTGCAACAATGATTTTAGGAGTAGATTCTTTAATGCCCCTTACCCATTTAGCCCATCTGCCCTCCCATAACCCCTCCAGTAACCCTCTGTTTGTTCTCCATACTTAAGAGTCTCTTATGTTTTGTCCCCCTCCCTGTTTTTATATTATTTTTGCTTCCCTTCCCTTGTGTTCATCTGTTCTGGGTCTTAGAGTCCTCATATGAGTGAAGTCATATGATATTTGTCTTTCTCTGACTAATTTAGCTTAATATAATACCCTCTAATTCCGTCCATATAGTTGCAAATGGCAAGATTTCATTCTTTTTGATTGCCGAGTAATACTCCATTGTGTGTGTGTGTGTGTGTGTGTGTGTGTGTGTGCGCGTGCGCGCGCGCGCGCGCCACTTCTTTATCCATTCATCCATCGATGGACATTTGGCCTCTTTCCATACTTTGGCTATTGTTGATAGTGCTCCTGTAAACATTGGGGTGCATGTTCCCCTTTGAAACATTTTACCTGTATCCCTTGGATAAATACCTAGTAGTGAAATTGCTGGGTCGTAGGGTAGTTCTGTTTTTAATTTTTTGAGGAACCTGCATACTGTTTTCCAAAGTGGCTACATTAGCTTACATTCCCACCAACAATGCAAAAGAGATCCTCTTTCTCCGCATCCTTGCCAACATCTGTTGTTGCCTGAGTTGTTAATGTTAGCCATTCTGACAGGTGTAAGGTGGTATCTCATTGTGGTTTTGATTTGTATTTCCCTGATGATGAGTGATGAGCATTTTTTCATGTGTCGGTTGGCTATCTGGATGTCTTCTTTGGAGAAGTGTCTATTCATGTCTTTTTCCCATTTCTTCACTGGATTATTTGTTTTTTGGGTGTTGAGTTTGATAAGTTCTTTATAGATTTTGGATACTAACCCTTTATCTGACATGTCGTTTGCAAATATCTTCTCCCATTTTGTCAGTTGCCTTTTAGTTTTGCCGATTGTTTCCTTTGCTGTGTAGAAGCTTTTTATTTTGATGAAGTCCCAATATTCATTTTTGCTTTTGTTTCCTTTGCATATGGAGATGTGTTGAATAAGAAGTTGCTGCAGCCAAGATCAAAGCAGATTTTGCCTGCTTTCTCCTCAAGGATTTTGATGGCTTCCTATCTTATATTTAGGTCTTTCATCCATTTTGAGTTTTTGTGGTTCCTTTACTTCTTAATTCGTCTCATTCATTTCCTTTACCTCCCATAGTCCCTATCCTCCAGTATACACAGTTTAGTTTTAACATTTTGGGGAGGAGGTAGATCAACATTGAGCATTTACATTATTTTTTTAATGCTTATTTATTTTTGAGAGGGGGGAGGGGCAGGGAGAGAGGGAGACAGAGGATCAAAAGCAGGCTCCATTCTGAAGAGCTCTGCTCCTGTCAGAAGCAGGCTGCTTTCTGACAGCAGAAAGCCCGATGTGGGGCTTGAACTCATGAACAGTGAGTTCATGACCTGAGCTGAAGTCACACACTTAACTCACTAAGCCCCTGAGCATTTACATTGTTATGAGAATGCAACTCTGATTCACAGTTGAGCTGTGTACCATGTATGTTATGAATCCATTTATTTTCTTGGACAACTTTTGTTTTTCCTGGAGTTTATAGTTTTCTTATTTTTCTGTTTGGTTGGTACTCTGTGTAGTAACGATTAGTTCATTTCAAACTCTGCCATGAATGTGAATCTTTCGGGTAGTTCTTATACATGAGATATTCTCCAGGTTCCTTCTTTTGGAGACATCTGTTTTGGTATTGCTGTCCTGCTCTGATGGACTCTGCTGACTGTCTAGGCCTGTGACACACCTGTTTTTCTGAGATCTTTCTTCACTGTTATTCTTGGGAATCATCATCCTTTCCTGAGTTGGAAGCTCTGTTTCCTGGATTCTGTGTCTTTCTCTTTGATGATTTGCTCCCTGGTCTTTCTGGAACACTTCCGTCAGTGGCTCCTTGAGACATGGTGCATGAGGTTTGTTTGTTTGTTTGTTTGTTTGGAGAGTTTGGATGTCTGAAAGTGCCTCTGTGTACTCTTAAACTTACATGATTATTTATCTGAATATAAAATTACAGGTTAGAAATGCTTTTTCCTCAGAATTTTGAAGACATTCCTTTATTGTCTTCTAGCCCCCAGTATTGCTGTTAAATCCAATGCCCCTCTGATTTGTGATCCGTTATATGTGACTATTATTTCTCTCTGGAAGTTTTTGGGATCTTTTCTCTGTCCTGGTATTCTGAAGTTTCATAAAAATGTGCTTGGAGTAGGTCTTTTTATATCCATTGTGCTGGCACTCAGTGGGCCTTTTCATTCTGGAAACATATCTTTCATTGGCAAATTATCTTGAATTTTTCTTTGATAATTTCTTTTCCTCCTTTCCACTGCCCCCCCCCCTTTTTTTTGGAACTCTTATTATATGGATATTGGATCTCCTGGATTGATCTAATTTTCTTTTCTTTCCTATTTTCTATCACTTAATGTTTTGGATGAGGTAATATGTTATAAAGCACTTAGGACAGTGCCTGACCAACTTTATCTTCTAATATAACGATTGAAATTTTCATTTTGGGTATCATATTGTATTTTGTTTTTAAAAAATGTTTTTATCTATTATTTTGAGAGAGACAGAGATCATAAGTTGGGTGGGGGTGCAGAGAGAGAGAATCCCAAGCAGGCTCCACACTGTCCTGCAGAGCCCAACACAGGGCTCCATCTCTCAGGAACTGTGAGATCATGACCTGAGCCAAAGTCAAGAGCCAGAAACTCAACCACCTGAGCTGCCCAAGTGCCCTGCTGTCACATTTTAAATATCCAAGAGTTGTGTTTAATTTTCCAAATCTATGCTGTTTATATGGTAGTCACATGTGCTATTTGAATGAAAATGAAATATAATTAAAAGTCAGTTCTTAGTTGTATTAGCTACATCTCAACTGCTCTATGGCCAAATGTGACTAGTGGCTACCATATTAGATGGTGCAGATATAGAGCATTTCCATCATCACAGAAAGTTCTATTGGACAGTGTTGCTTAAAATTTGTTTTCTTTATAATAGCCTGTTATTGTTTCAAGAATGCATTATCTTCTCCTATCTCTGTGAGGATATTAATGAGAATTTGATGTTTCTTCTAAACTTCTAACTTTATTCTATTAGATCATTTGTACTTAATATTAGGACATAAAAAACCTGACTAGAAGCTTTCTGTGCTTGGTTGGGGGCTTACTGACTATTGAGATTTACCACATGGTGATCTGGTGGGGATTTTTTTTAGAGACCACTGAGTATCAGTATCGTTAGGTCCTTTCTTTTATATCAGGTTCTTCAGGGAAGAATTTTCCAGTCTCCTAACTAGAGAGTATAGATCTAGTTGCAGTTAAACATGAGAAGAGGGGTTGGAGTCTCACTGACCATATGTAGACTTTCACTTATTCTTTTTTGTCTTTAGCTGCATCTTGTGTCTTCCAGTTCAGAGTCTTTCTGGTTCACTATATTTAGAAGAAGAACAAAACAAAACAAAACAAAACAAAACGAAACCTCCAGTTTTATGGTCTACCTACTCAGGGTGGGTGATGGGATTGAACTGGGAGCCCAACTGTTTCTTTTGCATATTGATTTTGTAATCTGTAACCCCAGTGAACTCATTTATTAGTTCTGGTAGTTTTTTTGTGGGTTGGAAAGTCATTTCCTAGTTTTTCAAGATGAGTTGTGGCACCCAAAAACAGCATATTTGGACTTACTGAAGAATGAAATGAGCTTCCTCTCCTTCTCTGCAGTGTAGAGACACTTTTTTTTTTTGTAAAGTAGGATTCACACCCAGCACAGAGCCCAGTGTGGGGGGTGGGGTGGGGTGGAGGTTGAACTCATGACTCTGAAATCAAGACCTGAGCTGAGATCAAGAGTCAGATGCTTAACTGACTGAGCATCCAGGTGCCCCTGTAGAGACACTATTTTCAAATAGAGCGATAAGTACTACATTTTAATATGAAATGCTCCATTCTTCTGGTCATTTAGTGACAGCTGCTGACCTACCTTCTTTCCTAGCCCATGGGAACTTGGGCTAGAAACCGGTAGCCCCTAGCTCTGTGGTTACTGTATTGTGATTGTGGTCCAGGAGCCAGTCTCCCCCTGGATCAGGCAGCCAGCCCGTTCTCAGAAGGGACAGATGTTGGATGGCTAAAGGAAATTCTCCCTCCAGGAAGAGAAAAAGCAGAGAATTCAGTGAAAATAGGACAGTAATAGGTTTCACAATGTACCTTCTGAATCTCTTAGGAGAGGATAGTCACTTCCTATTCCCATTCTTTCCACTGTAGTCCAGGCCACCATCATCTCAGTGCTTCGATTATGGCAAAAGTCTCCTAATTTGTCTGTAGCTGCTTCCCCTATAACCTCTGCTCCATATTGTAGCCACAGTTGTATTTCTCAAATATGAATCTAATCTCAGTTGACTCCACTGTTTAAAATGGATTGCATGCAATTTCCTTAGCATTGCTTACAAGGCCACTCATGACCAGACCTTGTCTTTGCTCATGGTTTCTCTCCCTTTTACTTTATAGTTCCATCTATAAAATTTTTCGCATTATGCATAAACTGCTCCGTATGTCTACAGCATGTTTAACTATTAACTTATTCCTCCCTGACTCTCATCCATCCCATTCATCTATCTATATATATAAATAAATGAGGAGAAAGAGAAAATTCAATGAAGAAAGCAAAGTGAAGTCCATTTTAAAGATGTAGAACTTGAGGCCTGGAGAGTCTGTGTGTCAGTGAAAGAATTCTAAGTTAAACTTTGTTATTCTGAGTCCTGGAAGACCACTCTGAATATCAGGTTTAATCCTGGAGTTTTGTTTCATTGTCAAATGTGCTGCAGCCTCAAGTGCTTTCTCCCTGAGTTGGGGTCCTTTCTTTTCATTGCCTGAGGCCTAGTAACCACCAGGCTGGAGCCAGGACCATAACTCTGCTGCATCTGAAGCTTGGCGATTCTTTTTTTTTTCTTTTCTTTTTTCTTTTTTTTTTTTTTTTTTTAAATTTTAGAGAGAGTGAGCATGAGCGGGGGAGAGGGGCAGAGGGAGAGAGAAAGAATCTTAAGAAGGCTCCATGCTCAGCATGGAGCCCGACATGGGGCTCGATCTCATGATCCTGGAATCATGACCTGAGCTGAACTCAAAGAGTCAGATGCTCAACCGACCGAGCCACTCAGGCACCCCTTAGCGATTCTTTGATGTCCATATTCTGGTGGTGGGTACATTTGGAACAGCACACAGACATGAAGAATTGGGTAAGGAGAATTTGGAATGTAGGAAGGTTCTGGAGCCCTAAGTCCAGAGGTCATTTATGTCATTACTGGAGGTAACAAGTGCTAATCACTCACTACTCTTCCTTTCTTGTTCAAATCAACTGAAAATGAGATGCCAAATAGGGTTACAAATTTAAGTGGCAGCAAGGATTTCTCAAGGCTGTCTTCTCTCTCCCACCTGAAATTGAATTCATCCATCCACACGTGGACCAAGAAGGGGAGAAAAAGGTGGAGAGGGATAGTTTTCCTGCTTTGGAAGCACCCACACAGTGGCCCCATGAATATCAGTGCCTACCACTCAGGTTAACTTCACCCTTTTCCCTTGAGTTGTGAGTTAGAGGAACAACCACTTTTCCCAACCACTTCTCCCCACAAAGTGGGGAGAATTGCCCAGTTGGCCGAACTGCCTTTAAAAAATGTAATTAAGTGATTCATTTGTTATTGTTCTTAAATTTCACAATATGCCAGAAGGTTGAGAGTTCTTACTGTTCTCTTGAATTTGTTTTAAAGGTTTGCATTGCTGTTCCTAAGTCTGATACATAGTAGGTATGCACTTTAACATATGTTGATTGACTGGAATCACAAAATTAGTTCATGAAGGCCATGTATTTGAGTCCCTTTGATTTCATAAACTATCTCATGAAAAATCTACCTTAAAAAATTTTCTGACATGTTTTATTACTCTCACTTTTTCTGTATACTCCACTAGCCATAAGCCCTCCCCTGAGCCATTTGACACTGTGTTGCAGACATCATGACATTTCTTCCCCCAAATACTTTAGAATGTATTTCCTAAGGACATTCTGCTACACAACTACAACACCACTAGCATATCTAGGAAAACTGATAGTTTTGTAATATTACCTAGTATCCACTATGTATTAAAATTTCCCCACTTATTTGATTAATGTCTTATAGTTTTCTAATTTCTATTTATTTATTTATTTATTTATTTATTTATTTGAGAGAGAGAGAGAGAGAGAGAGCATGTGAGTGAGGAGGGGCAGAGAGAGAGAATCCCATGAGGTGCAGAGAGAGATGGAGGAGAGAGGGAGAGAGAGTGCAGAGCCTGGAGCAGGACTAGAGCTCACCTGATTCAGGGCTTGAACTTACAAACTGTAAGATCGTGACCTGAGCCAAAGTCAGAGGCTTAACTGGCTGAGTCACCCAGGTGCCCCAATGTCTTATAATTTTTTAAAATTCTATGTCAAATCTGGGTTATACGTTACGTTTGGTTATCATATCACGTTTGTTATCATATTACATTTGTTTCTTTGAATCTAGAACAGTTGTCTGATTTCATTTTCTCCCCCATGATACTGGCTTTGGGGAGGTCCAGGCCTGCTACCGTAGAATGAAATGCATTGTAGATTAGTCTGATTTTTTCCTTACGGTGTCGTTTAAATCGTTTCTCTGTCCCCCATATTTCCTGTCCACTGGAAATTACACGTATCTGGCTAGAATACTTCCTAGGCAATATTTTGTTGCCAATGCCTTTTCATGTGGTCCGAGGAGGAGAATGGGTCCATTTTGTAATCAGCACACATCTCCTGAGCTCCTAGTAGGTAGCATGTACTGTGTTAGATAAAATGGAAGACTATAAAGAAATAATGTTTAACGTAGTACCTGGCACATGATAGAGGCTCTATAAATATTTATTGGCTGCTGAAATATGTAAAAAAAAGATAATTGACATCGTAAGGCAATAAATGGTAAGAGCCAAATGAGTTGCTGAGTGGAACTGTATTTAGTTTAATTGATAAAGCTGCTTCTATATGGTCTGGAGCTAGGTTCTGTAGGCACTGCTAGGTACTGGTCGTAACATTGATGATCTAAATAGCCCCAGTCTCTGCCTTTAAGAAGTTGGAGGAAAAATTTAGGTGGGAAGGAAGAATTTGTTTAAGTGCCCAGCAATGTACGTTGGAATTCGATTCTGGAAGACTTTGAATGGAGGTCAGATCATTCAAACCAACATAGAAGATTGGTTTTCTTTTTTTCTTTTTTCTCCCCTCCCCTCCCCTCCCCTCCCCTCCCCTCCCCTCCCCTCCCCTCCCCTTCCCTTCCCTCCTTCCTTCCTTTTTGACATGGTTTTCTAATACACAGCATTTTGGAGGGCTTACATTTGGGCAGTGTTGCTTTATGACTTATGTGGGCCTGCCTTAGTTTCCTCATTTGTAAAATGAGAATAATAATAGCTCCTATAGTTCATATCTGTTTAACACTTGCCATGTGGCAGATACCGTTCTAAATTTCTTCACAAATTTAGAATTATATACACATATAATCTCCTTCGATCTTCATATCTCTGTAGGCTACTACCTAGAATTATGTCCATTCCACAGATGAGGAGACTGAGGGACACAGAGGTTAAATGATTTGTCCAAGATTGTATAGCTAGTAAATGGCGGAATCAGAGTTGAGCTCAAGCAAACTTTAGAGATTATACTCTTAGCTTTTCATACGCAAAATTGCCTATAGGGCTTTTGAGAGGATTAGAGGAAATAACATATTCACTTAATCAGTGCGTGGCATATAGAAGCGGTCCATAAAGTGAGCTGCCATTATTATTTTACTTGAAGAAATCCTTAGTGAAATGCTTCAAAACACAGTAGATCATTAGAAGTTTGTGAGCTGTTGAACTTGTCACAACTTGTGTCGATTTCTGGAAGATTAATGTGGCAGTGCTGAGTAGGACAGAATATAGAAGGAAAGTCCAACACAAAGAGATGTGTGGAGACTTGAATTAGTCCAGTTGAGCATGGGGGGAGATCCGCCATCATTAGAACAGCCTGACAGAGAAGGGAATTTTAAGATAACATTGAGAGCCAAGCAACAAGATTTATGGAATACCAGAAGTGCACATGTAACTGCTGGTTACTATGGGAAAGAAAGAAAACCAATGTTCTCTAAACACCCATGACAGGTGTCATCACCTTTTTTTTTTCTTTAGTTGCCATTTATTGAGCACTTTCTATAGGCAGACACTTGTCTGTATTTCTCATTCTCACAGCAATATTGCAAGATAGGTGTTACTGGTATCATTTTTCTAGATGAGGCTCAAAGATACGAGACTTGCTCATGGTGGTGGGGGGAGGGAGGGAGAGAGAGATAGGGAGAGAAAGGAAGGAAGGAAGAGGAAGGAAGGAAGGGAGGGAGGGAGGGAAGCTAGCTCTTTTGAGGGTTCAATCCCAGATCTGTCTGATTTCAAGGCCCATACTGGACTAAGAATATTAGTTTTAGCCATGAATTTTCTGAAATTGTAGGCACAGTTTTATGGGAGGTGGTCACTTAGAAAATTCTCAAAGGAATCTATGACCCGAAAAGCGAGAACAGTTGTCTTAGACTATCAGAATTGGAAGGAGCCTCAGAAATTATAGTCCCGCTGCCCTCTTTTCAAAGTTGAGCAAACTGGGGCGCCTGGGTGGCTCAGTCCGTTAAGCATCTGACCTTGGCTCAGGTCATGATCTCGTGGTTTGGGAGTTTGAGCCCTCCATAGGGCTCTGTGCTGACAGCTCAGAGCCTGGAGCCTGCTTCAGATTCTGTCCCCCCCCCCCCCCCCCCCCCCCCCCGTTTCCCCCGCCCCTCCCCTGCTCGCTCTCTGTCTCTCTCTCTCTCAAAAATAAACATTTAAAAAGAAAGTTGCGCAAACTGAGGCACAGAAAGGGGAGTGATTTGTTACAGAGGGACTCAAGTTTCAGAGTCAGCGCTAGAATCCAGTCCCCTTGTCCTTTGGGCCACTGCATCTCCTTTTTTGATAACTTCCACCAGGGCAGCAGAAGCCTTGGGCACTTGGAAGAACTGTGGTGTGCTGCACAGGTCCCCTTTTAGAGTGTCTTGCAAGGAGTCAGGCACCTGTGTAGGGAGGTGTGTTAACTCTTCAAGGACCAGGCTCTGAATTAGCACTGTTTGGTGAATTGCCACTTTATAGGGTACCATTAGTAAGAGACTGCTCGAAAGCAAGTTCTGGAGTGAAGGAGAGCGAACCCATCTATCAAGGGGCCTGCCTTTTGCCTTTGTATGGTTTTCTCCCCAGAGGAAACCCTGCCTGGTCTATGGCCCATCAGGCCTCCTTTGAGGAGGCTGTAGTAGCGGGGAGAAAGGCAGGGCAAGCTGCTCTCTGTGGCAGCAGAAACTTTTTCTGCACGCAGAAACAGCTTCAACACAAAGAAATGCAGCTGGTATTCATGTCCCCTCCTTGTTCTATCTTCCGTGAGGCCTTGCAGGCAGCCTTCAGCTCCTTCTGAGCCTGAAAGCACAGCCCCTTTCCCATTTCCTGACCACATTTTTAAGGGTCATTTAATTCTACCCATCACCTAGCTCAGTGCCTGGCACTAGGAAGGTTTTGAATGACTATTCATTGACTGCATAAATGAATGAGATCCTACTTGGGTTTGAATCTGGATTCTACCGTTTATAATCTGTTATAACAAGTAAGTTAAGCTCTGTGGGCAATAATGCCTGTGGTTACCAGGGAAGGTGTTAAACAGAAGAAATTCTCAATGATGGTCAAGACAGGTCCTCCTGGGACTGGCGACAAGGAATCGCAGGACCGTGATGCTCTCGGCGAGCCCAGAGGCAGCCTGGTAGTGGTGCTCCTGTCTGCTTCAGAGGCAGGTCAGAGTCCCTGAGCTCCAATCCCGAGTCAAAGCCTCAACTTTGCTTTTGTGAATATTAGGCTCATTCCTCACTCTTGGCCTGCCACAGTGACACTGAGGGAACTTTGAACACTTTCTACTCTTTGCACATAATGGTCCTTCAACTTTTCCCTCTCCAGGGCAAAACCAAATTTATGCCAGCGTTACTCAAGATGGATGGTATTTGGAGGGGATTCCTGCTCAGAGGGAGTTAGGAGTGGAAGGTTTGGGGTTTCTTGAAGAATAGCCCTTCCACCTCAGACAGGTTTCTGTTACTCAGTGGTGTCCAGAAAATGATTCTTGTTTCTAGATAAAGCCTCTGTGGTTTCAGACCTAATCGTGATAAATCTACCCAGAATTAATGCCTGTCTGACATTAGACCAATTGCCTAGAAATCATGACACTTATAAGAAATAGTCATCTCTTTATTTGAATGAAAACAAAGCATTCCAGGGAAGATTAAAAAATATATTATTTTAATTTTTAGAGGAAAAGAATTCTTTAAAGAGAATTGTCAACGATCAAAACTGGTTGATAAATCACACCTGTAACTATGTAATTAAACTTCTCCATTCTGTGAGCCCTGCAATTAGAGTTCTCTGTCTAGTTACCCATAATGATTCATTCTTGCTAATATGCTGAAAAAGAAGGGAGTCAGGAAGAGAAATTTGAACTTGAAATTTTCCCCTGATTTGGATCAGGAGGCAGTGAGTGGGAGTGCACCTAGGCTGGGAAGCAGGGGAGCTGGGTTCAAGTCCCAGTCTATTTCTCAATAACTGTGGGGCTTCAGCCAAATCGCTAAGCCTTATCTGAGCCTTTGTTTCCTCGGCTATAAAACAGGAAAATCATACTTTAGAGTATTGTTACGAAGCCTTTTTGAAACTATTGTTGTCCATGTGAAGGCAGTGTAAGGCCCCAACACATTTTAGTCTCGTGCTTTCCCTGTCTTGTCATAGCAGGCCGGGCCCTCTGTCGGTGGTGGGAGGAAAAGGCTTTAATGTACAATATCAGCCTTTGTGTAGTGTGAAAAGACAGACATTAATGAAGGGCTGGGCTGCTTTGTTGAATGTGGCTGTGATTGGTGGCCCTGCTTCTGATGATCAGGAATTTATTATTAAGAAAATTGCCAGGTGCCTGGGGAGCTGGGACTTGGTTTGTGCCTTCCCAACTGCCGGGGGTCACCACGAATGCCTCAGGTGCTGTTTCATCGACTGTACCGGATTCACATTTAAGGAGAAACCTCTCATTTAGAGTGCGTGGAGGTCGTGGGGGATTGTGACAAGGACATAGAGAATTTTCAGACTTCAGTTCTGAGTCTCAGTGTGGGGCCATCGGATAAGGACTGGGGTTTGAGTTCAAAGAGAATATCAGAGCTGGAAAGTACCCTGCAGATGATCTAATCCAGTGGTCCTCAAAGCGTGGGGGAGTTGTGGCTTCAGCATCACCAGGGAACTAGTTGGAAATGTTAATCCTTGGGTCCCATCCCAAACCCGCTGAAACAGAAACCGTGTGGCTGAGGTTTGGCAAGCCGTGTTAAACAAGCCCCTCCAGGTGGCTTTGATGCGCTCTGAAGTTTGAGAACCGCCGCTCTAAACTAAGCCCAGGTTGTAAATACTTGTGGAAATGCTGACCCTGGTGCCCGGCACATCGAAAGCGGTGCATATATGGTAGCTGTTGCTACATTGCTGTTCTTACCTTGCAGAGCTGGGATAGAACAAAAATCAGACTTCCTGGCTGTTGCTTTCTCCCTGATACCACATTTTGCAGTGGTCCGTAGGAATTCAGATGGCACTGCAGTGATGGCCTCATCAGTCACAGCAGCAACGCAGGGGTGTAGCGGGGATTGTTTTCGAATTGGGGGAGGGTTCACGTGGGTCAGTAGGGAAGTGGTACAGATGCAAGGTAGCTCTTCGGGAACAAGCGAACTGTGACAGTTTCAGCACTCAAGCCTTCAGCTCCCCATCTGCATCATACTTAGAGAAAAGACTTTTCTGAGGGAGTGTGAGAGATGTTCCAGAAAAGGGAAATTAGTTGTGATAATTGATATTAGCTGTTTTGACCTTAACTGTCATCAGAGTCTAGAATAAACTCAGGTAGGTTTCCCATCCATGAAATGAAAATAATGTGATTTTCCCATTGATTACTTGACAGAGAAAGGGTATAGTGTCAGTTTTATAAGAGCCTCAGAAGAAAGACTTTTTTTTTTTTTACTATTTTAGTTGCATTAATTTTGTGGTAATAAATGTAATACGTGTTAATGCCTTTGGAAAGTTTGGAAAAGTATTAAAAAAGTTTAAGAGTCACCTATAGTCCCATCATTCAGGGAAAACTGAATGTTTGTGTGTATTTCCTTCTGATCTGAAATTTTAACAAAAAGAATATGAAATCAAAAGATATTTTCTATGGGGGGAAACTTGCGCATACTGAGCGTTTGCTGTGTTCAAGGCATGTGCTAATTGCTGAAGGTATTTTAAATCAGTTAATCTTTATAACAACACTGTAAGGCAAAGGTTCCTCACCTTGACCACATATTAGAATCACCTGGAGCAGGTTGGGATGGTCGTTGGGAACCTGACCTCTGTACCACAGATTAATTATATCAAAAGCTCTGGGGAGTGGGGCCAAGGCATCAATACTTTTTTATGATTACACAACGCACATTCAAGACTAAAAAGTTGCTATAAGACGGACCTTTGGTTCTCAAATTTTAGTGTGCTTCAAGATCATCAGGAGAGCTCCTGTCAATAGATTGCTAGGCCTACCACCAGAGTATCGAGTTCTCATTTGATGGGTCTGCAGTGGGGCCTAAGAATTTGCATTTCTATCAAGTTCCCAGGTGATGTAGCTGCTGCTAGTCTGGGAGCCCCTCTGGAAATCTGAAGATTATGTATGCCCCGTTTTACAGGTGAGAAGAAAGATGCTCAGATTAAATAATTTGCCCAATGTGAAGGAGATTATGTACGCCCCGTTTTACAGGTGAGAAGAAAGATGCTCAGATTAAATAATTTGCCCAAGGTGTACAGAGAAAAATTGGTAGAGCCAGAGTATAAACCCACCTCTACACAAGGGCAAACTTTCCTTATGTCTCTGCTTCCCTCACCCTTTGTGAGTATCACTTAGCCAATGTCCATTAATTAAATAAATTTCATCCATGGTAATATATCATTTTTTTAACCTCCCAACTCACCCCCCCAAAATTGTAAGTAAGGGAGTAGTAGAAGGGAGGTTTGAAAGGTAGCTGGCAGCTTGATTTTTTTTTTTTTTTTTTTGGTTTTGAATGTCAGGCCAGGGAGTCCAAACTGTATCCTATAGTAGCTGTTTCTTCTGTTTCTACTTGCGGCTGTCTCTCTGGTCACTGGGAAGACTGCACCGAGATGGAGTCCTAGGGATGGCTGCGTTTCTCCTGTCCCTCAGTGTAGACCATCATTAGAACTGCTCTGTTATTCGGGGGCCTGGGTGGCTCAGGCAGTTAAGCAAATGACTCTGGATCTCGGCTCAGGTCATGATCTGGTGGTTCATAAGATCGAGCCCCATGTCGGGCTGCATGCTGGCAGAGGAGCTTGCTTGGGATTCCCTCTCTCTGTCCCTGCACCTCCCCCATTCACACTCACTCTCTCTCAAAATAAATGAATAAACTTGTTATTTGATCTGGAGTTTTTTAAAATCACATTTTTCAGTGATAAACTCAAGCCAAAAAGATTGAGAAACAATCCCATGTATTATTATTCTCAACCTGTTTAAAAATTATGGCATAATCGTGCTTAGTTTATCACTGGACTAAGTTGGACTAAGGTGCCGGGCTTATGAGAAACAGAACTAAAAGTCAAAAGACCAGGATTCTACAGAGAACAAACTAGTGGTTGCCTGGGTGGACGGGGGAAACAGGTGAATAGGATTAAGGGTACACTTACCGTGATGAGCACCAAGTAATGTGTAGAATTGAATCGCTGTGTTGTACACCTGAAACTAATATAACACTGTATGTTAATTATACTTGAATTTAAGAAAAGACCAGGTGTCGCCTGAGTGGCTCAGTCAGTTAAGGGAGCAACTCTTGATTTCAGCCTAGGTCATGATTGAGCCCTGCGGCGAGCTCTGTGCTGAGTGTGGATCCTGCTTGGGTTTCTCTCTCTCCTTCTCTCCCTGCCCCTCCCCTGCTCTCTCGCATTCACTCTCTTTCTCTCTCAAAAATCAACAAACTTAAAAAAAAAAAAAAAAGACCAGGATTCTAGCCCCAGTTCTGTCAAATGTTAGCCATGTGACTGTTGGCAGATCATTTGACCTTTCTGGACCGTGGTGACTTCATGTATTAATAAGAATAAGAATTCCTGATCTACTTACCTAATAGAATTTTTACCACATAAGTGTTACGGTTTTGGAGATCACCTTGGGTTCAGGTGGCCTTGGACAGCTTTCTGGGCAGGGACTCTGGATCCGGGCTGGGAGGGATGGGAGCATTGCTTGTGAGAGAGGACACACGTCTGAGGTAAGGAGAAGGGTGTGTGGTGATCAAGGGTGGTTGTGGTGGGGCTGGAACAGTGCGTGCTGAACGGAGGGGAGATTAGGCGGGCTGGTGTGGAATCCAGCTCGGATAATTCCCAGGGATAGTCAGGCCTATCAGACTTGTCCGATGGAGGCTATTAATGCCAAATAATTTGGAGGCTATTCAAAGCAAATAATTCTAATAGTAATAGTAACAAATTAATGGTTCATTAAGATTACCAGACTTAAGGCTGAGGCTTTCAGCAGATTCCATAATTGCCTCATTTTCTTTGCTCAACAGCCTTACAAAGTCAGTGTAATCATCCCCTCTTTATAGATAAGGCAACATGATGTGGTCACACAGCCAGTCAGAACCAGGAGGCCAACCTGGCTTTATCTGGCACGGAATCCACCTTCTTTACCGTTATTTTACGCCTCCTTGTTTTTCTTTGGAGTGTTTTCTGTATTCATCTCTGGTTGGTCCTAAGGTTGTATTTGTGGTTATTTCAGTTGGCCTTTAAGGTCCAATTCAAATGCCACCTCTTTTCTACATTCTTCCTTCATCCCCAGTATGGATTTTTTTTTCTTTCTCAGCATGTTTAGTTTGTCCTCACACCAGCAATATTCCACACTATCTGCTGTGTGTCTTAATTATTTGGGTACAAGCGTGTCTCCCCCATCAGGCTGTTATTCAGCAGTATATCGAGCGAAGAATTGTTTCTCAGGATAGGTTTGCCGCTAACTACATTCCAGGGCAGAACCAGGAACTCTTAAAACCACAACCCCTAAGGGAACTTTCTTGTAAAAAAACCCGTGTGGTGTATTAGGCTCTGTTTCCATCGGGTAAAATATGAAGAAGGGGAAAAAAATGAAATAAAGCCCTCAGTTTTCATAATCATTCTGCCTACATGGCTCAGAAGAGGCAGGTGACAGTAAATTGGTGGCCCGAAGTGTCACCTGGTTGTGGTGTGCAGAGCACGCGTCCCGTTGCCTTTTAACCAAATAATAGAAATGACTGAGAGAGTAAAGGTGCCAGGCCGATAGTTATGCTGAGTCCATTCTTCCCATTGATGCTTAAAGGATTTATGTAGGTAAGTCCCATTAATGTTAATGGAAGTTACATGTGTAATTCCCCTTTTTCATCACAGAGAGAATAGAGCTTTATACTCCTTGGGTAATTATGGTACCAGTGCTGTTAGTTTTTTCAGTTAACTTTTTCACCTCCCTTTCCTGCTTGGACTCTTAATAAAGGAACTGAATTCTTCTGTTCAAAAAAGAAAATTGCCAAAATATCTGAGAGGTGAAACAAATGTAACTAGATCCACTTGTTTGAGGGGGGAAGAAAAAAGGCAAGAAAACACGAGGACAGGAAGCTGGAGGGGAGCTCCTGCTAATTTTCAGATCCCAGGAAGCATGTCGTGGTTTGGATTTTCTAACAATGCAGGGCTTTTCACCGGCAGCCCATTTCCTCAGGTATTTGAGCTAAGAGGAAAATCACTCCCTGAACATTTTGACTGAATTAATTTTAGCGTGTTAAGATTTGAGTAGCGACACCTAAGTCCTCGTAGAGCCTAATAAAGAATTAATCTTGGTCTCTGCCTAACACTCAAAGAGGTATTTTAAATACCGTGGTCTCTGAGGTTTGGTCTACAGGAATCTAAAAGGACAGCTGTATTACCATCCTGTTAAATGTAAGCCCCCGGGTGTTTATCTGTCACACTAGGTGCTCTGATTAGTACGCACAGTAGGTCCTCCTATTCCTTAGATGATAGCTGTGCATGTTCCTTAGCTGGAGATGGGGAAGTCTGCATCCCAATCTTGCTACATAGATGGGCCACTTTTTGGAAAAGGTTTTCACAGTGTAAAAGGGGGGAAGTTTCAGCTTTCATTACTTCCATCATTTAAAAACAGTTGGGTTTATTTTTTGTAGTTGAGACTAGAAGAAAGGTCTACTTTGACACACGGACCCTTTCAAGTTTTGTGGCAGCCATCCAGTCTCATGCTGGAAGGGACTCTTATAGTTACCTAACTCAGCCAAGTGGTCCGAAAGCATTCAGTGAGCGGTAGGGACCTTAATCTTGTGCTTGATGTGGTGTCTGGAGTACAGCTGGCTAAGTAGTTGGAATCAACCTGTCAGAATCAGGCTGCTCTCTCTTTGGACGACTTTGTATAAGAAAGTCCTGCCTCACGGCCAGATAAAAATATGTCTCCCGCTAGTTTTCTTTTACCTTTCCATCCTGTTCCATTCTTTCACCCATTGGCTCCTGTCCTATCCCCTTGGGACCACAGAGAATAATGTAACTGTCTCTGCCTCTTGAAAATTCTTCACCTGTTTCTTAGAATTAAGAACTGAGGGGCATCTGGGTGGCTCCATCGGTTAAGCTTCTGACTTCGGCTCAGGTCATGATCTTGCAGTTCGTGACTTCAAGCCCCGCATTGGGCTCTGTGCTGACAGCTCGGAGCCTGGAGCCTGCTTCAGATTCTGTGTCTCTCTCTCACTCTCTTCCTCCCCCACTCACGCTCTGTCTCTGTCTCTCTCTCAAGAATAAATAAACATAAAAAAAAAAAGACTTGAGGTTTATTGACCTGCCTTTCTTGTCTTCGATACAATCATATTTTGGCTTCTCAAGCCCGGGTTCTGGCTATTCATTCTCTAGCTCAACTATATTTCTCCAATTTGGCACATTCCTTGACGCTTATGATAGACCTTTTGTCTGTCACCTTGTCCTTTAAACTGGTTCATAAACCAGATCCTGGTCCATGTGGCTGGCAGTCCCTGAAGCTCCTTTCAGATGAACTAATCAAATCTCGGAGAAGCCCCAGACGTGATGTTATGTGTATTGCTGTCTCCAGGACTGGCCCAGGATAGTGAAAAGAAAATTAACTGGGAATTAGGAGACTTGGATTTTAGCCTTTTCTCAGTCATGGACGCTCCCCATTTCAACTCCTTCCCATCTATGCATTTAATCATTAGGCAGCAAAGTGATCTTAAATTATAAATTGGACTCTGGCCTTAAAATCCTTCAATGGTTTCTCAGTCCACTTAGGTCTTAGCCTAAAATTCAGAATCTTCCCTGAGGCCTAAAAGGTCCACCATGGTGTGACTCCATCCTGACCACATCCCCAGACTCATCTGGACATTTCTTTACGTTATTTGTTATGCTTCAGCCACACTGGCCTTTTCATAAGATTTATCGAACCTCCGAATCCTTGCATAAGAGGCTTCCACTTCCTCAAATGCTTAGGCCCTCAGTTTTTGCCTAGCTGACTCTTAATCTCTAGATTGCAGCTCAGATAGCATTTCTCCAAGTAACTCTTCCAAAGCCTGGAAGAAATGCTCTAGCTAAATGAGTGGCAGCCAAATTGAATCCCACACTCTGGAGATAAGTATAGGCCAAGCCTTCAACCTGTGCTGTTGAGTCGTGCCCAGCTTTTCTTGGGGCTCTTTCCACTGACATGCATTGTATGTGGGTTCTATCATATGCAGGCTGGATAGGCAGGGATAGGTGGTGGCAGTATCGTACCAGGGTCTTAAACACATTTTTAAAAAATGTAGTTCCCTCAACTTGAGGTGACCATACTCAGTAAAGGAAAGAAAGGGAAAAGAAACATACGTTTATTGATGACCTACTTCGGGGTTGGACAAACCTTCACTGTAAAAGGCTGGATGGTAAATATTTTAGGCTCCATGGGGTGTGCGGTGTGCAGGGGAGTCGAGTCGGCTGTTACAGCCTGAAAGCAATCACAGACAGGCCATACCTGAATGAGCGTGGCAGTGTTCCAAAAAAAACTGTAGTTACAGAGACAGGTAGTATTGGACTGCTGGTCATTGGTTCCCAGGCCATGACCTAGTGTGTACCAGATGCTTTCCATGTATTTACTCTTTATGACAATGTGATAGGCAGTTGTTTTCCATTTTACAGGCACAGGTGAAATGAATTGTCTAGAGCCACCCGGCTTGGTACTGGGAGAGAACTAGGATTCTAACCTGGGCTTCAAATATAAGAGAAAGGAAATGGTCAATAAAGTTTAATTCAACATCCATTGGGTGCCCACCGTATGATTATGGCAGTGACAGACATTTGAAAACACCAGCCTCATCATACTTCTACCTGATTACACAGTAAGATTTAAAAATAATCTGGGGAAGGCATCACGATGTGATAAATATAAAGTCGGCTTTGGAATCGGACATGACTCAAATTTTAACTCTGTTGTTTAATGATACTGTGAACTTGGGTGAGTTATTTAAGTTCTGGGCTAAATATCCTGAGGCCAAAACAAATGAAGTGATAGCAGCAGATGATAGGCCACCATTAAATAATTTCTAAATGAGATTTTGTATTGGAAGGGACACTGCACTTTTTATTTGTACTATTTGAATTTTTATATCATAGGTACTGATAAGGCCTTCTTGATTCTAAGACTTTTATTTTTTTTAATTTTTAAAATATGTTTTATTTATTTTTGAGACAGGGAGAGACAGAGCATGAACAGGGGAGGGTCAGAGAGAGAGGGAGACACAGAGTCTGAAACAGGCCCCAGGCTCTGAGCTGTCAGCACAGAGCCCGACTTGGGGCTTGAACTCACGGACCGCGAGATCATGACCCGAGCCGAAGTCGGCTGCTTAACCGACTAAGCCACCCAGGCACCCCTCTAAGACATTTAACACTAGGGATGTAAAGGAGGCAGCCAGTCTTTACGTCTCCTTCAGGGCTGGTGTGGCTGGAAGAAGTTGGCTTCTGTGATGAAGCATGGCCTGTCTCCACAAGCAGCTTTTGGAGGAGATTCAGGGAACGTAGATACCGAGTTTGAAAGTGAGTAATTTTTCAAGTCCTGCATTCTTCTTTCTCCTCATTTGCTAAGTGACGCAGGAACGATCTGGGAGAGTGGCTTGGAAGGGCCACATTATGATCTCGTGTGATACTCACAGTGAGTGGACGGGGCACCGTCAGGGTACTTACAGTTGGCAAATATTTATTTTTTTTCCATGTTTTTTTCTTTCTTTTTCTTTAAAAAAAAATTTTTTTTAACATTCATTCATTTTTGAAAGGCAGAGAGAGACACAGAGCGCAAATGGGGGAGGGACAGAGAGAGAGGGAGACACAGAATCTGAAGCAGGCTCCAGGCTCTGAGCTGTCAGTACAGAGCCCGCCGCAGGGCTTGAACTCACGGACCACGAGATCATGACCTGAGCCTTAGCCGACTGAGCCACCCAGGCGCCCCACAGTTGGCAAATATTTAAAACAAAGATGTCGTGGGAGGAGTTAAGTGGCTTGTGGGGAAGGTGTTTATCCCCAAAATAGGGTGCTGCCGCTTTGAGGATGGTCTTTAGTATCTGACAGACAAACTCCATTTCGATGATGGGAATCTCTTATTCCACAAGTGAGATCATCTCAAATTTCACACCTTCAAAAGCACACCGGACTGCCTTCTTCTGTTCCTAGAATGACCATCCAGCACCAGAAAAACGTGCCGTTTTCTTTCTGTGCCTCTTCACTTGCTTTGAGGATCGTCTGCTCTATTTTACGTGATGCACCTTGCAGATGTTCTCATTCGAGGCAGCCCTCTGGCTCTCTTGCCCTTATCTGTGTTTGACGTGCTCATGGAGAAAAATCCAACCTTCAAAAATCAGTGTGGGAGATTAAAATACAAACGAGGCCATGGTTGAAAATCTGGCATTTGGTGCAATTTTAGTAATCCATAACCTTCATATCTTTCTGCTTTTATCAGATGAAAGGCACACTCCTTTGACCCATGAAGTTGATCTGTGAACTCTGTCAAAAAATTCAAAACCCCCACAGTTGTAGATCATGCATGCCATTAGCATAATTTGCCACCCAGGCTGTAAATGTATGTTCTCTAAATTGGTACATAGTACAGATAGTGTTTTACAGCGTGCTAAGAAAAGATCATTTGACATGTAGTGGAGTGAACTAGAAGTTTTCTGTAAGAATCAGTACTCTTTTTCTCTTCACTTTTTCTTCCAGGAACTGTGGGTTGTAATACAAATTTAAATGTAGCCATCGAGATAGATAACTACGCTTCAACCAAATAAAACCACATTCTAGCAGAGTCTTTGGGGGGATTGAACAGGGTGGGGATTTGGGGATTTGCTTTTCATCAATTTATCGGTGTGGGAGATTAGGATGGAAAAAATAAATGTCTCGACCCGTCCAACACAGTCTTTGAGTTTCGGAGCACCAGTGCAGAAGCTGAAGCAATAAAATGGAGAATTCGAGAATCTGAATTTCCCTTTGCCCCACTCTGGGGCTTCCTTCACTCCCTTTGTGTGTGTGTGTGTGTGTGTGTGTGTGTGTGTGTGTAGCTTGGGTGTTTGTAGGACTTACTTCACTGTTATTAAAGCTTTGTAAGATTTCTCGACGATCTCCATGATGATGTTCCCCTTTTCTAATTCCTGAAATTAAAATGTGTTGGAATGCTTGGCTGCCTTTCACTCCCTCCTCAATGGACCCTTTAGTTTTTCACACCAAGGTGTCCTTCTTCAGGGTGCCAGGTCAGGCTACCAAAACAGCTTCTAGGAGGGGATTAGGACCAATTAACATCTTTGTACACAAAAGCCACTGGCAGCTGAACAGGCAGCCTGGTGGCGGCTCTGGAGCTGCATTTTAAATAGGGGCCTTCTGTACTTGAGCTCAAGCAGGAAGAGGTGGAGAAAGTTTTTATTTATAATTGAAAATGCTGTTTTTGGATAAAGTCTAAATGAAAAGAAAAGTCGTGCTCACAAGTATCTAACAAATACCATTTGAATGTGGGTCTGTATTGTATGTGATCCTATCAAGGATGCTCTCTCCCTATAGCCTATTCCTTGGCACATATTGAGATGAAGTGATGTTTCTTCCCAGAACAATTTTGACCTTACGTATCTCTTGTTCTCTGTTTAAAAAAAGTTCAGCTGGATCCCTAGGCACAAAAAGGAGCTGCTCCAAAGGATATATGGTCTTAAAAGGCAGTAGCCTTTTCACCGGAAATCTATCGTATGGATACCTGTACCACAAAATCTTTGTTTAGGGCAAAATAAAGGGGAGAGAGCCATTGTACAAAGTTTTTTTTTTTTTTTTCCTTAACCCTTCGATTCGAGAGGGCTTGAGTAATTTTTGTTTTCATTTTAATCACGTTAATCAGATTCTTACACTTCTTTTTACCCTAAAAATGATACATATTCTATGAATCGATAGAGATATTGGAGTTAAAGACATTTTGTGACCCAGGTAATAAAAGAGGAGTCTTAAGTAGAGATCCCATTGGAATCTCTTAAGAATAATGTTGTTAAAGATGTGACGGAACCTGTTTCTACACTTGGATGCTGAGAGTTCTCAAACGCATTTCAAGGCTCCAGGGCAAAATAGGTATGTTTTCAATCCATTTAATATTGCACCTTTCCAGCTTCCTTATCTGCAAGGCAGCCTTCTCAGTGATTGAAAAATACTAGAAAATAAAATTCTGTGTTCAGAATTTACAGTAGGGACCTACGGGGGACCAACGGAAACCAGGAGAAGAAATTAATTAATGTGTGCCAGGTCAAAAGACTGATGGTGATCACCAATTTACTGAATCAGGGCGGAAAGTTAGAGGGGAAAAATGTGATAACCTGATACTCTATTTCCCGTCCTGTGATACATTTTTGTTTCGTGGAAGGAAACGATGAAGAAAATAGTATGCATTTCTCTTTCAATAGCTTGAATGGAAAATGTTTTTAAGAAGTCAGCCTCCTGGCCCCTAATCTAAATTATGGTCATTTTCAGTTTCCTGGGTTTTATGCATAACTCTAGATTCTTCTTAGTGTGATATTTTCGAAGCAAACCTTAATACAGTCTCAATGTGTGGCTTCCCCCCTGGGTTTTAGTTTCAGATACTGTATTGTGAGTCTTCAGACATGTTGAGTCCCCCTAATGTTAAATGGTAATTGCCAGAAGTATAGGTGGGGATGGAAACATTGTTATATTTTGTTCATTTTTCACACTTCAGCTGTTATCCCTTTTTCTCTCTTGCTGTATGCTTATTAGGGTATGAAATGCAGGTGTGTGGGAAATGGCTAGCGGACATTGACAGGTTATTTTGTTGGTCACTGCCTAATTAGTAGCATAGTGGATGCACCCTGCTAAGCTTTAGTGTGGGGCAGGAGAGCTGGTCTGTTCTAATTTCCTCGCGGCTTTGATATTCGCCAAAAGATTGACGGTTTACACAAAAAGCCAAGGCCCGAAGGAGGCCTGTGGAAACAATGAGCTTTCTTGCTTGTAGACACCACAGATGTGAGAGAAAGCTGGCTAAAAACAATTGGCTGACACTGTCTAATTGTCTCCGATGTCAGCGTCATTAATGTTTTCCCATGTAAAACGAGAAGGCCAAGGTTGTATCCTCCCTTTATTTTGAGTCACATGATTATGTAACTTATCGAGATTCAGATTAAGTGTTAATTGTATTTGTGCAATAAAGAAACAGAAGCTACCTTGGACTTAATGAGTATGTGCTTAATTAATTTGGACAGCTTTAATCTTTATTACCTCTGGAACAGTCCTGATCAGCATTAATAGCATTTTTCGGTAATTCAAATCACAACTCATTTAATAATAATAATATATATTTATATTTCTTTTTGAGTCCAAACCAGGGAAATGATTAGGGAAGTTTGCTTGCCTTTTGGGAAGCTTCGTGTGAGCATGTTAAGCAATAATTAGAATACTTTGGGGGTGTCTGCAGAGCCTTTCAAATTAGACAACTGACCCAAATACTCTAAGGAAACACATGGTAATAGGCAAGAAGCACAAAATTACAAGGTTACCCCTGTGAAACTCCAAACCTACTTTTATGGATGAAATGGTTTTAAAGATTTTTTTCTTGAGGAGGGGAAACCAGGGGAAGTTTTCACCCTAGGAAGAACTGACAGCTTGAGCTTTCTTTTTTTTTCTTTTTTTTTTTTTTTTGCAAGGTAAGACCCGTAGTTTCCCACTGTGCTGATGACACATCAGTCCAAACCCGACTAACTGTATTGTCACTACAATCAGCAAATGTTGTCATGCAGTTTGCACTGTGTGGCAGCATCTGTGACACCAACGTAAGTTAAGGCAGATTCTGTGGTTTCTGCTTTTAATATTTTCTGGATCTTTCCTGGGCAGTTCATTTTTTTTCTTTTTTCATCTGAACAATGTAATGCCTCCTAGTACCGGCAGTAGGATGGAGCTGTCCCCTGGAGAGAAGCTACTCTGTGACTTGTTTATTGTCTGTGAAGCTTTTAAATCAGGGAGACCCACGCATCTTGAGTTAACATGTATCTAATTTGATTCCCCAAAATAATCTCTTTAGAAAATCAGTCTCCCCAAAATAATTTTTCCAGAAAAGCCCCTCTGAACCTTTTATCATCTAGGTATGTTACTTGAGTACACAACTACCCTTGACAGGAAGCAGTAGTTTTTGAACTTGGAGTCATGCATAGAAAATTGTGTGCCTGAGGATCTGGCTTCCTGTATGTCTTCTTCACAAAAACACCCGCAACGTGTAATCCACACAGTGGATGCCCAGCATGTGGGGGCCCAATACAGCGCCCACAGTGGTCTCACAGGGGATGTGTCACAGCACAACTTATGACCCCAGGGCCTACTGTCACTGAAAAGTACATAGCCTTCAGGGTCAGGTAGATCTGAGTTTAAATCTGGCCTTTTATGAGCTGTGAGACTTTGGACGTGACCTTTCGGAGCCTCAATTTAAAAGGGGTAATAATGCCTTGCAGGGTTGGTGTGAGGTTTAAAGATAATTGTGAAGCGTTTAGCGCAGGATTTCCTGTTATTCTACGGTTGCACCTTCGTGTTCTAGGCTTTGTCTGCCTTGTGCTGTGCTCCCCTCTGTGTGCTCCCATGTGCTGTGTTTCCTAATTGTGTGGACCTGAGCTTGTCAGCTAACCTGTCCACACTTGGTCCCTCATAGGTAATGTGGGGATGATAATACTATGTGTTGTGGTGAGGAAGAAATGAGCCGATGAAGGTCATGTTCATAATCATAGACATAGTGACTATGACTGACTCTGAAGGGCGAGGACTCAGGTCCAGGCACGGTGCCGTGTGTGTGTGTGTGTGTGTGTGTGTGTGTGTAACACACTTTATCTCACTTAATACACATTGCACAGAGTGTGGAACACAGTAAACACTTCATCGATATTTGCTGCTATTGTGTTTATCGTGAAGCTCTGAGTTGTTGAGGGATTTCGAGTCTACTAGACTCTTCATGTTACCATTCTCGGGGGACCCTGGTGAAACAGTTCCTCACCCAGGCATTTCCCATCTGTGAGGTTAAGAAGGTATTACACGTGAACCCTTCCTCCTTTCGTTTACACCCTTTGGCCTCAGTTCCTTCCTTATCTACTCCCTCCCAACTTTTAGAAAAAGTTTTCTTCTCTAAAGACAGCAAGACAGTGTGAAGTAAGTCCAGTCTCCTCCATAAAATGCTATATGCTCATCTGGATTTATTCCAGAACATAAGCTGTTTGCATGCAGCCTTTCTCAATACCTATACCACCTGGGTCCTTTTGCCTCGCGGTCGACAGATCCTTATGCACTGGGTACAGCCAGATGGGCCTGGAAAATACCCTCTTCTTACCCTTTGTTTTTATTGGTTTAATTTGCCCCCCAGGGGGATAAAGTTTTACAGTTTCTAAATACTGTGCCTTCATTTGTGTGTTTGTTTATTTATTATTTAAGCCAATAGCTTCAAATCAGTTCAGCAAACATTTCTTAAACAGTTATTTGCAATCTATTGTATTGCATGTGTGGAATACAAACCTGAATATGGGAAGTACTGTGTGCCCCAGTGATTACACGTACAGGCTTTGGTATCACACTAGGTTAAACCTTTTATGTTTCCCTTGATAGGTTACAGAAGATGCCGGCTCTAAGACTTTTTCCTCGTTTGCAAAAAAAGGGGTTGAGAATATCAATGACATAGGATTGTTTTTAGGATTAAATGAAATGATATGTGTGAGGCAGTTGTCGCTCAATAAATGGTGGCCATTAACAAGACACAGTCTCTTCCCTAATGGGAGGAAACAGATAGAGAAAAAAGATAATTTCCATGGAATGTGGTTAGGCCTAGATTCATTCTGGCACGGTGGGAAGAAGGAGGCTTAGACAAGGTTGCCTGGAGACGATGGTAGTTGACTCTTAGTCTTGATGGCTAAGGCAGAGTCATTCAGGTAAAGTTGGGCAAGAGACTGTGTTTTCCCAGTGGAAGGGACAGCATGAGTAGATGCACAGTGAAGAAAACATGGTCTATTCCAGAAACTGCAAGAAATTCATTGCTATTAGCAACACAAAGTCCTTGGGTTGGACTTACCTGTAAGAGAGGCTGCTTGGGAGTGGGCTGGCCCTGTGTAGCCTTCCCTTTGTTTTCCTCCCCTCTGCCCACTTCGTAGATTCCAACTCCCTGTAGAAGGTGTTGGGGTCTAAAGAATGCCAGCTCTTATTTAATTTAACTTTTGTTCAAAAAGGAGAGGTCTTGTCTATCGTTTGAGGAAAAGTCAAACATGGATTTCCAGAGCTTTCCTTACCTTGTTCTATTATTTAGCCTGTGTCTCTGATTTGTCATCTACAAAATTAAGTTTGTATAATAATAGTATTTACCACCTCTTGGATATTTCAGGATTAAGTGATACAGCACATGTAAAGTGCTTAGAACAGTCCCTGAAACAAAGGAAGGGCTCAATAAATGTTAACATTAACATGTTAGCTAGTCCCAGAGAATTTCCATTCAGAAGAAGGCAGCATTTAACTGAGAGAAATGGTGAAATTTTCGGCATGATGTCAATTGCCATTTGGAAACAGAGGTCAGTGAGAGAAATTAAAAGGGGGATTCAGTTCTTTCAGTTTTATCTGTCAGAGGGGAATTCAGTGCTACTGCATCTACTATAGTTTGAAAGGGAAACACAGATCCGGAATAGTGGTTCCAAGCCACCCTGTGCTGTTCTCTCACAGAGTCATAGACTTTTAGAGCAAAAGTCCGGAGAACAAACTCGCCCTACTGGGCACAACCTTCCCTCCCACCCACCCCTTGCCTTACTGGCTCCTCTTTCTCTCTTCCTCCCTTCTGCCCCCTTCTTACTATAATTTCTCCCGACCTTCCTCCCTTCGCGCTCTCCTTCCCTAACCCTTTAACCTTCCTTCTTTAAAAATTAGGTTGCTTGGCTTGGAGAACAGTGTGGCCTCAATTTCAAACCCACAGCTAGGAGCCCTTGAGTGAAACAACTCATATCCCCATCTGAAATACATCTTCTCCCCCTCTGAATTCTTAACTACTATTTGAGCCACTCAACGGTGGTCGTTTTTATTTTATTTTTTATTGTAGTAAAATGCACAAAACATAAAATTTGCCATCTTAACTCTTTTTAAAAATATTTTACTATTATAATTTTAAAGTTTATTTTTGAAGGAGAGAGACAGAGCGTGAGAGGGGGAGGAGCAGAGATCGAGGGAGACACAGAGTCCAAAGCAGGCTCCAAGCTCTGAGCTGTCAGCACAGAGCCTGATGCAGGGCTCGAACTCACGCGCCATGAGATCATGACCTGAGCCCAAGTTGGATGCTTAACCAACTGAGCCACCCAGGTGCCCCAAGATTTCATTATTTTTAAGGAATCTGTACACCCAGTGTGAGTCTCTAGCCCACAACCCTGAGATTAAGAGTTGCACACTCCTCTGATCGAGCCAGCCAGGCACTCTGCATCTTAACTATTTTTAAGTGTACATGTCAGCGGTGTTAAGTGTATCCATATGGTTATACAGTTAATCTCCAGAACTTTTTCATCTTGCAAAACTGAAACTCTGTACCCATTAAATAACTCCTCATTGTCTCTTCCCCCAAGCCATGGCAACTATTATTCTGCTTTCTGTTTCAGTGAATTTGACTACTTCAGGTACTGCATGTGAGTGGAATCCTACAGTATTTGTCCTTTTGTGACTGGTATATTTCACTTAGCATCATGTCCTCAGGGTTCATCCATACTGTTGCATGTGTCAGAATTTCCTTTTTAAGACTGAATAATATTCCATTGTGTGTGTGTGTGTGTGGGGGGGACATTTTGTTTATTCATCCTTCAATAGATGTTTGGGTTGCTTCCACCTTTTGGTTATTGTGAATACCACTGCTATGAACATTGGTGTACAAATATCCCTTTGAGACCCTGCTTTCGATTCTTTTGGGTATCCACCCAGAATTAGAATTGCTGAATCATATAGTAATTCTACTTTTACCTTTTTGAGGAACTGTCATACTATTACCATTTGTAATGGAGAAATATCAGTTCAAGTCACTTAACCATCTTTGAATTGAGTTACTTTTTGTTTTGTTGTTGAGTTCTAGGTATTCTCTATATATTCTGTATGTGAATTCCTGATCACATACATGATTCACACATATTTCCTTCCATTCTGTGGGTTGTCTTTTTATACTCTTGATACTGTCCTTTGGTGCACAATTATTTTAAAATTTTCAGAAAGTCCAATTTGTCTGTTTTTATTTTGTTACCTGTGCCTTTGGTATCATATCCCAAAAGAATACTACCAAATCCAATGTCATGAAGCTTTTGTCGTATGTTTTCTTTCAAGAGTTTTATAGTTTCCGGTGTTACATTTAGGTCCTTGACCCATTTTGAGTTAATTTTTATATAGGATAGTAGGTAAGAGTTCAATTTCATTCTTTTGCTTGTAGATATGCAGGTTTCTGAACATCATTTGTTGGAAAGGTTATCCTTTCCACATTGAATTGAATTTTAGACCCTTGTCAAAAACCATTTGATCATATATGGAAGAATTTGTTTCTGGCCTTTCTATTCTATGCCATTGGTCTGCATGTCTGTATTTATGCCAGTACCACACTGGTTTGATTACTGTAGATTTGAGTAAATTTTGAAATCAGGAAGTGTGAATCCTGTAGTTTTATTGTTCTTGTTCAAGATTGTTTTGGCTATTCAGGTCACTTGAGATTCCATATGAATCTTATGATGGGATTTTTTGTATTTTTGCAAAAAAGTCATTGTGATTTTGATGGGATTGTATTGAACCTGTAAATTGTTCTGGGTAGTATTGACATTTTAACAATATTAAACCTTGCAATCCATAAAGATGGGATGTGTTTCCATTTATATATGTCTTATTTAATTTCTTTCAGCAATTTTTTTATAGTTTTCATTGTAAGCTGTATGGTTAAATTAACTTTTAGGTATTTTATTCTTTTGATACTATTATAAATGGAGTTGTTTTTGTAATTTCCTTCTCAGATTTTTCATTGTTAGTGTATAGACAGGCAATTGATGTTTGTGTGTTGACTTTGTATTTTGCTACTTTGCTGAATTCATTTATGAGTTCTAAACTTTTTTTGTGAAATCTTTAGGAGTTTTTACAAATAAGATCATATCATCTGCATACAGTGATAACTTTACTTCTTTTCTTGTTTGAAAGCCTTTTATTTCTTTTTCTTGCCTAATTGCTGTGGTTAGAACTTTCAGTACTGTGTTGACTAGAAGTGCTAAAAGCAGGCATCCTTGCATTGTTCCTGATATTAGAGGAAAAGCTGTCTTTTACCATTGGGTATAAAGTTTGCTGTGGATATTTCATATGTGACATTTATTTTGTTGAGGTAGTTTCCTTCTTTTCCTAGTTTTTAAATTGTTTTTATCATGAAAGCATATTGAATTTTACCAAATGCTTTTTCTACACCAATTGAGATGATCATATGGGTTTTTCCCCCTTAATTCTATTAATATGGCATTTTACATTCATTGATTTTTGTGTGTTGAACCATCCCTGCACTGGGAGAATAAATCCAACAGGGTCATTGTCCATGTGTTGAGAGGCAGGCTGTGTGCTAGCTGCTTCTGGGGCAGGGCTGCCTGCCATGTGGCTGGGTGGGGGATGGGTAGCTGCTATTGTGCTTAGAGCTGAAATTGACTGAAATTAACCTCCATTTACCACCAATCCTTCTGCTGAAATTTGCAAGCCTTTAAGAGACTCCAGAGAATCAGACAAATTCCACCCCTGTGATTATTGTCTTTACCTGGAGAAAGATTCCTGGTGCTTCCTAACTCTCCATCTTCCTAGAATCATTCTCATTTTCTTAATAGTCATTTGAAGAAGAATCACTTTCAATTTTAATGAAGTCCAATTTAACATTTTTTCTCTTTTGGTTTGTGCTCTTTGTGTTCTAACATTTTTGCCCATCCTAAGATCAGAAACATTTTGTGTTGTTTTCTTTTAGAAGTTTTATAGGTTCAGCTCTTAAGTTTAGGTCTGTTATCCATTTTGAGTGAATTTTGTTAAATGGTGTGAAGTAATCACTCCTCAGTGATTGTGATTATCCAGTTGTTCCAGCAACATTTCTTGAAAAGACTGTCTTTTACCCATTGAATTACCATCTTTGGTAATTCTTTCTTGAAAGTCTTTGTTGAAAATCAATTGACATATATATGGTATTTTTCTGAACTTTCTTCCATTCCGTTAGTCCTTGTATGTCTGTCCTTAAGCTAATACATGCTGGTTCCATAGCTGTAGCTCTGTACCAAGTCTTGATGTCAGGTAGCAAAAGTCTCTGCACTTTGTTATTTTTCAAAACTGTATTGGCTATTTTAGAGCCTTCGTATTTCTCTGTAAATTTTGGGACTATGAACTCTTTGGATACAGGAGTATGTCCAATCTTTAGTGTTATCCCATAGTGCCTAATGTGGTTCCTACTAAGGCACTTTTCCACGTTTGTAGACTGATCAGTTAGTGGGAACTGAGGGAATCAGTAGTTTCAACTAATTGAATCCTAGAATCTTAGAGCTGAAAGAAGACTTATAGGGACACTAAAATGAAGATGAGGCCTAACCATCTCATTAAAAAGATGGTGAAACTGAAGCCCAGAGAGATTGGGTGACGTGCTTAAGGTCACACAGTGAGTCAGAGATAGGATCAGAACTCAGGTCTTTGACCCGCGTACTCCTAAACAGGAGGTACTGGGCTTACCTGGGTGGGTGGTTGGTTCTGTGGAGCTCTATTTATGTGCAAGAGATAGGATTTTATTTTACTTTTACCACCAGGGTTTATCAATAATGTGTCAGGCCATCGGAGTACAGAGAGGAATAGGACATGGTACTTACGTGTGGTTTGTGGTCTATTGGGAGCTACTTTAGTATGTCTCACTGAAAGTGCCCCTAGACAAGGTCTTTGATTTGTGTGTGGTCTAGGAAATATGCCTAAAGGTAGACCTTAGGCATCTGCGTTTTAGTGACAGACTTAAGGCAAGTCAGTACCTGCATGAATTTGATCAAAGGGTCTTTGCAGAGGCACAAGCAGTAATGCCAAGGATAGAATCCTTGCAAAGCAAACAGCCTCCGCATTACAGGTGCTGCCATCTGCACACCTGTTTTGGAGGACTTGCTGAGCACAGACATTTTGACTTTTTAATGGATGACCATGAAATTGTCAAATTAGGGGGGAGGAAATTGCATCTCTGAAAGCTTCCAGTTCATCACTCTACTGGGAATGACTCAGCTCCTTCTTCCCTTCAAGCTGTAATTTCAGTTTCTTTCTCCAATGGACATATTGATATTTTGTTCTTATTTCTAACCTTCTGGCCTATGGAAAATTTCTTTAAAAGGAAATAGAGAAGTTAGAAAGTGTGATTTGAAAAGTAACTTTTATGTGAAGCAACTCTATCCGTATTAAGATTTAGTCATGTGTTATATTGGTACATTTCTAAACTTTAATCAGCTATGAATTAATGCTGCCATTTTGCCATGATAAAGGAAATTTTCATTCTTTTTAAGTACTTTTATTCATAATTATTAAACAGAGACAAATGCTAATTACATTGGAAAGCATTAAATTGTGCTATTTTCTTCATCAAAATGTTTTTCTAAAGTTTTATATTTAGACCTGAAGCAAACTAGATTGATAACATAATTAATGTCTTTGAAATATTTGGTGATTAAACAACACAGTTCTAAATAACATGTAAGTGAAAGAAGTCTCAAATGGTATTTTAAAATATTTTTAACAAAATGAAAATGAAAATACAAATTTATTAAAATTTGTGGGATACAATGCAAGCAGTGCTTAGAGGGAATATTATAGTAGTGAATGCATATATAAAAAAAGAAGAAAGATTTAAACTCAGTAATCTAATTTTTCACTTAGGAAAAGCAGAAAAAGAAGAGCAGATTAAATTTAATATAAGTGGAAAAAGGAAATAATAAAAATTAGAGCAGAAATCAATAACATTGAAAACAGAAAATCAGTAGAGAAAATACATGAAGCCAATAGCCGTTTTTTAAAAAAAATGATTATCATTAAAGTTGATAAATCTCTATCCAGGTTAACCAACAAAAAAAGAGAGCAGATACAAATTACTATGTCAGCAATGAAAGAGGGGCCCTCATTACTGATCCCATGAACATTAAAGGATACTTAAGTAGTGCATATTTGGAAGTTACCAAGAGAGTAAATCTTAAAAGTTCTCATCACACACAAAAAACTTTCTGGTAACTTTGTATGGTGCTGGGTGGGAACTAGACTGCTGTGATTTCACAGTATGTACAAATATTAAATCATATTGTACATCTGAAACTAATATAATGTTATATGTCAATTATATCTCAAAAAAAGCATACTTAAGGACTATTTTGAACAATTCCATGCCCACCAATTTAATAACTTGGATGAAATATACCACTTCCACGAAAGCTATAATCCATCAGAACTCACACAAGGAGAAATAGATATTGAACACACCTATATCTATTAAAGAAACATTCATTTATATTTAGCTGCATATTTTTACTCTTATGATTCTTTTCATTTCTTCCTGCGCTTTTTGGTTCCATCTGGGATCATTTTCCTTGTGCCTATCGAACTCTTACTAGAAGTACGTGTGCACATGTCCTGGAAACAATTCTAATAATTTTTACGTCAGCAAAGAACTTCAACCTTTTACGAGATAGCAAGCAAGCAAAACTCCATAGATACCAATAGTAGACAAGATTTAATGGATCACAGTGAGGCAGTTTATTACTTACAACACAGCAAACATTAGGAACATCAGTGTGGTACCACTTTTCCCCATATAATAGCAGATCTTGGTCTCCAATGTTATCACAGTTTGGCCAGAATCTGCTGTTCTCACAGGTATGGATTTCTATAGCTAGCATAAATGTCAAAGGCTTTTAGACACCGGTGGCAGCCACAGGCTTGTACTTGAGCCCTGATGTAGTCTATGTGCCAGGAACAGGCAGATACTCAGCTTTAGAAATTCAAGTCAAGTGCCGGCAGGTGCCATCATCTTTGTAGGCCATCTAGGCTTCATTGTCTTACAAATGGAGGCCTGTATATTGAGCCCATTGGGTTATTTTGGTAAGATTGCTGTGCCTAATCTCATGACAAATGCAAGAATGATGCTAGCCACCTGGGCTCTATTGTCCTGACTGGCCACATTATTTTATTTAGTTTTGTCTGGGTGTGGATTCTTATGGAGACCCATAGGTATCCAAGTGAATTCAGGTGGCAGTAATCCACTGTAAGCCTTTATCTCCTGTTAGACTTTTCGCTGGCCACACGGGGCTGTTGTGTTGAGGTACCGCATCTCTCAAAACTCCTGTTGCCTTTACATCCTTAATCAAGCCTTTGCTTTCTTTTTCCTTTTCTTGAAGTCTCTCTGTCTCTTTTTTTAGCATAGCATGGGAGGGAGCTGGAAGTGTGGTTGTTGGTCCTTTGAGCACTGGCTCCACTGTCACTCCTCGAGTGGCTCTCCCTGTTTGAGAAAACGCCCTTTGGACTTTATGAGAATTCACAGTGCAATCATGTAAAGTGTCACTACTAATGCTATGTTTAGCAGTGGGAGCAACAACATTGGTAGACAGCAGAGTTCTGACCAGCCTTACCTGGGTGCTTAAAGTTATTTCCCCTTGCCCATTTACTGTTTCCATATCTGGCCACTGGAATGCATGAACCTCACCCTTCAAGAGAGGCAGGTAATATAGTCATAAACAACCGTAAAAGTTCATATTGTCTCCCCCCATCCCATTGTTCTCTCATTGGAGCCCAAGACGTTCATTTCCCTCTAGGATGGAAAGATCTTGACCTCACCCATGTCTCCTCTGATCATTAGAGGCTATTGAATCCAAACATAGGGACGCAGGGGCAGGTTCAGATGTTTAAGGAGTAATTTGTTCAAACATAGCCTCCTAGTTTCTTAGTTCCTGCAGTAGAGAGAGATGGAGCTCCATGGAAGACACTAGTGCTAGAGGGGCACCTTTCAACCGGGACAGGTGTCAGCACGGGCCTCCCGTAGATTGAGATCTGGCTTGAATTTCTTCAGAGCTTACCCCATTAATCTCTTCTGTGGGAACTCTTGTTTTATCAGCTCTGTACATAGGTGAGGCCCTTTGGAGAGGTTTATTAGTCCTGTTCTTGGTTTTGTCTCAGACCGAAGAGACTCCAGCTGGATTAGGGGCTGTCTATCTTTATCCTGGGCATCTTTTGGTCCCAAATCATCACAGCCTCCTGTGTAAGCTTCAGGGTACTAACAACAAAGTTAGTGGACTCTTCCGCCCTGGGAGCCAGGTCCTAAAAATTTATCAGTCATCCTCTGGATAAGTGGTTTATCACTGAGCCCATAATTATGTCCCCCCTAGTCTGGAGAAGCTCCAGCCCTCACACTCTGACTAGCTTCTTCCATGAGAAGTCTCTCTGCATTGGCTTGATGTTAGTGGTTAATGTAGTCGTTGACAAAGGAATGCAAAAGGTCACATATGCAACAGCCCAGTTGTCTCACTCGCGTGTCACACAAATGCACCAGCCAATCTTTAACTGCTCCCTAGTGTGCTGATCAAAGTGGTCCCAGATTTCCCTCTCTTCCTTCTCACTGTGGTTCCGCTCTCTGTGCTCTGGACAGGGACATGTTAACCACCAAGAATGTCTTAACGTGGTTGCTAGAACAGGTTACAAGTGTGCTTCCCTCTGTGATGGGTGCCCCGGATACTCTTCTAGTTTCCTGTCCTGTAGGAGAGCAAGAAACAATCATGGCACCATTTGGGCAGCTCGTTTCAATCATATTTTCCACTGCTCAGCCTCTTCTGTTGACTCTGTTCATATATATTTACAGCGAGACACCCCTTTTTCATCTCTTTACCCACCACTTGGTTGAGAATATTTGCTTCTGGTTTCCAAAGAGGCTCCTCATATCCCTCAACCATGGGATTCTTGTTTTTTCTCTTCCCCAAAGTCATTGTCTATCTTGATACCCTACTGGCTACTCTCATTTTGTCAAGGAAGAGCTTCAAACCTGTCTCAACATTCTCATGCCAAAAATAGGTGACAAGATTCAGTGGATTCAAGAAAGATGGTTTATTTCTCATAGCAAAGTGAATGGCAGGATTATGAGCATGGCAGCTCTGCTTTCCCTTCCCTCAAGTCATCTGAGGCAACTCAGTGGATCCAGACGGTGGTTACACAGGCAGTGGGTGGTGCAGTTGAAGAACCACAGGCCAAAGGCTCAACATCTTTTGTGGTAAGCAAGCAGCAAGCCAGTCCCCATCTCCTAGGAAGTGATCAGTTACCTGGTAGACATGCTGTGGTCATGTGATCTACTTAATTGCTTATGTGCGTAGCTACAAAAATAGTGCGGGACCAGATGATGGTTAGATTTTGCAGTTTGGCATACAAAGCAAGGATGTGCTGAGATATGCAGGACCCACGGCAGAGTGCTTCTCCCAACATTTTGTTTGTCTGAAAATATCTGTATTTTAACTTTGGCTTTGAGGAGTATTTGTACTGGGTATAGAATTCCAAGATGGCACTGAACTTTCTTTCAGCACTTGAAAAATGTCATTTCATACTCTTCTGGCTTCCATTGTTTCAGTTAAGAATTTTTTTTAATGTTTATTTTTGAGAGAGAGCGAGTGGAGGAGGGGCAGAGGGTAGGGGGACAGAAGGTAAGGGGACAGAAGATCTGAAGTGCGCTCCGTGCTGACAGCAGAGATGCCGTATGAGTGGGGCTCAAACTCAGGAACCTTGAGATCATGACCTGAGCTGAAGTCGGACGCTTAACCGACTGAGCCACCCAGGCGCCCCTGGTTAAGAGTTTTTGAGACCTTCAGCAGTTGCTCTCTGCCCTGCAAATTCATAGCTTTTTGCCCTGTGCCCAGATACAGCAGGTGCCTCATAGGGGAAAAAAAAAAAAAGTCTGCAAAACATCAGTTGGCTTCTTCACAGTTCTCTCCTCTCTGGAATTTCAGTCCCTCAGTCCTTGCTTCTAATTTTTGCCCTTTTAGACCCTGGGATTGTAATGGCTTTTGACTGTTGCAAGTCCCAGGATGATTCCTTGTCCTTCATTGGTTTCCTAAACTCTGCCTAAATTTTGTAAATAGTCTTTCATTAAACTTTATTCAGTTACTCTTTTTACATGTGACATCTATTTCCTGCTGGGACATTTATAAAACAGGTTTCCTTAACGTGGAATTTCTGGCATCTTTAAAAAAAATTTTTTTTTTTTAATATTTTTTTAACGTTTATTTATTTTTGAGACAGAGAGAGGCAGAGCATGAACGGGGGAGGGTCAGAGAGAGAGGGAGACACAGAATCGGAAGCAGGCTCCAGGCTCTGGGCCATCATCAGCCCAGAGCCCGACACGGGGCTCGAACTTACGGACCGTGAGATCGTGACCTGAGCTGAAGTCGGACGCTTAACCGACTGAGCCACCCAGGCGCCCCAGAAAAAAAAAATTTTTTTTAAATGTTTATTTTTGAGAGAGAGCGAGAGCGAGAGCCAGTGCAGGGGAGGAGCAGAGTGAGAGGGAGACAGAGAATCCCAAGCAGGCTCCTCATGGGAAGCGCAGAGCCTGACATGGGGCTCAAACTCATGAACCGTGAGATCATGACCTGAGCCAAAATCAAGAGTTGGATGCTTAACCAACTGAGCCACCCATGCACCCCTCTGGTGTGTTTTAATATACCCATCTGTCTTATGAGTTTTCCAGAGGAGTCTTAGAGCACTGTGTTTCTGAGAATCTTATCTTTAGAAATAGTATTACATGAATGTGGACCTAAAGGGCCGGAAGGCTTCTTGGAGTCTGTAAACAAAGCTCAGTAAAAGGCTCCCAACCTGGTTAATGAGGGGCCTGATGCCTACCTTTTTACCTTTCTTGTCAGTTTTCCCTAGAGATGTGTTGCTTTAGTTAGAAGTCAAAGTATAGACTAGTGGTTAAGAACACAGACCTTGAGGGTGCCTGGGTGCCTCAGTCTGTTGAGCGTCCCACTTTGGCTCGGGTCCTGATCTCATGGTTCCTGGGTTTGAACCCTGCACCGGGCTCTGTGCTGACAGCTCAGAGTCTGGAGCCTGCATCAGATTCTGTGTCTCCCTCTCTCTCTGCCCCTTCCCCACTCGTGTTCTGTGTCTCTGTCTCTCAAAAATAAATAAATGTTAAAAATAAAAAAGAACACAGACTTTGGAAGCAGACTGAACTAAATTCGGGTCTTTGCTCTGGAATTACATAGTCTTTTTGAGCTTGTTTCCTCATCTGTAATATCGATATATACTTGCCTATATCATACGTATTTCAGAGAGTTTAGAGGAAATAATTCATTTCATTCATGGGACATAGTAGGTACTCAGTAAATCTCTCTCTTCTCTTTCTTCCTGCTTTGTTTCCTTCTAGTGCTGACCCAACTGAAGTCATGTAAGGAAGATGTACTTAATAAGTTCTTTTCTGCCTTCTCAAGTAGAACTCTAAAAGAAAAAATTGACGATAAAATTGTTGACCTTTGTATTTTAAAGCTCCATTTTATGTTTAGAAATTTACTCTTAAAATTCTGGCTTTTGGTTTATATTATAAACTATACTTCCACATACAACTTTTATACAACATGTACTTTTATTTAGTTAAAGGCAAACACCTATGGTGTCAATACTATTACAGCATAGTTAGTTTTTTTTTTTTTTTTTAAGTATTTTAAGTTTAGGGAGAAAATGATTTGGGCCTTAATTCTTTTGCAATTTGTTCTTTTCTCTTTTCGGGCATGTAGGAGATAGGGATCAAAATAAAACACACCTGATAGTTCCTCCAACGTGGAGCTTTGTCTATCTAAATCTGAATTTTCAAGATTTCCATGATTGCCCCAAGTATCTAGTTATCCTTTCTCCCGAGGGCAAACTTGCTAGAGAAAAGCCCATTTTCCTTAAGTACCAAGGTAGAGTTGTTCACGCACATGCACCACTGACAAAGTCAGAGCTTCCATAACATTCTAAGTGTTCCCATCTTGGCCCCACTGTCTTCTGTTCAAATGCAAACTCTTTAGAATCTAAGTTCCTTCAATATCTCTTTCTGATCAGTTATTGGGAAAATCTGATGTACAACCACACTTTCTGCTCCGGGAAAATCTTTATGAAACTCATGACTGACTTTGCCAATTAAGGAAAGTTATTCCTAGAGGCGAGGCGTTTTTATCTTTGTAACTGTACATTCCTTCTTCAATTATGAGGGCTTTTGTGCTGTAGGTGCTTAAAAATCTCATGAAAAAATAAAATGAGAGGCACTGAAGTGTGAATATACCAATGAAAGCACTTAGAACTTCCTTCCACTAAAACACACGCACTTTAGTCAGCATACTAAACACAACACCAATGAAATTTTATACATCTTAAGTGAATAATAATGGATACCGTGCAGTGCAGTTACTTTCCATTTACCACCTTTTTTTCCAGAACTTGTAAATCAATTTCACTCTAAAGCAGATAGCACGCAGTCACAAACTTCTATATGGTCTTGGACAAATTAGCAGGAGGCATTTTTTCCTCCTGATCTCTTTGCACAAGTGAAATGTTCTTCAGATTTTATACATCATAATTAATGCTGCCAACTTTGAGTCAGAGATTCAGAATTACTTTGGATGCTTGGAATGATAAAAGTCTTTTGGTGACTCTTCTTTATCCGCAGTAATTTGTCACCTTATATGAAATTCTGATATGCATATATTTATTTGTGCACATTGTTTTTGGGGGCAAGCTTGAGCATTTCTGTCCCAGTATATTGTAACTTGTGTTGTATTCTCAGTGGGTGGATTTGGGAATGAAACACAGAGAGAAGCAAATGATGGAGGAGGCATGGAGGGCTTTCCAGTGAATTCCTAGGAAAGGTGGAGAAAGTTGAAACAAAGAAAACTCGGGCCTTAGACCAGCCGTCTAACGGAAAGATCTGAGGACATAACTATATTGCAAATCACCTCCCTTCTTTATACCCCTGCTGTCACTAAATTAGACAGCCATAATTTCCCCTCAGACCTGGTTTCTCTTCCTTCTTCTTGGCTCATTCAATCTGTTTTCATGTAATGCCCAAAGTTATCTTTCTTTTTTTAATGTTTATTTTTGAGAGAGAGAGAAAGAGAGAGAGCAGGAAAGGGGCAGAGAGAGAGGGAGATACAGAATCTGAAGCGGGCTCCAGGCTCCAAGCTGTCAGCACAGAGCCTGACGTGGGGCTCAAACTCACAGACTGCAAAAATCATGACCTGACCAAAGTTATCTTTCTAAAATACAAATCATCCTGTCAGCCTCTTGATTCAGATCCTTCAGTCCTTCAACGTTTCTCCATTGGTCTCAGGAATAAGTCTTTTTGACATGACTTAACAGAGGCTTCTTGTTCTGGCCCCCTGCCTACCTTATCTCCAGCTACTCCCCTCACATGATTGTTCTGGTAGTACTAATGTTGTTTTGTCATATGTGCATTCAGTTCTTCCTTTGAGCCATTCTTTTCTGTTCTGATTAATTTTAATCCTTCCTTCAGGTCCCAGTTGAGCCATTACTACCTTGTGTTTTCCCCAACCATTCCCCACCAATTCCTTTCTAGATCCCCTTTTAATGTGACTTCCCTAGAACACTCCTATCACAGTGCACATCATAGTGTGTGATAATTGCCTCTAATGATTAGTGTGTGTCCCCCTTAGAATGGGAATCCCGCGAAGCCCCAGGCCATGCCTGTCTTGGTCACTGTCACATCTTCGATGCCCAGCAGAATGCCTGGCATGAAGAAGAGGCACAGAATTTATTTGGCTCGTTGAGTCTGAATCCTAGGGAGCCTCTAGGTGGCTGGAGAAACTGACTCAGGATACAGAGAATCTGCAACGAAGCAAAGCAGATTTCTAAATATTGTGTTGAAACTCTGAGGAAAGGAGATACTAGAACATTTCTACCGATCAGGGAAAAGGAAAGTGGAAAATAACACAACAGTTTCCATTTCTACTAATTTAAGATGTATGAAATCCAGTTAATCATGTCTTATATTGTTTTATTTTAGAAACTACAAATGGGTCTTTTCTTTCCATGAGACCTTAATTTTTTCAACCCCCAACTCCCCGGAGGTGTTGCGGAACTGAACCCCGGGGGGCTTCTGTATCTCTTAATTCCTCGGGTTGAGAGCTTTAGCTTTGGCCAGGATGACTCCGGGCTCTGGTAGCGTCGTCTGCCCATCCTCCCTGCAGACACGGGAGGGCAGTGCAAAAGCGGGTTTCTTTTCCCTGGACTCCTTCATCTCTCCCAAGGTGTCACAGAACCTCCCACTCCCGCCTCACCAGCTGTAACATTTCCTGTTCCTAGTGTCAGTTCCCTATTCTTTTAAGTATCCCCAGTAGAAATGGGATATGTTACGGAAACGAAATTGAAATCCTTCTAGTTCCCCAGAACACTACAGAAAAACATTTACACATACCAAAACTGTGCAAGGGGGGAACTATGATGTGTGGTGGTATCACTGAAATGCAGTGATTCTCAACCTTTGGGGAGTTACAGGTCCTTTGAGAATCTGATGAAAGTTAAGGATCCTTTCCCCAGAGAGATGTACATACGCCCTCACAATCTTGAATACAATTTCAGATCATTCAGGAACACGTTAAGGATCTCTCCTGGAATGTTTACTGAGGAACTCTACCAAGATTTGGGTACTGGGGAACGAGAAGTATGAGAGATGCTCCCACCTCTGAATTTGTTATTAAAAATGAAACAAGTTTCCAGAACGTGCACCCCATCACAGAGTTTGATTATATGCTTTGACATGTACTTTATTAATTTATGACACTAAGTCAGCACATAGGCTATTAGAGATTGCAAGATAGGATCATTCAGTATTTGCTGAGAGTGCTTTGAGGTCATTAGCTTTCTAATGAAAATATGTGGATGTACAGTTAGAAAAATGAGAAGTAGCTGAAGTTAGCTAAAAGGGGGCACACCATGGACTTTAAACCGATATTTCCAAAGTGCCATGACCATCTTTTTGAAATATAGCACTGCACCCCCCCACCCCCCAAATTTTGTGTGCAGCCTTCTCCCTTCCCCCCAACCCCCGAATTCTGATAGCATCTGCTGTGACTGGAGCGATCTTGGGCTGTGGGCAGCTGGAGTTCTATCTGTAGGAAGCTCAGGAGAGGGACAGGGCCTATGGGCTACCAGTGCTAATGACTGCCCCAGGGGCCATGACTCGGTAAAGAAGCCACACGTTAAACTGGCAGGGGCAGAGTGGATCTCCCGGTGTTCACCTGAAAGACACAGGATTGGGGGGCACACATTAGGGCCTGAGAGGATTTACTGAGTCATCTTCCAACCAGTGGCCTCCAGAGGCCACATTAGGCTCCTGGGGAAGGGAGCTAACATTTAAATGGAGCCGCGGCACTACTGAGACCTTGAACCTGCTGTTGGTAGGCTCTGCGTGTAAGGGTAACAATGAATGAGAGGCACCAGCGGGACTGCTTTCCTTCTCCTTACCTGCCATTTCTCTCCTCCCCTCTAGTCTGCGTGGCCAATTCTCTCCTCCCCTCTAATCCACGTGGCATCACAGAAATACACTTGAATGTGGTAGCCGAAAGGCTCAGGGCAAGTTAATCTAGCTGTTCAGCTTCTCGTCTATATGATGGAGACAATAATAATATATACGTCATAAGGTTATTGTAAAATTAAGTGAAATAATGCATGTAAGTAAGGGATTTACTACAGTGCTAATTGCCTGGGAAATATTATAAATGGTCACCATTTTTATAGTTATTT
This sequence comes from Panthera leo, assembly GCF_018350215.1. NCBI lineage: Eukaryota > Metazoa > Chordata > Mammalia > Carnivora > Felidae > Panthera > Panthera leo. Next base: position 73,136,899 of record NC_056689.1, on the reverse strand, counting down.
GGGCATTTATGTTTCCCTATCAGGCTGATGACAAACTTCCAAATGTCAGGATGCATCCTATTTTTTACCACAGAGCTTACATAAAATAGGCTTTTAGAAGTATTTTTGAATGAATAAATAAATAACTGCATTAGTGAATGAGGGAATGAGTGGAGATGGGTTGAAAAATCTATGTTTTGAATAAACTTGGATAGGTGTCCCAGGGCTTTTGTGTGTGTGTGTGTGTGTGTGTGTGTGTGTGTGTGTGCATACATATGTATATAAAATATGTACGTATATGTATGCTAGACTCTCTGAGTAGACTGTTGTTCCCTTTGACTTTGCCCGGCCACTGACTATTTCTTGCCTTTTAGCTATCACCTTAGCACAAGCTTTTAGAAAGACCTTCCATCTGGGGCACCTGGGTGGCTCAGTCATTTAAGCACCTGACTCTTGATTTCAGCTCAGGTCATGATCTCATGGCTCGTGGGATCGAGTCCCGAGCTGGGCTCTGCACTGATAGTGAAGAGCCTGCTTGGGATTCTCTCTCCCTCTCTCTCTGCCTCTCCCCTGCATTCTCTCTCTCTCTCTCTCTCTCTCTCTCTCAAAATAAATAAACATTTAAAAAAAAAAGGCCTTCTGTAATGACCCTTATCCAAATGAGCATCCTTGCCCCTGGCCCCACTTGTTATATTTTCTATCACTACCCTCTGTTTAGATCACTTATAATTATATGATTTATATATTATAAAGTTTGTAACTATATAGCTATTTGGTTTTGTAACCTTGTTTATTTCTCACTACATAATAAGCTCTGTTGCCACAGAGAACTGTTTTCTTCATGACTCCATGGAGAGGCAACACAGTCTAATGGGTAGAGCTAGGGATTTGAACCCATGCGGTCTGACTCCAGGGACTGCCTGCTTCCAAACCCTGGCTCCACCATTTATTAGCTGTGTGACCTAAGATGAGGTACTTAACTTCTCATCTTCGTTTTCTCATTTTCTAATAGGGTAAATAATAGTACCTTCCTCCCTGTTACTGCCCTTCCATCCCGGGCAACTGGGTTTTCTGCCCTGGGCCGTGTGTTTTAGAGGATGCTGCTCCAACACCACTGTGGCTAGATCCCACTCCTCATGCAAGCAGTCCCTAGGGCCAAGGGAACATGCCCGTACCTGCCTCTTTTAGACCACACTTCCGGTACCTGAGATCCCGGGACTCCCCTGCCCAGATGACTCCAAGCAAGCTTCCAGAGCCCTGTGGAGTCTTCCCCCCATGTCCCCAGTGTGCACACCCAGAAACCTTATGGTAACTGAAGATCTGCTATTTGCAGAATGGGAAGGTGGACACAGTTTAGATGTTTTGTCTGAGGTGTCCACACCCATTGATCCAAGGCTCGTTTTGTGGTACAAGATATGTTGCAGGTGGGAAAAGAAGGGAGGTAGGCTAGGGTCCTTTATTTTATTCTTGCTTTTAATCTGGCAGACGCTAGAGACAGGCCACTACCTCCTAGATTGTTGTGAGGATTAAATGAGATATTACATGTAAAGCCTTTAGAAAATGCTTGATATACTGTATAGTGCTCAATAAATATTAGCTATTTATTACATATCCAGTTAACTTAGCACAGGGTCTAGTGCATCGTAGGTGTTTAGTCATTTTTTGAATGAATGAATAGATGAATGATTGCTTGAACTTTTAGCTCATTAATTGGGGCCCATCTTGGTTCTGTTGCTAGGTAAAATCATCTGTGTATTTGAACGAAAGATTTCTTTCTTTGTTGTAGTCCTTGTTGGCTGAAAGTAAGAAATACTGGCTTGATATTCACAGTTAAGCATGAATAGCGAACTTCCTATCAGGAAAAAGGTCTTAGATGTTGATTTCACAGAATGACAGTGTTCAGAAAGGGTCTGTATCTTATTTAAGCGAATAAATTATTTTTCAAGAAATACCATAAGGGATTTGAATTTATATACTGTTAGATGCTCCCTGCTAGCCCAAATACATTTGCAGTGACATATACAATGGCAGGATTTACAACAGGCTTCTAAGCTTCAAGACAACTTTAATAGTTTTCTGGCAGCACAGAGGACCCTTATCATAAGCAGAGTAAGTGGGCTGCCTGTTAATATCATTGGAAGCCCCCAAAGCCCACTTCTGATGGCTGATCAGGGGCCATCAACCTCATGATTTAAATTCGTCTTTGGTTCATCAACAAATGTGAAAGGATCGTGGATATTAGTGACATACAGAGCAGTGGTCAGTCTCCCCTCTATTGCTTATCAGCTGTGTGATCTTAGGCCAATTTCTGAATTTCACTTTGCTCCAGTTTCCTCATCTGTATCAAGAGCTAACAGTAACACTGAGATGGGTTGTTGCACAATCCCATCAGAGAACCCGGCGGAGTGCCTGGCTGACAGTAGATCTCATTCCCTTCCCCACTAATTACCATGTATAGGGCCATGAAACAGAGAGTATATCCTGAGTTAAGCTTGTTTTGACAATATAGTTATACAGGAGGTACTACTGAACATACACTTACAAATCTGATGAATAACGTAGCTACCAATGCAAAGTATATGAGCAAACTTCATAATAACTGATAGCAGGAGAACATAGCAAATTACTCTTAAAAGATAATGCAAACATTCATTTTGCTTAAGTCTTCTAAAATGCCATTTGATTAAATCATATTTTTGTTCATATTAAGAACAAAATTGGTGTTTTATCATTAAAGAAGGTAGAAAAAAAATAAATGTTTTAAAAATAAAGCACAAGTCTATTTTAGTTCTAATTTCTCCAAAACATTCTTTTGGAAATGAAAAAAAAAATCACTAAGTCTATTTTGTATCCTTATTAAACCAACATCGGGGCTCCAGGGTGGTTCAGCCAGTTAAGCATCCAACTCTTGATTTCAGCTCACGGTTGTAGAATCTAGCCCCATGTCAGGCTCTGCACTGGGTGTGACGCCTGCTTGGGGTTCCCTCTCCCTCTCTTCTCTTCCCCACTTCTGCTCATGCACATGCTCTCTCTCTCTCTCTCTCTCTCTCTCTCAAAATAAATAAATAAACATTAAAAAATTTTTAAAAACCCAACATCTATGGAACTGCTTTAGAGCCCTTTTGCCACTGGTTGGTAAAGATTGTACACTCTTCTCTTCTGGGCTTACTGTCCCCTAAATAGCATTCCCCCTCACTTTATCTGCACTGAAGGCTGCTCTTGGGAAAAGGGAACTATCTGATACCCAATTTCCATAAGTCTGGAATAGTGAGCAGCCAAGATGGAAGTTCTACTCCCAGACTGATCTTTTGCATCTGCTCAGGGTGGTGCCCTGGGTGGGAGGTGACTTCAAGGACCTGAGCCTCTGATTTCTCCACAAAAGAGAATCTGGGTCTCATTTGCTTACCAGAATGTGGAGACTTCCTTTTTACCATGAGATAACTTGGAAATACAAATGCCTTTTTAGGGAACTAAAACTTGTGGTAAAAAATGAAATAACTGAACTTAGTTACATTCTTGACCGTAACTTGGTGGGGGAAAAGAGACTAGAGAGCATGATGTGAAAGGCCTATGGAGGAGGAGAAAAGCCTGGGGCAAGAGCCCGTCAGGAGCTCAACAGGAAATCTCCACTGGCTCTAGTTTTAGGTTTTTTTTTTTTCCCCCCAAGTTGATTGATTATTTATTTATTTATTTATTTATTTATTTTTAATTTATTTGTTTTTAAATTTATATCCTAGTTAGTTAGCATATAGTGCTGTAATGAAAACAGGAGTAGATTCCGGTGTTTCCTCCCCTATGTATAACACCTAGTGCTCATCCCAACAAGTTATCTTCCTTAATGTCTCTTACCCATTTAGCCCATCCTCTCTCCCACAACCCCTCCAGCAACCCTGTTTGTTCTCCGTAATTAAGGGTCTCTTATGTTTTGTGCCCCTCCTTGTTTTTATATTATTTTTGCTTCCCTTCCCTTCTGTTCATCTGTTTTGTATATTAAATTCCACATATGAGTGAAGTCATGTGGTATTTGTCTTTCTCTGACTAATTTCACTTAGCAGAATACCTTCCAGTTCCATCCACGTAGTTGCAAATGGCAAGATTTCATTCATTTTGATCGCTGAGTAACTGTTGATGGACATTTGGGCTTTTTGCATACTTTGGCTGTTGTTGATAGCACTGCTATAAACATTGGGGTGCATGTGCCCCTTTGAAACCACACACCTGTATCCCTTGGATAACTACCTGGTACAATTGCTGTGTCATAGGGTAATTCTATTTTTAATTTTTTGAGCAACCTCCATACAGTTTTCCATTCCACTGGCTGTAATTTTAAACTAGAATCTGAAATTTTGAAATTCTTTAGTGCTGGCAATGGGCTTTTCATTTAAACAAGAAAAAAAAAAAACCCACACACCAGAATAAACACACAAAATGGACCTTATATATCCACTTAGTGCTGGTTTGCAGCCATTTAATGAACATGCATGGTATTGACTTCAGGGTCCATTATGGACATCAACGCTGCCTGTATTTGTGTGTGTGTGTGGGGGGGGTTTGTGTGTGTGTGTGTGTGTGTGTGTGTGTGTGTGGTTTTTTTTTGACAGTCTGATTTTCAAGACTTTCTCATAGCTTTTAGTAGTATTTTTTGGACTTCTCTTCATTAAGGATTTTAAAAGCAAAGGTCTTTGCTTACATTGAAAGTGCTACTTTTCCTAGCATCAGAGTTCCTTGCTAATGGCTTTCTGAATACCATTTTCATTATTTAATTTTTATAGAACTCTACTTCCTTTATTATTACATTTGCCTTTGTAATATGCACAATCTGTTGGCTACATATTGCTAGGTTTTAAATATTTTTCCTGTTTACCATTAATAAAAAACAGTTGCTGATTCATCTGCCTTGCAGAATAAATCACTAACCTCATCCGTGCACAACAGAAAAATGGCAGGTATATCTTCTGATCATCCTCCCTAGCTATTTTGCTCTGATCTCTCTCTTTTCCTCTACACTAGTGAAGATACAATGTCCTCTGGTTATGGAGAGGAAATAAACATAAGGCTAAGGTTATTTGGATTTTATAAATGTAATAGTAATCAATAGTAATCCCAGGGCGCCTGGGTGGCTCAGTCGGTTGAGCATCCAACTTCAACTCAGGTCATGATCTCGAGGTTCGAAAGTTCGAACGCCATGTCTGGCTCTGTGCTGGCAGCTCAGAGGCTGGAGCCTGCTTCAGATTCTGTGTCTCCCTCTTCTCTCTCTCTCAAAAATAAATAAACATTAAAATTTTTTTTTAATGTAATAGTAATCCTTTGCCTAGTTAATAACAGGAGTGTATATAACACTTGACACTTTACCAAAGGACTTCACGTATGTTGTTTTATTGGACTCCTGAAGGGTTGTTCTAATTATTATCCCATTTGATAAATGTGACCTGCCCGAGTTCATGATTAATGAGTGACTGAGGCCACCCCTTCTTTCTTTTAATCAGGCTCATCTTAACGAAAATCTTAACCATCTTAACCAAAATCCCTTTTCCAGTCCCACAGGCTTTTGGCTACAAACCTTTTCTCTTGCCCTTCAGGGCTGTGGCCACTCGAGAGTGGGTTGTACCCTGTTGCCCATTTCCTCATGTTGAATTCATTCTTCAGTTCTCTGAAATCCAAGGTTGGTGTCCACCACCGTTCTGGACCGACTTACTAAGAGTAAGAGTCACAGTACCGTCTGGTTGTTACATGCCGTGAATATTTTTTTTTAATTTTTTTAAGTTTATTTATTTACATTGCCATGAGTCTTTAAAAATTTTTTTGTTTAAGTTTATTTATTTATTTATTTATTTATTTAGAGACAATGAGAGAGAGAGCATGAGTGAGTGAGAGGAAGAGAGAGAGAAAGAGAGAGAGAGAGAGAGAGAGAGAGAGAGAGAGAGAGAGAGAGAATCCCAAGCAGGCTCTACACGGGAAGCATGAAGCCCAATGTGGGGCTTGAACTCACAAACCACAAGATCATGACCTAAGCTGAAACCAAGAGTGGGACGCTCAACCGACTGAGCGACCCAAGGTCCACCCTGCCGTGAGTCCTGTTGCTTGTTTCTACTTCAGTTCTCCATACTCTCAACACCACTGGTCACGTCTGCCTTCTTACAGGCCCTCATTGGGTTTTTTCCTCCTCTTCAGGAGAGTCTGCAAGTCTCTTCAGTGACTCGTCTTCCTGCATTTTTCCTTAAATAATAAGACTTCTCACAGTGCTAGCCTCCACTCACCTCATTTTTCTTTTTCTTCCCATTTCTTCTCGTCCCAGAGAAATTTTATCCCCTTCTCACGGTTGCCTCTATAGGTAGATGACTTCATCAAAAAATATCACAGATGTTTTCAAACATAAACAGAAGTAGAAATAATAGTTTAATGCCTGTGGACCTCATCACTCAGCTGCAGTAGTTACTGACATTTTACAAATCTTGTCATTTCCCTTGTGAATACTTCAGTATGCACTTCATAAGGGCTTTCGAAAGTTATAGCCACCACGCCATATTTATTTTATTTATTTTAGCAGAATTAATAGTGTAATTACTTAATGTCATCTGACACTTTCTAAATTTCTATGATTTTCCTAAGGATACCTTTTTATAGTTGATTTGAATCCACATTTTAATGAATTGCTGTCTCTTTATTATTATTATTAATTTTATTTTTTTAATTAAAAAAATTCTTTTAATGTTTATTTATTTTTGATGAGAGAGAGAGACAGAGCGCAAGCAGGGGAGGGGCAAAGAGAGAGGGAGACACAGAATCCAAAGTAGGCTCCAGGCTCTGAGCTGTCAGCACAGAGCCTGACATGGGGCTCAAACCCACGGATCATAAGATCATGACCTGAGCCAAAGTTGGCTGTCCAACTGACTGAGCTACCCAGGTGCCCCTAAAGTTTATTTATTTGAGAGAGGTAGATAGAAACAGTGTGACTGGGGAAGGGGCAGAGGGAGAGGGAGAGAGAGAATCCCAAGCAGGCTCCGTGCTGCCTGCTGCAGAGCCTGATGTGGGGTGGGGCTCAAACTCACAAACCGTGAGATCATGACCTGAGCCCAAACCAAGAGCCGGTAGCTTAACCAACTGAGTCCCCCAGCCCCTGCTTTTTAAATGTTTATTTCTTTTGAGAGAGAGAAGGAGAGAGTGTGCACATGCACGAGAGTAGGGGAGGGGAAGAGAGAGAAGGAGACACAGAATCTGAAGCAGGCTCCGGGCTCCGAGCTGTCAGCACAGAGCCCACGTGGGGCTTGATGTCGTGAACCGTGAGATCATGACCTGAGCCACAATCAAGAGCTGGACGCCCAACTGACTGAGCCACCCGGGCATCCCTGATGTCTCTTAAGTGGATCTCCATTTCTAGTGCTGCCACACCAGGCCTTTCTCTCAGGCTCCAAACCCAAGAGCCCAGCCGACCCCTTTAGTTTCATTTGGAGGCCTCAAAGGTACTCCAGACTCTACATATTTCTATCTTAACTTCCTTTGTCCCTAAAAGCTTACTCTCATCTTGTGCTTCTTGTCTCAGGAAATGGCAGTACTGGTCCACCTGATTGTTCACGCCAAAAACCTGAGGCTCTTCTCTGATCCCCATCTCCACTCACTTCTCATATGTCACACGTTCCCAGGTACCGCTAATTCTAGCTCCTCCATATCTTTTCAGTCCATCTTTCCATCTTCCCTGCCATTATCTTCGTTCAGATCATCACTGTCCCCCTGGATTGCTGCAAATCCTAAATGGTCCCCTCCTTAAAGTTCTTCCACAGCTCCCGTTGTTTTCAGGATAAATTTTAACATCTGATAAGGCCTTAAAAACCCAGTGCATGCTGCCATCCCCAGCCCCATTCCCCTCTTCCTCTTCTGGTACTGTGCGCCATAGCTGGACGTGCCTCCGTTCCCTGCCCTTTCTCACCTCGGGCCTATGCTATGATGTTCCTTTCGCCCGGAATGCTCCTTTGTTTCCTCTCCCAACCCTTTCGTCACTGATTTCACTCCTTCTTGTCATTATATCTTTGCTGAACAACGCTTCAGGGAAGTCTTCCCTCACTCTCCAAACCTGAGTCAGGTCCTGCTGTCTGGGTGCTGAGGGGACCTGGAGGTACTCGGTTTCAACTCCTTTTGTAATATTAATTGCATGGATTTGTAACTGCTTATTTAGGTGTCTTCTGTCTTACTTGTGGTTGTAATCTGAGTAAGAATAGTGTCAGTTATTAGGCAAGCGCTCCATAAATATGAGTTGAATGGATGCAGTAATGATTCTTTTTTAAGATTTATTTATTTATTTGGAGAGAGAGCAAGTGGGGGAGGGGAGAGAGAGAGAGAGAGAGAGAGAGAGAGAGAGAGAGAGAGAAAAGAGAAAGAATCCCAAGCAGGCTCCACGCTGTCAGCCCAGAGCCCAATGCAGGGCTCGAACTCATGAACTGTGAGATCAAGACCTGAGCTGAAATCAAGAGTTGGATGCTCAACCGACTGAAGCCACCCAGGTGCCCTTTTAATTTAATTTTTTTTGAGAGAGAGAGAGAGTATGCATGAGTGTGAGAGAGGGGCAGAGAGAGAGAGAGAGAGAGAGAGGGAGGGAGAGAGTCTTAAGCAGGTTCCATGCTCAGCACAGAGCCTGATGTGGGCTTGATCCTACAACCGTGGGATCATGACCTGAGCCAAAACCAAGAGTTGGATGGTCGGTAGACTGAGCCACCCAGCATTTCTGAAGTAGTGATTCTCCTAAGTCCCAGGTTTCCAGTGTGTACCACTGTTGCTTAGCGTTGTAGGTACTGTGTGTGATAGGTATTGCTTGTAGCATCCAGGCCTTAGACAATTAAGTTGAATTTTCAGAGAATTGTTGAAACATGGCAATAAAGTAGTGTAGGGTAAATATCGTAAGCTTGTTCCTGTCTTAGGGCCTCTGTACTCGCTACTCACTCTCTTTGAAATATTTTCCCTCTGTCTTCACCCGTTTTGTTCCTTGTCCTTGAGACTTAGGTGTAAATGTCACTTGCTACTCTTTCTTTGTTGTTCTTTTCCCTCTCTCTCTCTCTCTCTCTCTCTCCCTCTCTCTCTCCCCCCCCCCCCCCCCCAAGGGAGACAAGGGGCTTCATCTTTCCTGTTCATTGCAGCATTGTAGGTATTCAACAAATATTTGTTGAATTAGTGGAAACACGAATGAATGAATGACTGCTACAGCAGTTGAGGTGATACACTTCCAGGAAAAATAAGGGGAAATGACAAGCTTATATGTTTTTCAAAAGTAAACAAACCCTCTGTAGGTCCTTTTATTAGGCATGTAATCTTGTGTGTAGCCTTTTTCTGTGCTATTCCTAATTGTCCCTTTCTTACAGGTTATGTGGGGAGCCGTTTGATGGACACTTTCCATTGGACCACCTTGCTTAAGTGAGGTGCGAAGCATGTGCTAACATTAGCAGAGAAGTGAGCTTTGCCAGAGGTGTAAATGAATAAGAAAAGTAACCAGGGGACCTACTGAAAGAGACCTTTTAACAAAAGAGGGAGGTACCAGTTTGTATATTTCAGCTTCAGAAAACCTGTTTCAGACAGAGGCTCATTGTAAGGCTAACTGATTTAGCCCAAAGAGCAACCAGGAGGGTTCAGTTTGGATCACTGGCAGTTGGGTGGGACTTTGGGCAATAGTGGGGGGAAGAGGAGAAAGGAGGTTTGGTTGGGAAGGCAGTGGGATGTGAAAGTGCGTTTCTAGTGAGCGGGCAGGAACTCTGCCCACAGAGATGTTCTAGTTTCATGGCTCCTTAATGCCCGTGTTCACTGAACTGGGTCTGGGAGCAGAACAGTGAGTTTAGTTCGAGACATTTGAGATTGAGGCATCAGTAATATTAATAAAAAGCTCAGGGATCTAGGTTGGATCTAAGAGATTTCGTAGATGCCAGCGGGAATACCAGCATCAAAAGGAGGAGAAGAGGGTATGGAACTCTTTGACAGAGACCTAACATTTCTTACTCAGAGGGGCTCAGGATCTTCTGAAGATCACATGCTATTGGTCATTCCTTTCTGAATTCTTGTAACACTTCCTATCTGTAACTTCTAGGCTTCTAAGCCTTTGGCAGAGTGTTGTGCAGTAGAAATACAATGGGAGCCACACATGTGAGCCACACATATAACTTAAAATTTTCTACCAGCAACATTTTAAAAAGTAAGACAAAAACCCTAGGTGAACATAATTGCTAAAATTTAGTTAATTTAACCCAATAAAATGAAAAATATTATTATTTCATCATGCAATCAATATAAAATTTAGTAATGAAATACTTTGTAATCTTTTTTTAAATACTAAGTCTTCAAAATCTATTGTGGATTTTACACTTAAAGCTCATCTAAATTCAGCCTAGCTACATTTCAGGTGCACATCACATGTGGCTAGTGACTACCATATTGGATAGTGCAGTATGTGTTGTACTTGTATTAATATGTATTCGGCAGGACAGTCATGTCCTGTCTTCCTGATGGATTTGTAAGGCCCCAATTCCTCTTTGGAGCCCCAGTGCTCCACGTAGGGCTCTGAGCAAAAATCAGCTCAAATGAGACCAATTTCCGGAAGCCTTCCTTGATCCTCCTCTTGTAAGGAACCATTTCTTCTTCTTTTGGGCTCCTATAACATGTGCCCTGTATGTCTGTGGTGCCGTTTCTCAGTTTTTACCTGGTATGACAGTTGTTGGTGTAAATGTCTTAGAATTGCTCTTTCTAGATGTGAGCCGAAGGAAGAATCTATCTTTGGAGTCCTCATGGGTGCCTAGCATATTAACTTTTTCTCAAAGGAAGAGTTCAGTAAATGTCTGTTGAATAACTATGTGCACATACTAAGCATTTATATCAGTTATTGAGTATTTTGGTAAGTGATAGGTAAGTCTGGACATTGAAGAGAAAGTGACAGGTTAGGTACAGTAAAGCGAATTGACTCAACATTTAAGACTATTTCTTGGTAGTCAGAAGAGACACAATAAAAAGGAAAAAAATAAAAGTTGGGATATTCATCCTTTGTCCTGGGGAGGACAAGCCACTCCTGTTGTTCACTTCTCTATTAATTTGGTCCTCCCTGCTCATTTATCTATTTTATGACTGTCTACTTTTACCTGCAATAAATTCAAGTTCCTATTTCATTTGCAGATCATCTTAAAGATACAGAGAAAAAAGAAAGCAAATGTCAGCCTGGGTAGGTAAATTTCTATAGCAGCGATACTCAAATTGTGGCCCATGGACTAGAGCTGTCTGTGAAGAGGTATGTTCAGAAATGAGATTAATCATTTTGGAACTTTGTAACACTACAGTAAATTTGTGCACTTGAATCAAATAAAAAAAGAATTAAGTTTGTATTTTATACTTGTTCTTATTTTTATTTTGTTTTTCCAATAAGTAACTTAGAAAACAATTTTACTGAGGCTATAATTGAGGTACAATGTGCTGCATATGTTAAAAGCGTATAATTTGATAAGTTTAGACACGTATATATCTGTGAGACCATCTCTACATCCAAGATAGTGAACATATTCTTCACCCCCCCAAATTTACTCATACTCCTATGTAATTGTCCATCTCACTTGGCCCTCTTCCCCCAAGTAACCATCAGTAGGCTTTCTGCACCATAGATTAGACTGCATTTTCTTTTTAAATTTTTTTTTTAATGTTTATTTGTTTCTGAGACAGAGAGAGACAGAGCATGAGCAGGGGAGGGGCAGAGAGAGAGAGGGAGACACAGAATCCGAAGCAGGCTCCAGGCTCTGAGCGGTCAGCACAGAGCCCGACGCGGGGCTTGAACTCACAAACCGTGAGACCATGACCTGAACTGAAGTCGGTCGCTCAACCGACTGAGCCGCCCAGGTGCCCCTAGACTGCATTTTCTATAGTTTTATACATAGAAGAATACAGTGTGTGCACTTTTTTTGTCTGCTTCTTTCACCCAGCATAATGATCTTGAGATTCATCCAAGTAGTTGTTCATATGAACAATTTGTTTCATTTTACTATTGAGTAGTAGTCCAATATATGGCTATATCACAATCTATTTATTATTGTTTGTCTGCTGGGGGACATTTGGGTTGTTTGATAATTTTTGGCTGTTACAAGCACAAATGTTGAGAACATTTGTGTACAAGACTTGGTATGGCTATATATTTCCTTGGGCAAATATCTAGGGGTAGAATGGTGGATAAAATGATCAAACCAAGTTAAGTCAGCTTGGGCTGCTATAACAAAATATCATAGATTGGGTGGCTTAAGCAATGGACATTTAGTTTCTCACAGTTCTGGAGGCTGGGAAGTCCAAGATCAACGTGCTGGTAGACTAGGTTCTTGGTGAGGTCATTCCTCCTGACTTGTCGACCGCTGCCTTCTCTTCATGAGCACTGTGTGCTCACATGGCCTTTCTTTGGTGCATGTGCATAGATACATCTGTCTCTCTTCATCTTCTTATAATGGGCACTAATCCCATTATAAGGAGCCCACCCTCATGACCTAATCTAAACCTAATTACCTTTCAAAGGCCTCATCTCCAAATACAATCACACTGGGGATTAGGGCTTCAACATACGAATTTTAGGGCGATACAAACATTCAGTCCGTACAAAATGGTAGGTGTTTAACTTCTCAAGAAACTGCATTTTATATCACCACCAGCAGTTCATGAGCATTTCACTTCCTCATATTTTTACAAACATCGGGTATCGTTTAGTCTTACTGATTTGAGTCATTCTGATAGGCGTGTAGTGCTGGCTCATTGTGGTTTTAATTTGCATTTCATCTACTGATGTTGAATACATTTTCATCTGCCTGGTTGACATCTGAGTATTTTCTTCGGTAAAGTGTCTTTCCAGATCTTTTGCCCATTAAAAAAAATTGGGTTGTTTTCTAGTTGAGTTTTGAGGGGCCTTTATACATTCTAGATACAAGTCCTTTATCAGGTAGGTGCTTGCAAGTATTTTCCCCCAGTCTGTGGCTTCTGTTTTCATCCTCTTAACGGTGTATTTTGAAGAGCGAAGGTTCTAAATTTTGATGAAGTCCAGTTTGTTTGTTTGTTTTAGTGGATTGTACTTTTGATGTCATATCTAAGAAATCTTTGCCTCACCCAAGGTCACAACGATTTTCTCTTATGTTTTCTCTAGGATTCTTATTGGTTTAGGTTTTATATTTAGGTCTATGATGCACTTTGAATTAATTTTTGTATATGGTGTGTACGGATCTAAGTTCTTTTATTTTTATTTTTATTTCTTTGGTGGTGCTGGGACATATGGATGGCCAATGTGCCAGTACCATTTATTGAAAAAGTGTATCCTTTGTTCTCTGCATTGCCTTTGTCAAACATCCATTGTCAGTATGTGTGTGGGTTTATTTCTGGACTCTATTCTGTTCCATTGGTTAATTTGTCTGTCTTTATGCCAATACCATGCTGTTTTAATTACTGTAGCTTTATAAGTATTGGGACAAAGTAGTGTTAGTCCTCCAACTTTGTTTTTCTTTTGATTATTCTAGACCTTTGCATTTCCATATGAATTTTAGAATCAGCTTGTCAATTTCTGCAACAAAAACATACTGAGATTTTGACTGAGATTATGTTGAACCTAAAGATCAACATACGGAGAAATGACATCTTAATGTTGAGTCACTTGACTTCTCTGTTTATTTAATTCTTTAATTTCTCTTGGCAATATTTAGCAGTTTTCAGTTTACAAGTCTTTTTCGTCTTTTGCCAGATGTATCCCTAAACCTTTTCATATTTTTTGATAACTATTGTAAATGGTATGTTTAAAATTTCAATTTCTGATGACTTAGTGCTAGTATGTAGAAATACATTTGATTTTTGTATATTGCCCTTGTATCTTGCGCCCTTGCTAAAAAATGAAGCAGTTGAAGCAATAATAATTAGATTCCCACTGTTCTGACTGGATCTTAGAAGGAAATGGGACAATGAAAGATAAGCCGATGGTTTTGATATAAGGATGCTGGGAGAGAAGAACCTGGAGAAGAGCTCCGTTTTAAAGATCCTTTCTGTTGTGAAAGGCTGGACACAGGGACTAAGTCCAGGGCTGTGTGGTTGTCATTCCAGGCATCCTGGCCCAGCAGTACCTCTGGGCTGGGTCCTCTTTCTGGCTTTTGCCAGAAAAGGCCATAGGAGGTGCTCAGCAGCTTGGCCATGGTGTAGGAAGGGTCATAGTCAATAACTGCACCATCCAGGGCGCCTGGTGGCCCAGTCAGTTAAGCTCCGACTCTTGATTTCAGCTCAGGTCATGATCTCACAGTTCGTCAGTTCGAGCCCCCATCGGGCTCTGTGCTGACAGTGTGGAGCCTGCCTGGGATTCTCTGTCTCCCTCTCTCTCTGTCCCTCCCCTGCTGGCTATCTCTCTGTTTCTGAAAAAAAGTAAATAAATATATAAAAAAATTGCACCATCCATCACCAGCTGCAAACTCATCCATTCGTGAGTTTTTCTCCTGGGACCTGAGGTAGAACAAAAGAGGAGTAGGCAACAGGCAGTTGCTACCACTTTTAGATTCTCAGCATTCACGAGCCTCCTTTCTTTTCTTCCTTCCTTGCTCACACTCGCTTTCTTCCTTCCCTCTTCTCTCCTCCCTACCCCTTCCCTCCCACCCACTCCTCTCCTCTCCCTTCCCCTCTCTTGTGTTCAAACTTGTACCAGAGGCCTCTATGTTGATTTCACTTGGGAATATACCACAGCCCTGTTTACCCCAATAGGGTCAGATTTAGGTCTTTGCAGGCTGAATGAGCTCCCAGTCGGCTTCTATCTTCTGGAAACTGGAGTTTATCCCTTTCTCGTAACTGCCTGATTTACTTCACAAAGCTTTTGTAAAGATCAAAGGAACAATGCCGTGAAAGTGTTTTGCTTACCACTTTCTAAGAGTAAGTAAAGGGTGTTTATTATTATTTGACAAATACTTATGGAGCATTTATTTTGTTTTATGCACACACTAAGGATAGAGCAGAGAACAGACCTGGTCTCTGTTCTTGTGTCCTGAAAAGTTGAGTAAGGCAAGACAAATATGGAGCACATAAGCACACAAGAGATTATATGAATACGATTGTGATGAGTGTTCTGAAGGAAAAGCATGAGTGCTGTGAGAATGTGAAATAGAACTTGATTTGGGGATCTCAAAAAAGACCTCTTTGAGAAAGTGACATTTAAGCCGAGACCTAATGGGTGAATAAAAATTGCCCAGGTGACTGGTGTAAGGAAGAAAATTTCAGGTAGAGGGGACCATGTATAAAGACAAGGAAGCAAGATGGAGATTGGAATATTGGAGGAAGTAAAAACACTTGGGAGAGTCAGGGACCGAGGGTCACTAGATGAGGCTTGGGAGGTAGGTAGGGATCAGATCATGCCGGATCTTGAAGCCACACTGAAGGTTTGGGACTTTTACAGATAGCTCTCTATATATTTCAACAGAGGGATTTAATATAGGAGATTGGTTACACACATACTAGGTGGCTGGGAAAGCAGTGGTGTCCGCTGAGATAACCTGATATTGGTAATTAGCAGTTTCCACTCTATGGAACTGGTGGTATTAATAGAATCCAGGAGTTTCCAGAAGGAGCCTGTTGCAGCTGGTGGGACCACAGAATAAGATGGAGTAGGGCCCTTGGTGTAGGAGTTAGGATTGCCAAAGGAAAGAGCCACTTGTAAAGTTGTCAGAATCAGGGAGAGACTGATAGCAAGAGAGAAACAGAGAGCTTTCCTCTCTCCTTCTGCTTCTGCTCTCTTGCCAATACCTCCTAGTAGTAGAAGCTAATAGAAACATGGAGTTTACAGCCGTCTAGCCACAACATTATAGAGCAGAGTAGAAAGGGTGGGTGTTGTACAGAATAGACAACAGTGGGTTAGAGACAACAATAGAGTATGAGTAAGTTTTATTTTTTTAATGTTTGTTTATTTTTGAGAGACAGAGACAGCATGAGTGGGGGAGGGGCAGAGAGAGAGGGAGACAGAATCCAAAGCAGGCTCCAGCTCCGAGCTGTAAGCGCAGAGCCTGACGCAGGGCTCGAACTCACAAGCTGTGAGATTATGACCTGAGCCAAAGTCGGACACTTGACCGACTGAGCCACTCAGGTGCTCTGAGTCAGTAAAAGTTTTAAATCCTTGAACTGCAGAAGAATTGATATCATGTTGGTGACAGCTTCCCTCCCGGTGTTCACCAAGTTATCTTTCTCTATGGGTGGTATTAGCTAGTGAATTCCCCAGGTGCTTAACTTAAAGTCTGTCAATCTTACATTCTTTTTCCCATAGATACTTACGAGTTACACAAGAGGATATAAGAATAGATATCATGTGTTCAATACCTGCTTGGTTATAGCATCTTACAATGTCTCATTTAATCCTTACAACAAACATCAATTGAGTGCTATTATTATCTCCATTTTATAAGAAGGTGATTGTGACTGGGGGGAGGGTAAGCTAATAAGTGACATTGCTGACATCTGAAGTAGGGCTTACTTTTATAAAACAATTTTTAATGTTTATTTATTTTGAGAGAGAGAGAGAGAGGAGCAGAGAGAGAGGGAGACACAGAATCTGAAGCAGGCTCCAGGCTCTGAGCTGCCAGCACAGAGTCTGACATGGGGCTTGAACTCATGAACCATGAGATCATGACCTGAGCTGAAGTCAGACACTTAACCGACTGAGCTGCCCAGGCTCCCCTGAAGTAGGGCTTTCTGACCCAAAGCCTGGCTCTGTCCTTGATAGCCCAGTACCTAGGCTAGAATTTGGGATGAAATCTCCGATACAAACCTCCAAATGTAAGTGATTTCTCTCATGTTCAATTTCTTCTGACTTGTGAGAGGATTCCCAGTGGGAATTCTGGGTCAGTTGAGCAGGGGACACAGCATTCAGGGTCTTTAGTGTGATGAGCTTTTTTTTTACTAATGACACTTAAAATTTATGGTCAAGAAAATTGTGGAGTTTGGTTTGCTTTTACTGTAGCATGAATGTTCTCACTTTTACCTGTAAATCATACAGTTTTATTCATAGCAGAAATGTCATATGGTTTATTTCCCCCCTCACTCTTTAGGTTTGTTCTGAGCATTAAATGAGATGCTGTGATGTGCTCTAACTTAGCTCTAATGAATTCTTTCTTCTTCTTCTTCTTCTTCTTCTTCTTCTTCTTCTTCTTCTTCTTCTTCTTCTTTTTCTTCCTCTCCTCCTTCTCCTTCTCCTTCTCCTTCTCCTTCTCCTTCTCCTTCTCCTTCTCCTTCTCCTTCTCCTTCTCCTTCTCCTTCTCCTTCTCCTTCTTCTTTTTTTAAAATTAAAAGCCAAGCTCTGAACCAGAATTATCCATGCAGAGATGTTCTGTTCAAAACATTGCACCACATTATGTTTTTGTTAGAGTTGCTACCATTTCTAAGGTTCCTTTTCTCTTACTTCTCATACCAGAGACCGTTTAAAATACCACAAGCTTTCCCTTACATGAATTACTGAAAGACCTGTTAGGCTAAGAAATTAACTTCAAGGCAGTATTGTTCTCATGAAAATAGTATTCTCTCGTGGAAATTTATTCTCTTTTGTATTCTTTGTTATCTACTCAAGGTGAGGTTCCTGTGTATAGTATATGCTTCTGGCATGGTGCCTTGGTTGACTTACTGCAGGCAGCTGCTCTATCGATAAACAAAGTTGGAAAGACTTTGCATGTCGCTTGCTCTCTGTATCTTAACTCTTCAAAGTCACTCAGGTTCCAAGTTAAATGCAGCCATTCATGCCTTGCCAGGAATGGGGAAGGAATTCTAAATCTGTTGGCCAAGGGCAGAAGAGCAGTTCTTACACTGTTCGATCCAAGGACCCCATTTTAAAAATTATTAAGGACCCCAAGCTTTTCTCTAAGTGTGTTATATTTATTAACATTTACTCTATTAGAAATTAAAACTGAGTGGCGCCTACGTGGTTCAGTCGGTTAAGCGTCTGACCCTTGATTTTGGCTCAGGTCATGATCTCATGGTTGGTGAGTTCAAGCCCCGAGTTGGGCTCTGCACTGACAGCACAGAGCCTGCTTGGGATTCTTTCTCTCCTCTCTCTGTGCCCCTCCCCTGCTCATGCTCTCTCTTTCTCTCTCAAATTAAATAAACATTTAAAAAAATTAAAACTGAAATTTAAACATTTTCTTCACTAAAAATAATACAAAACCCCTATATGTTAACGTGACTGACATTTTGTTTTTTAAATGTTTGTTTGTTTGTTTAGAGCACCCACGCAAGTGGAGGAGGGATAGAGAAAGAGAATGGCCAGCTGGCTCCGCACTGTCAGCACAGAGCCTGGATCCTGCTTCAGATTCTGTGTCTCCCTCTCTCTCTGCCCCACCCCTGCTTGCACTGTGTTTCCCTCTGTCTCTCAAAAATGAATAAACGTTAAAAAAAATTAAAAAGAAGAAACAGAAATTAAAAAAATAACTATATTTTTAATTATACTTTTTATTTAGTGATAAATGTAGACTCACGTGCAGTTGCAAAAAATTATACTGAGAGATCCCAGGTCTCCTTTACCCAGTTTCCCACAGTGGTACTGTCTTGCAAAACTATAGCATAATATCACAACCAGGATATTGCCATCCGTACAGTCAAGATGTAGGATGGTTCCCGCACAAGGACCTTTTCTGTTGCCCTTTCATAGCCACATCCCTCCTCCCCCCAACCACCAACCCCTTGCAACCATTAATCTATTCTCCATTTTTATAACTTTGTCATATGTATCCTTTTAGGATTTGCTTTTTTTTTTCACTTAGCATAATTCCCTGCAGATTCATCCAAGTTGGGTGTGTCAAGGGTTTGTTTCCGTTGCTGAACAGTGTTCCATGGTATGGATGTACCAACAGTGTATTTAATCATTCACTTGTCCAAGGATGTGTGGATGGTTTCCAGTTTGCAGCTGATATGAATATGGCTGCTGTGAACATTTGTATGCAGGTGTCTGTGGAAACATAAGGTTTCATTTCTCTGGGATAAAAATCCTCAAGAGGATGATTGTTGTGCTCTATGACAATTGCATGTTTAGTGTTATAAGAAACTGCCACACTGTTTTCCAGAGTCACTGTACCATTTTACATTTCCACCAGCAATGTATGGGTGATCTGGTTTTTCTGCATCCTTGCCAACAGTTAGCATTGTCATTATTATTTTTATTTGGGGGGCTGTTTGTTAATTCTGTAAAAATACACATAAAATGTATCATCTTAGTAATTTTTTTCCATCTTAATTTTCCAGGGTGCGGTTCAGTGGTATTAAAGACACTCATATTGTTGTGCAACCATCAGCACTATCCCCAG
The DNA here is from genome assembly GCF_018350215.1 of Panthera leo. Taxonomy (NCBI): domain Eukaryota; kingdom Metazoa; phylum Chordata; class Mammalia; order Carnivora; family Felidae; genus Panthera; species Panthera leo. Next base: position 73,117,637 of record NC_056689.1, on the reverse strand, counting down.
AACTCTTTTTATCTTATAAGATTGAAACTCTGTACCCATTAAACAACAACTCCCCACTGCTTCCTCCTCCAGTCCCTGGCAGGCACTATTCCACTTTCTGTCTCTATGAATTTGATCACCTAGGTACCTCAGACAAGTGGAACCATATGGTATTTATCTTTTTGTGACTGGCTTCTTTCAATTAGCATCATGTACCCCAGGTTCATCCATATTGTAGCTTTGTCAGGATTTTCTTCCTTTTTCAGGTTGAAGAATTCCATTGTATATGTATACCACATTTAGTTAATCCATGCATCAGTTGGTGGGTACTTGGTTTGCTTCTGCCTTTTAGTTATTGTGGATAATGCTGCTAAGAACAGCATTCTGAAATACAAATATTGCAGAAAGATGCTGCTTTCAATTCTTTTGGGTATACTCAGAAGTGGAATTGTTGGGTACTATGGTAATTCTCTCCCTGTCTCTCTTTTTTAGGGACCACCATACTGTTTTCCACAGCAGCTACACCATTTTACATGATCAGGAACAGTACACAAATTTCCAATTTATCCCCCACCTCACCAACACTTTTTTTTTTTAAGCAGCCATCCTTATGGGTGCGAGGTGATATTTTATTGTGGTTTTGATTTGCATTTCCCTAATAGTTAGTGATGTTGGGCTTCTTTTCTTGTACTTATCAGCTATTTGCTTATCTCCTTTGGCGAAATGCCTATTCAGATCCTTTCCCATTAGAAAAAAAAAGGTATTTATTTATTTTTTTATTTAATTTATTTATATTGAGCAAGTGAGCGAGCAGGGAAAGGGCAGAAAGAGAGAGGGAAAGAGAGAGAATTCCAAGGCTCCGCATTGTCAGTGTGGAGTTTGACATGGGGCTTGAACCCATGAACCGTGAGATCATGACCTGAACTGAAATCAAGAGTCAGATGCTCAACTGACTGAGCCACCCACATTCCCCAAATCCTTTCCCATTAAAATTAGGGTTTTTTTGTTGTTGTTGTCTTTGAGTTTTTAGAAGTTTTCTATATATTCTAGGTATTAATCCTTTATCAGACATATGATTTACACATATTTTCTCCCATTCTGCGGGTTGCCTTTTCACTTTATTGATAGTGTCTTTTGATGCACAAAAGTGTCTGATTTTCATAATTCTACTTTGTCTATTTTTACTTTTTTTGCCTGTTCCTTTGGTATCATATGCTAGAAATCATTGCCAAATCCAATGATATGAAGCTTGTGCCCTATGTTTTCTTCTAAGAGTTTTATAGTTGCAGGTCTTACATTTAGGTCTTTCATCCATTTTGAGATAATTTGTATATTATGTTAGATAAAGGTTCAACTTTGTTCTTGTGCAAGTAGATATCCTGTTGTCCTAGCACCATTTGTTGAAAAAGCTGTCCTTTTTCCATGGAATAATATTGGCTCCACTGTCAAAAATAATTTTTCCACATATGCAAGTGTTTATTTTTGGGTTCTCTAGTATATTCCATTGGTCTATATGTCTGTCTTTATACCAGTACCATATTTCTGATTACTGTAGCTCTGTGGTAAGTTTTGAAACCAAGAAGTGTGAGTCCTCTAGTTTTATTCCTCTTTTTCAAGGTGGTATTCATGGTCCCTTGAGATGCCAGGTAATTTTAGGATGGATTTTTTCTATTTCTGTAAAAAAATGGGATTTCAATAGACAGTAGTAATGAAATCTTAACAATAGTAAGTCTTCTAATCCATGAACATGGAATAGCTTTCAGTTGATTTATACCTTATTTAATTTCTTTCTGCTGTGTTTTGTAGTTTTTATTGTACAAGTCTTTCACCTCCTTGGTTAAGTTCATTCCTAAGTATCTTATCCTTTTTGATGCTATTGTAAATGGAATTATTTTCTTAATTTTCTTTAAAGATTGTTCATTATTAGTGCATAGACTTTTGATTGGACAGTTTTATCCACTTACACTTAAAATAATTATTGACTTCTCTCACTTTGCTATTTACTCTCCATATGCCTTATAGCTTTTTTGTCTCTCATTTCCTGTGTTAGTGTCTTCTTCTGTGTTTAGCTGAGTTTTTAATAGTAAAGTGTTTTCCTCTTTTCACTTTCTTTCATATACATTCCATAGCTATACTCTTTGTAGTTACCATGGGGCTTACATTTAACATCCTAAAGTTAACAATTTGAATTGATACCAGCTTAACTTCAATAACATATAAAAACTCGACTCCTATGTAGCTCATCCCCACTGCCTTTCAATGACTGATATCACAAAATTATATCTTTATACATTGTATGTCCAAAATCAAAATAATAATTTTTTAATGAATTAGTCTCTTCAATCATGTAGAAAACAGAACGCAGAGTTACAAACCAAAGTTACAATATTACCTTTTAGATTAATATATATGTATATATATAATTTTAGATTAATATATGTATGTATACATATAGATGTGTATATATATTTTAAAATATTTTTAAATAAATTTTAAAATGGATTAATTACATATATATTATATATAATATATTAAAATTGTCTTTTTTTGTCTGTTGTTTAGTTGTAAAAGTTGTATATAGTCTAGGTACTAGACCCTTATCTGACATATGATTTATAAAAATTCTTCCTCCATTTTGTGAGTTGTCTTTTCACTTTCTTGAAAGTGTCCTTCAAAGCACAAAATATTTTAATGTTGATGAAGTTCTGTTTATCTATTTTTTCTTTTGTTGTGTATGCTTTTGACATCATATCTAAGAAATCATTTCCAATGTTTTCTTTTTAAGAGTTTTAGCTCTATAACCTAGGTATTTGATCCATTTCGGTTAATTTTTGTATATAGTATGAGTTAAGGGTCCAACTTCATTCTTTTGCATGTGGCTATCCAATTTTCCCAGCACCATTTGTTGAAGAGAGTTTTCTTTCCTCACTGGGCGGTCTTGGCACCTTTTGAAAGTCAGTTGACTATAGTTGCGTGGTTTTATTTCTGGGCTCTTATTTTTATTTTATTGATCTGTATGTTTATCCTTATGCCAGTGCCATACTGATTACTGTCCTGATTACTGATTACTATATTACTTTAGCTTTATAGGAAGTTGGGAAGTGTGAGTTTTCTAAGTTTTCTTTTTCAAGATTGTTTTGGCTATTCAGGATCGCTTACAATTTAATATGAATTTTAGGATAGGCTTATCTATTTCTGCAAAAAAAAGGTATTTGAGATTTTGATAGGGGTTGAATAGAATATGTAGACATATTTGGGAAATATTACCATCTAACAATATTGATTCTTCTAATCCATGTACATGGGAGTTTTTCTATTTATTTGGGTCTTCTTTAAATTCTTTGAGCAATGTTTTGTCATTTTTAGTGTGTAAGTCTTATGTCTCCTTGGTTAAATTTATACCTAAATATTTCATTCTTTCTAATGCTATTATAAAAGGAATTGTTTTCTGTATTTCTTTTTCAACTGTTTATTGCTAGTGTATAGAAATACAACAGAACTGAATCTGTATTACAAAAGTTTGCTGAATTTATTGGCTCTAGTAGGTTTTTGTGGATCCCTAAGGGCTTTCTATATATATGACCATGTCAACTGGGAATAGATAATTTTATTTCTTCTTTTCTAATTTCTAATTTAGATGTCTTTTATTTATTTTTCTTGCTTAATTACTTTGGCTAGGACTTCCAGTGCAATATTGAATGGAAGTAGTGAGAGCTATCATCTTTGTTGTGTTTTTAAGGGAAGGATTTCAGTGTTTTACTATTGAGTATGATGTTAGTTGTGGTTTTTTCCATAAATGTCCTCTAACCTTTTAAGGAAGTTTTATTCTATTTCTAGTGTATTGAATGTTTTTATCATGAAACAATGTTGGATTTTGTCAGATGTCTTTTCTGTGCCTATTAAGATGATTAGGGTTGTTTTTCCCCCTTTATTCTATTAATATTGTGTCTTACATTGATGGGTTGTCATGTTGAGCCACACTTGCATTCCTGGGATAAATCTCATTACATCATGATGCATAATTCCTTTAATGTGCTGCTGAATTTGGTATCCTAGTAATTTGTTGAGAATTTTTGCTTCTGTATTCATGATGGATATTGGTTTATAGTTTTCCTGTGATGTCTTTGTAGGGCTTGGTATCAAGGTACTGTTGGCCTCATGGAATGGGTCAGGAGATAGTCATTATTCTCCTATTTAAGAGTTTGAGAAAAATGGATGTTAATTCACCTTTAAAAGTTTGATAGAATATACCAGTGAAGTTATATACTTCTGGGCATTTATTTATTGGATGATTTTTTAATTATTGATTGAGGTTTATTCAGATTTTCTATTTCTTCTTAAGTTAGTTTTGGTAGTTTGTGTTCTAAGAATTTGTCCATTTTATCCTGGTTACCTAATTTTTTGGCATACAATGTTCATTGTATAATCCTTTTTATTTCTGTAAGTTCAGTAATAATGTCTCCACTTTAGTTTCTGGTGTTAGTAATAGAGTCGTCTTTCCTTAGTTCTTCCAGCTAAACTTTGTCAATTTTGTTGATCTTTTCAAAGAATTAACTTTTTTTTGTTTCTTTCTATTTTTCTAATCATTTGTTTTTGTCTGCTATAATTTTTACTATTTCCTTCTATTTGCTAGTTCTGGGTTCCATTTGCTGTTCTTTTTGTAGTTCATTGAGATGTACAATAAGATTCTGATTTGAGATATTAAAAAAATTTTTTTAAGGTTTATTCATTTCTCAGAGACAGAGAGAGCATGAGTGGGGGAAGGGCAGAGACAGAGAGGGAGACACAGAATCTGAAACAGGCTCCAGGCTCTGAGCTGTCAGCACCGAGCCCAATGTGGGGGTGGAATTCATGGACCACGAGATCATGACCTGAGCCAAAGTTGGACGCTTAACTGACTGAGCCATCCAGGTGCCCCGAGATATTTTTTTATGAAGTAGCCTCCACATTGTGGAGCCCAAGAAGGGGCTTGAACTTACAACCCCGAGATCAAGACTTGAGCCAAGATCAATAGTCAGACACTTAACCAACAGAGCCACCCAGGTACCTCTGAGATCTTTTTCTAATGTAGGCATTGATAGCTGTAAATTTCACTCTGAGCACTGCTTTTGCTACTTCCCATATATTATCATATTGTATTTTCATTTCTATTTAATCAAAGTATTTGTAATTAACCTTTGACTTTTTCTTTATCCTATTGGTTGTTTAACTCCATATTATATACATTTTTAAAATTTTTTAACATTTATTTATTATTGAAAGACAGAGAGACTCAGAGAGTGAGCAGGGGAGGGGCAGAGGGAGAGGGAGACACAGAATCTGAAGCAGGCTCCAGGCTCTGAGCTGTCAGCACAGAGCCCGATGCAGGTCTCGAACTCATAAACCGTGAGATCATGACCTGAGCTGAAGTCAGATGCTTAACCGACTGAGCCACCCAGGCGCCCCAACTCCATATTATATTTTTAATGGCTGTAGTAATATCCTCTGTTTCATTCCTAATAATGGTGATTTATGTCTTCTCTCTTTTTATCTTTCTCAGTCGTGTTAGAAGGTTATCAATCTTACTGATTTTTTTAATGCAGCACCTTATTTTAATTGATATTCTCTATTGTTTTCCTGTTTTCAATTTCATTTATTTCTGCTTCTAATGTAATTATTTCCTTCCTTCAGCTTGCTTTGAATTTATCTTGCTCTTCTTTTTATGGTTTCTTGAGGTAGTTACTTAATTGATTTGAGATCTTTTTCCTAAGGTAAGCATTTAGCAGTATAAATGTCTTTCTTAGTACTACTTTAGCTGTGTCCCATATATTTTGACGTTATATTTTTATACTGAAAATATTTAAGATATATAATGTCATGAAATCTTTAGTACCTGCCTTAATGGTCCCTCATTTCCTTAACTGTAGACCCTCTCCTGTATCCCTATAAATCATGGCACCTAGAACACAGTATTCTGGACCTATCTGGCCATTGAAGAATAGAGCAGAAATGTCTGTTCATTCCTCTTCTGTTCATTCATTTGCTCATTTATTCATTCAACAAACATTTACTAAATTCCTATAGCATATTTTGTGCTCATGGGAATAGAGAGATGATTAAGACATATTCCCTCTTACCCTACTGTCTCCATCAGAGAAGAAAAATAATCAAAAAATTTCACGAGTGACCACTCTTTGCTATACTCTAGAAATTCTACTGCCATTAACACAAAGCTAGGTTAAAATGCCATTGGTTTCCTCCTCCCCAACAAATTGTCACTTTCTACCTTATTTTCATCTCTCTTTTTTTTCCCTATATTCATTTGTTTTGTTTCTTAAATTCCACATATGAGTGAAATCATATGGTATTTGTCTTTCTCTGATTTCTTTTGCTTAGCATAATAGTCTCTAGTCCCATCCACATCATTACAAATGGCAAGGTTTCATTCTTTTTTTTTATGGTTGAGTAATTTTCCATTACGCGCGCGCGTGCGCGCGCACACACACACACACACACACACACACACTCACACACACCCCATCTTCTTTATCCATTCATCAGTCAATGGACATTTGGGCTCTTTCCATAATTTGTCTATTGTTGATAATGCTGCTATAAACTTTGGGATGGATGTATCTCTCCACTCCAAATCAGTATTTTTATACCTTTTTTACACTATTTTCAAAATTCTCTGTTTGTCTTTAAGATAATCTAAAACTGGTCTGCATTCTACAGGTTATACCCATTGCTTAAAGCTGATTCCTTTCTGATTAATTCGGGCTGTGGCTAAATATTTTGAATATCATCCCTGGCCTGAATTATAACTGTATACATCTTTATCTGTCCCTTTCAATTGGCCATTCTTTCAGAATACAACCTGAGCCCATAATAGAGTAGCAACTTAGATATGATCAACTTTTTTAAAGAGCTCTCCTATTGGTTGAACCTTTTGGTCTTCACCGAAACCCAGGGCAGACATAAACTTCAACTGGCAGATGAGGAAATTGAGATTTAGAGAGGTTAAGTGACTTGCTAATTTGGGAAAATAAGAAACATATGTAAGTTTCTAGACTTCTACCTCAGCTTTTACTTTTGCCTCAAATTTATGCCCTCTTCACAGCTGACCACTAAATATGTCTTAAAGAGGGCAGAGTCCAATTGTATAATAGATCTGCCTGTCTGAAACATGATTATTAGTGGTAATGGCTGGGTATTAGCTGGCATGCATGCCTTGGGTTTACAGTAAAGAATAACTACTTTTTATTAACTGTCCTTTTAGATATATTAGCGACTGTCACACCTGAATTATAACAAAGAAGCACTAGAGAAAATTCAATGTGGGCGGCAAAATTCTTTGAAGAATAACTAGTTATAATTGGGGAGTCTGAACACATTTCAGAGTTGCACATTTAATATGCAGTATGGTTAATTGCACTGTAATTACAGTGTTTGAGAATGCCATGCTAAGTGTTTAATCCTTTTCAGGTTTGCCCTCCAATCAGTGGTCTGCCTTCATTTTCTAGATTGATGAAGTCTGTCTCAGAGAAGGGGGTAGGTAACAAGATGGTGCTGATGTGGCTAATCAACTAGGAAAGTTGTAAAATGAATCTTTCCTGTCTGGAATTTATATTTAATCATAGTTATGTACTCTTTATGAATGAGTGTTGATTAGTTAGTTGTCAGAATATGAAAACAATAAGAGCTTTTATTTACGCAGATAAGTTATTCTAGAGTCATTATTTGGGTTTGATTGAGTTGATGGGGATATTTACGTTACCTCAGCACATAGATCTACTTAGTCTTATTCATAATGTTAATTATATACTGCAAGAGTTACTGCCATGCCCTTATTTATGGTGTTTACTATTAGAGTTTGTGTGTACGTGTGGTGATTGTATGGTTCTCCTCTCTTTCACTGGACTGTGCCCCTTTTACAGTTCCATCATAGAAACCTGATCTTCAGTAGTTAGTTCACACTGATTGCATGTGCCTATTGGCCATTTTTTTCTTGACTTTTTTGATGTGATATTCCTAATTACAGACGCATTGGTATTTATTCTGTTTGGTAATCTGTCCTTATCCACAATTTAGTGTCTGTCATTAATTCTGGAAAATTCTCAGTCATGATTACTTCAAATATTTTTATATTGTGTTTTTCTCTTCTTGTATTTCAATTACATGTAAATGACACCTCTTGTAATTGTGGCCATATTTTTTGGATATAGTGTTCCTTTTTATTCTCTCAAACTTTCCCCTTTGCATTTCAGTTTAAGAAATTTCTATTGATGTATCTTCAAGCTCATTGATTCTTTCCTCATTCATACCCAGTTTGTTCATGAGCCCATTACAGGCATTCTTTATTTATTATGATATTTTTGATTTCTAGCACTTCTTTTTGATTTTTACAGTTTCTATTTTTCTTGCATGTTCTACTTTTTTCATTAGATCCCTTAGCATACTAACCATAGTTATTTTAAATTTCCATTCTGAAATTTCCAACATTCTGCTGTGTTTAAGTCTGGTTCTGATGCTTACTGTCTTTATGCTGTGCTTTTTGTCCTTTAGTTTGCTTAGTAATGTTTTATTTAAACCTAGTCAAGATCTATAGGGTAAAAAGAACTGAGGTAAATAGGCCTTTACTGTGAGGTTTTATGTTTATCTGGCCAGGAGTTAGGCTGTGTTTACCATTTCCTATAGGTGTGGATGTCAGAGGCTAAATTTTCCTCTGGCGTCCTTGTTTTTGTCTCCTCTATGTTTTTAGATTTCCCTAAAGACTTCTTCTTAAATAAAGAAGAAGAGATGTGAATAAAGATGTAGAGATGTGAAATTCTTTCCATTATACTTCTATTTTTATAGAAACCCTATAGATGTGGTGGTAAAGCCTAAAGGGGAAAGGAAGCATTCCCTAGTCCTGTGATTAGATTTCTGTCTTGTGGTCAGCCTGTACCCCTGGGGTGTGATCTTAAAATTACTTCTCAGCCCTGGGGTGCCTGGGTGGCTCAGTTGGTTAAGCATCTGACTCTTGATTTTGGCTCAGGTCATGATCTCGTGGTTTGTGAATTTGAGCCCCACGTTGGGCACTGTGCTGACACAGTAACTGTGCAGAGCCTGCCTAGAATTCTATCTCTCTCCCCATCTCTCTGGCCCTCCTGTGTGTGCACTCTAAACAAACAAACAAACAAACTTAAAAAATTACTTCTCAGTCCCTCTGGAGAGACGAGAAAGCTATAGGGAGCTGGGGTTGGGTATTTCCTTTACTACACATTGGAGGCTAGAAGGAGCTGGTGTTGGGTATTTTTCCTTTTGATTGTGGAAGACTGTAGAAGTCTACAGTTGGGTATTTGCATTCTCCTGGTCAGTTAGGCTCTGGTAAAATCTCATTAGTTTAGGCTTTTGTAGAATAGTTTCTCTTGAAGACAAGCCTAATTAAGGATAATAGAATTCTCTGGGCATATTTCAAAATGGCTACCATTGTGGTTGGAAAAGATACTTGATATGATTTCAATCTTAAATTTGTTAAGACTTGTTTTGTGGCTAACATATTACCTATCATGGAGAATGTTCCAGGTGCACTTGAGAAGAATTTGTATTCTGCTGCTGTTGGATGGAATGTTCTGTACATTGTGTCTACAATGTAGTTCAAGTCCAGTGTTTCCTAACTGATTTTCTGTTTTGTTTCAAGATTTCTTTGGTTATTCTAGGTCCTTTGCATTGCCATGTATTTTAGAATTGATTTTCATTTTCTAACAAAAAAAAACCTGCTGGAATTTTTATTCAGATTATATTGTCTATAGATGCATTTGGCATTTTAGTCATATTAAATCTTCCAGTTCCTGGGATGCCTGGGTGACTCAGTCAGTTAAGCATACAACTTCGGCTCAGGTCATGATCTCACGGTTCATGAGTTCATGCCCTGCATCCGGCTCTGGGCTGACAGTGTGGAGCCTGCTCGGGATTCTCTCTCCCCCCCTCTCTCTGCCCCTCCCCCATTTGCAAGCATGCTTTCTCTTAAAAAAAGAAAAAAAATCTTCCAGTTCCTAAGCAGAGTATGTCTATTTACTTATGTGTTTGATGTCTCAATTTTTTTTTTTTTTTTTACTTTTCAGTGCATAGATCTTGAACACTTTTGGGGGCGTGGTTAAAGCTATTAATAAATTGTTATTTTGAATGTTATTGTAAATGAAATCATTGAAACTTTCAGGTCCTAGTTGTTAGTTGCTATTAGATAGACATACAATTGATTTTATATATTGCTCCCTATCTTGTGACTTTGGTAAACCCATTGATTAGTTTTAATAGCTTTTATGACAATTCCTTCAGTTTTTCTATGTATATAATCATGTCATTTTTTTTTAAGTTTATTTATTTTGAGAGAGACAGAGACAGCGCGAGTGAGGGAGGGGCAGAGAGAGAAGGGGAGAGAGGGAATCCCAAGCAGGCTCTGCACTGTCAGCGCAGAGACCAACGCGGGGCTTGAACTCACAAAACTGTGAGATCATGACCTGAGATGAAACCAAGAGTTGGACACTTAACTGACTGAGCCACCCAGGAACCCCTATAATCATGTCATTTGTGAATAAAGACAGTTTAACTTCTTTTTTTTCTAGATTGTATGCATTTTATTTATTTTTTTCCTGATCGCACTGGCTAGGATGAGGTTTTCTTTTGTTTTTTTTTAATGTTTATTTATTTTTGAGAGAGAGGGAGAGGGAGAGGGAGAGGGAGGGAGGGGCATAGAGAAAGAGGGAGACACAGAATCCGAAGCAGACTCCAGGTGCTGAGCTGTCAGCACAGAGCCTGACGTGAGGCTCAAACTCATGAGCCATGAGATCATGACCTGAGCCGAAGTCGGTTGCTTACCCGACAGCCACCCAGGTGCCCCAAGGATGAGGTTTGATAAAAGTGGTGAGAGCAGACATGTAATCTTGAGGAGGAAAAATATTTTGCTCTTTGTCATTACATGTTAGATACAGGATTTCTGTACCTTTTATCAGACTGAGGAAAGTTCCCTTCTATTTCTGGTTGCTGAAGTTGCATCATGCCATTAGTATTGAATAGTCTTGAATGCTATTTTTCTGAATGTATTTGAGATGATCATGGAGGATTTTATTTTGAATATGTTAATAGGGTGAATGCCAACTGATTTTTAACTTCTTATTCTGGAACAACTGTAGATTTACAGAAAAGTTGTAAAGACAGTAGAGTATCCTGAGGGTTCTTATATATCCTTCCCATATATCCATAGCCTGCTGGGTACATCGCCACACTATATTTGTCAAAAATAACAGATTAACACTGACACAATACCCTTAATCAAACTACAGGCTTTATTTGGATTTTACCAGCTTTTCCACTAATGCTTTTTTTCTGTAACAGGATCCAGTCCAGGATACTGCATTATTTTATGGCTTAATCCTCTCTAATCTGTGACAGTCTGTCTTTCCATGGTTTCCATAATCTCAACAGGTATAAAAAGTGCTGAGCAGGTATTTTGTATGAACGAATGAATGAACGAAAAAATAAATTAAAAATAAAATAAAATGTTCCTCAATTTGTGTTTCTCATGTTTTCTTATTATTAGACTGGAATTGTATGGGTTTCCCAAAAAATACCACAGATGTGAAGTACCTTTCTCACTGCATCCTATCACTAGAAAAAGATATCAGCATGACTTATCACTGTTGATGTTAACCTTGATCATCCTTGAGTATTGGTTAAAGTGCTATCTACTAGGTTTTTCCACTGCAGTCACTATTTTTTTCCTTTTCTATCTTCTTTCCTTTAGATGAAACCCACTAAGTCCAGTGCACACTTAAGGTAGGAGAATTAAATTTCACCTCTTAGAGGGGGAAATTTACACATAATAATTCAAGTTCTAAACAGAAGCCTTTTTTCCTTCTTCCCCACTAATGTATTCAATCATTTATTTATGTCGGTATGGACTCATGGATATTTATTTATTCTTTGAGTTAGAATCCCATGCTATTGTTACTTGTCTGGTTGCTCAAACTGCTTCAGCTGTAGCCACTGAAGGCTCTTTCATGTTGATTCCAGAGTCCTTTTGACACACTCCCTTTCTTTTCTTCTTTCCTTCTCCTGGCACTATATGATGCCCGAGGCTCATATTGTATTCTTTCTTTTTCAGCCTTAGAACCTGCCATTTCCCCCAAGGAACTCTGATTGCTTTCCTTCCAGGTTGGTATTTAGAAACCAAGATCCGGGTGTTGGCTGTCATTGATAACTGGGATGTCATGTTAGGCCTTCTAAGGCCTTCTCGGTGGACAAAGCTAGGAAATACGTTATGTAGACTAACCCATCTATAGGTATAACCTATAGATGTATATACCTATATGTATATATACCTAATTACCTTATAGATGTTAAAACAGACATGAATTTATATTCGTATCTCTGATTGTATTCCAGCATCAACAAGCTCATTCTAAATTTTTTTAAGTTTATTTATTTATTTTGAGAGACAGAGACCGCGTGAGCAAAGGAGGGGCAGAGAGAAAGGGAGAGAGAGAGAGAAGCCCAAGCAGGCTCTACACTGTCAGTGCAGAGCCCGACATGGGGCTTGAACCCATGAAACCTTGAGATCATGACCTGAGCTGAAACGGAGAGTCCAACGCTGAACCGACTGAGCCAACCAGACCCTCAACAGGGTCATCCTAGTCTTCCTCTCTTGCTTATTGGTATAGTCAATTCTGATATAATGCTTGTCTTTCAAATAGGAAGAGTTTGAGCATGATGTGCATTTCACATTTTCCTTTGCAAGATTTTTATCCCCAAGGAAGAGTAGATGAAGAGAGAAAACTGCACCCAGCTGAATCAAGCCATGTTGGACTATGTAAAACACACACATACACCTCAAATATCTACAGCTACCTTAACTCATTGCATGTATTATCTGATCAGGTTGTTTTGCTACTCTTTTGAATTTGTAATTCATTCATTCATTCATTCATTCATTCAATCATGTATTTCACAAACACATCTAAGTGTTCTCATTCAAAAACACCAAGCAATGAATGGAAAAAGAAATCTTTAAGTATTGGGGAGAAGCTAGAAATACTGAAGTGTTTTAAAGGAAACGAGAACATGTGATGTCTCACAAGCAACAGGCATAAGGAATCCATATTGAGGATTATCTAAGGCAGTGTTCTTAAAATAGAAGAAACTTCCCTGATGGAACAACTTTAAGTACTGTGAAGTCAATAAGAACAAAGCCTAAAGAATTGGAAGAAATGGAAAGATTGTTGAGTGTATGAACTGAAGGCCAAACAGAAAAATTCAGGATGATCTACTCTCATAATCAGAGAGAAAGCATTATTTACAAAGATCTTAAGTGGAAATCACCAAATCCTTTAGACGTGGTTCCTTTTAAAAAGTGCTGGTAGTGGCTGGTTTCATGCTTTTAAACACCACTACAATTTTCAAAGCCATCAGCTGTCTGCAAAGAGTCCAGCTGAGAAAGACAAGTACAGGTGAGAAAGCAGCAAAAGAATTTCTAACAGTGATAGAGAAGTTAATTGAAGAAGAATGCTATGGAGCAAAATTCTAATTGTGACGAAACAGGTATCTATTGTAAATTCTTTCCTCTAAAGACCTACATCTCAGTGTCAGAAAAACATGCCAAGGATTTTAGACTGTGAAAGAGCTGTGATGTTCAGGGCCACTCACCAAATCAAGGACAGTGAGCTGCACCCATCCATATATAGTTTTAAACTTGTCCATTTAAAGGGGATTTCAGATAACTATTGTCGCACTCACAATAACTCATAAGCTGCATATACGTGTCTCTTGTTATTGTAGCTAATCATTTAACATTAGCTACAATAGTGTAAAACTATGCTATCATTTTTGTTAGGTTCCTATCTTTTAAAAAAATGTATTACTGACAGTTTTTGAATGTGCCCAACCTCATTTTTATGCCATAAGATGTATGGTTTTTATTGTGCAATTTTGTAGTGCAATGATTTTTAAGAACACATGTATCATGGTGTAAGCAGAATTGACTATAAGTTCTTTCTCTGACAGTGAGAAACCAATCTGCCATTATCTACAGTTTATTTACTTATTTATTTAACCCTAGTCTACATGTTGAGTAGTTTCAGAATTACTAACCCAGACCCCAGTGGGAGGCACATTTGTCAACTAGGTTAGTGTTTGTATACAGTTCATTTTATCTTTAGCCTTACAGTAGCCAGTAAAATTACTGTTATCCAAAGTACTTAGGTCAGTTCTTTTTCCCTCCATCCCCTTTAGTGAGATAATGTCATATATTAGTAATACAGTTAGCTCTTGTACTTTGGTATTTGATCCATTTTGAGTTAATTTTTATATATTGCAAAATAAGGACCTAACATCATTCTTTTGTATGTGGATCCAGTTTCCTTAGCACAATTTATTGACAAGACTATCCTTTCCCCATTGAGGGTTCTTGACATACCTGTTGAAATCAATTGACCATATATGTGAGGATTTATTTGGGGCTCTCTTTTCTAGTCCATTGGTTGATATGTTTGTCATTATTTATGTTTTATTTACTATATTACTATATTTACTTATTATTTATTATATATACTATATTTATTTACTATTATTTATTATATTTACTATTATTTACTTTATTTACTATAGCTTTGTAGTAAGTTTTGAAGTTGGAAGGTTTCAACCCTCTAATTTTATTTTTATTTTTCAAGACTGTTTGATCTATTAGGGGCTCCTTCCTAGTCATGTATGTATGAATTTGAGGGTCAGCGTATCCCTTGCTACAAAAAAGGATGCTGGAATTGTACTGAATCTGTAGATTGCTTTGGGAAATTACTGATGTCTTAACAATGTTAAGTCTTCCTATCCATGAACATGGGATATCTTTCCATTATTTAGGTTTTCTTTATTTTATTTTAGCAGTGTTTGTAGTTTTTCAGCATACAAATCTTCCACTTCTTTGGTTACAGTTATTAAGTATTTAATTTTTAAGATGCTATTATAAGTGGGAGGGGGCACCTAGCTGGCTCAGTTTGTAGACCTTGCGGCTCTTGATTTCAGGGTTGTAAGTTCAACCCCCACGTTGGGTGTAGAGATTACTTAAAAACAAAATCTTAAAAAAATTATCTTATAAATGGAATTGCTTTCTTAATTTTTCTTTCAGGTTGTTCATTGCTGGTATACAGAAACACAACTGTTGCACATTGATACTGTATTTTGCAAATTTGCTGAATGAATTTATTACTTCTATTAGCTTTCTTGTGTGTTTTTTTTATATTGTTGCTATTGTTGTATTTATGTGATGTATTACATTGATTTTTTTCTTATGTTGAACCATTTGGTCATGTTGTATAATCCCTGTAATGTGCTCTTGGATTAGGTTTGCTAGTATTTTGTTGTGGACTTTTGTATCCATATTCATAAGGGTTATTAATCTATAATTTTCTTTTCTTGTGATGTCTTTATCTGGCTTTGATATCAAGTAGTGCTGGCCCCATAGAATAAGTTAGAGAGTGTTCCCTCCTTTTCTATTTTTTGAAAGAGTTTGAGAAGGATTGGTGTTAATTGTTCTCAAAATGTTTGGCAGAATTCAGCAGTGAAAGCATCTGGTCCTGGAATTTTCTTTGTTGTAAGGTTTTTAAAAAAATTTTTAAAAATGTTTTTGTTTTTCAGAGAGAGAGAGAGAGAGCACACAAGCAAGGGAGAGGCAGAGAGAGAGGAAGACAGAGAACCTGAAGCAGGTTCCAGGCTCTGTGCTGACAACAGCAAGCCTGATGTGGGGCTCAAACTCACAAACTGTGAGATTATGACCTGAGCCAAAGTCAGCCGATTAACCTACTGAGCCACCTAGGCTCCCTTTGTTATAAGGTTTTAAATTACTGATTCAGTCTCTTGTTATGAGTTTGTTGAGTGTCTTATTTCTTCTTGAGTCAGTTTAGGTAATTTGTGTGTTTCTAGGAATTTGTCCATTTCATCTATGTTTTCTAACCTGGTGTATAATTGTTCATATTATTTTCTCATAATCCTTTTTATTGTTGTATTGTTGGTAGTAATGTCTCCATTTTTATTTTTGATTTCAGTTATTTGCATTGCCTCTCTATTTTGTTACTCCAGCTAAAGGTTTGTCAATGTTGTTATTTTCAAAGAAATAACTTTTCATTTTGTTGATTCTCCTATTGTTTTTCTCTTGTCTATTATTTTATTTATCTCTAATAATCATTATTTCCTTCCTTCTACTAACTTTGGGCTTATTTTGCTCTTACTTTTCTGTTTTCTCAAGGTGCAGTGTTAGCTATTTATAGCTATAAATTTCCCTCTGAGCACTACTTTCACTGGATCTCATAAGTTTTGGTGTGTTATATTTTTGTTTCTAATCCTCTCTAGGTATTTTCTGATTCCCCTTATGATTTCTTCTTTGAACTTTTGGTTGTTAAAGAGGGTGTTGTTTAATATCTATGGGAAGTTTCCTGATTTCCTTCTATTATTGATTTCTAATAACATTCCATTGTGGTTGAAGAAGATACTGTGTATGATTTTTATGATTTCAATCTTTTAAAATTTATGGAGACTAAATTTGTGGCTTAACATAATATCTATCCTGGAAAATGTTCTATGTGCACTTGAGAAGAATATGAATTATGCTTTTGTTGGCTAGAGTGTTCTATATATGTCTGTTATATCTATTTGGTTGATAGTTTAAGCCCTCTCTATCCTTATTAATCTTCTATCTAGATTTTACATTCATTATTGAAAATGAAGTATTGTAGCCTCCAACTATTATAGTTGAACTGTCAATTTCTCCCATTCTGTAAATGTTTGTTTCATATATTTTGGGAGTCTGTTGTTTGCTGCATATATGTTTACAGTTATTACATATTCTTGATGAACTGACCCTTTGTGAAGATACAATTTCCTCCTTTGTCTCTAGTAATAGTTTATGATTTAAAGTCTGTTTTGTCTGATATTCGTATAACCACCTCGGCTTTCTTTTGGTTACTATTTGCATGGAGTATATTTTTCCCATCATTTTACTTTCACCCTATGTGTGTCCTTGGATCTAAAGTGAGTCTCTTGTAGACAGCATATGGTTGGATTTTTTTTCTTGTATTTGTATTTTGCCAATCTCTGTCTTTTGATTCAACGATTGAATACATTTACATTTAAAGTAATTACTGATAAATGACTTCTTTCATTTTGCTAATTGTTATTTATATGCCTTATACCATTTTTGCCTCTCATTTCCTACATTACTGCCTTGTTTTGTGTTTAGGGTTTCTGTGTGTGTATGATCACCATTATGATTTCCTTTTGTATATATTCTATTGATATTTTCTTGGTGGTTACTATGGGGATTATATTTCACATCCTAAATTTATAATATTCTAATCTGAATGAATGCAACCTTAACTTCAATAGCTTAAAAAAAAACCTCTGCTCCTATATAGCTCTGTCCCTATTATGTTATTGTCAGAAATTACATCTTTATACAACATGTGATGACACAGCTTTATAATTATTTTTAATGCATATCTTTTAAACAATATAAAAAATAAAAAGTGAAGTTACAACCAAGAATACAATAATAATGGCTTTTGTATTTGCCCATATATTTACCTTTACCAGAGATGTTTATTTCTTCATATAGATTTGAATTACTGTCTAGTTCCTTTTCATTTAAACCTGAAGGACTCCCTTTAGCATTCCTTGTCAGACAGGTCTGGTGGTAATGATTTCCTTGAACTTTTCTTTCTTTGGGAATTAATTTCTCTCTCATTTTTAAAGGACAGTCTTGCTGAATATGGAATTCTTGATTGACAGTTTTATTACTTTTAGGGCCTTAAATATGCCATCCCATTGCCTTGGGTCTCCACAGTTTCTGATGGAACTTTGTTGTTAATCATTTTGGGTATTCCTATATGGAATTAACCACTGAACTTGAACCTGTAAATTGATCTTCCAGCAAATTTGGGATCTTTGTAGTCATTATTTTGTCACTTAAAAACATTTTTCATATACCATTATTTCATCTCCCTGTGGGCCATTAATTTCATGTGTGTTCAACTGCTTGATATTGTATTTCAGGTCTGTGATGCTTGTTTAATTTTTCAAAAAGATCTTTTTTTTCATTCTGTGTGTTTTATATTGGATTGTTTCCAATGCTCGTTTCAAGATCATTGATCTTTTTCTTCTGTATTATCTAATTTGCAGTAAATCCTATCTGATGTGCATAGAGCTTTTATGTATTTATCTTTTGTGGTTCCATTAGAATATTTTTTTTTATAATTCCTGTTTTCCTCCTCATCTTGTTTATGTTTCCCTTTACATCTTTGATATATCTTAAACATATTTATAAGACTTAAAATATGCTTATAAGGTCCTTGTCTGCTAATTCCGTCATCTCTGTTATTTATGAGACTGTTTCTGTTCACAGACGTCTTATGAATCATATTTTTCTGCTTCTTTGTGTACTGTAATTTTTAGATGCTGGATACTGTGAACTTTACATTGTTGGGTGTTGAATATTGTTGTAATCCTTTAATGATTATAACATTAAACAATAAGAAGTCTGTCATCACTTTTATTGTTGTTCTCCTGAATGTAATATGTACTTTTCTTTGGCTGCTTTTAAGACCTGAGTGTTATACTTACTTTTCAACAGTTTGACTATGATATGCCTTAGCATTGCCCTTGTATTCCTGCTGCACTATTTATAAAGAGACAAATTAGTAACAACTCAAATATCTAAAAACCTGAGAATGGTTCATTGTTCATTGACATAATGGAATGGCACTGAATAATGGTGTAGCTTATGTTGGTCCAAGATAAAATGTATATGAAATAATGTTCAGTAAAAACTGGAACAAACTATTATATGTAGTAAGCTTTAAAAAAATGAAAGATACTTATATAAGAAACTTATAAATTTACTAGTCATGTAAGTAGTGTATTGAAGTAAACCATTACTTCCTCTGACAATCTTTTTTTATAACAGCTTTTGAGATGTAATTCACATACCATGAAATTCTTCCATGCAAAGTATACACTTAAAGCATGCAATTCTAAGAATTTTGAATATATCCATAGAGTTGTGCAAACATTACAATTAACTTTAGAAAAATGTTATCATCCTAACAAGAAACTCCATACCTATTAAGCAGTCACTTCCCATTTTCCCCAATGCCACCCAGTCCTCAACAACCACTGATCAATTTCTCTCTCTATGGTTTTGCCTCTTCTGCACATTCTGTATAGATGGGATCATAGTACCTGGTGTTTTCTTATAGACTTTTTTCACTTAGCATAATGTTTTCAAAGCTTATTCATGTTATAGCATGTATTAACACTTTATTTCTTTTTGTCATGAAATAATATGCAATAGTATCACTTTTAATTTTTTTAATGTTTATTTATTTTTGAGAGAGAGAGAGAGACAGACAGAGCACGAGCAGGGGAGGGGCAGAGAGAGACAAAGACACAGAATCCAAAGCAGGTTTCAGGCTCTGAGCTGTCAGCACAGAGCCCCAATATGAGGCTCGAACTCACAAACCACGAGATCATGACCTGAGCTGAAGTCCAACCCTTAACCGACTGAGCACACCAATGTTATCAGTTTTAGATAATGATTAATATTATAATAAGTAGCTCTATACATTAAGACTTTTAACATAGATACCTAAAATGGAATTAGTACGTCAAAGAAAATGAGCCATTTTTCATGTTATATTTTTAATGTATTTATAGCTCTATATCTATATACTTACATATACTATATACAAATCTATATCTATATATTTCAAAAGGCTACAAAAATAATGTGAACTTACTTTAATTTCCTGAAAATGCAAATAAGCATTAAAAAGAAAATCCTTTTGACTACTGCTGTCTCACACTCCACTCCTCACCCCTGGGCTTGTTCCTCTATTTTCTACTCCTAGAGGCAGCCATTATCCTGAGTTTGGTACCTACCCTTCCAATTCATATTTAAAAAAAAATTTTTTTTAAGTTTATTTATTTTTGAGAGACAGAGAGAGACAGAGCATGAGTGGGGGAGGGGCAGAGAGAGAGAGAGAAAGACACAGAATCTGAAGAGGCTCCAGGCTCTGAGCTGTCGGCACAGAGCCCAATACAGGGCTCCAACTCACAAGTCATGAGATCATGACCTGAGTCAAAGTCGGATGCTCATTTTTAAAAGGCTTTTAATTATATGTTATATGGAGGTTAATAATTCCATTGTGATGCCTGCAACACAAATCCCTATGTGCATTATTAAACAGAACAAAAACTAATTATATCACTTCTATCCTTTCCATCAATATTCATATCATATAAATAAACCATAGTGTAATGGGAGATCTGAATCCCAATAATTGACTCTAATAGCCATCCTAATGATTCATTCCATGCCCTGAAGATAATACCATATTGTATTTCAGGAGGCTATTTTAATTCCAAGGAAGGTAAACAGGATTGATTTCAAGGGGCTTCAGATTCAGCTTGGGACCAAAGCACTCAATTTGATTATAGATTTGATAATTAATCAACTCATTCTTAAACTCCAAAAGTGATACCTAATTACTGTATAATTGGAGATTATTATATCATCCATTAAAATAATGGAACTTTGTGAACTAACTCAAATATTTAATAGGCACAATGCTGATATTTGGTTGAATGTTTTTGATTACTTAGTTTTGGAGGAGGCCTCTGGGCATTGTCCAGCACTCAGGGTGACTGATCAGGTTTACTGGGTTTCCTGGCTGCTTTACAAAAGCCAGGTGGCCATGATTTGTTGCTCAAATCTCTTGATTTTTTTTCTGGAAAGAAATGATTTCTCTATACAAAATACCTGGTGGCAGCACATATCATTCATATGCTCTTGTAGTTGAATCTGAATTGTCTCATGTTTCCTGGGACTTTCCAAAAAAAATTTTTTTTTAAGTTTATTTATTCTCCAGTGAGAGAGAGAGAGGTAGGGGGGAGGGAGGGAGGGAGATACAGAATCCAAAGCAGGCTCTAGGCTGTGAGGTGTCAGCACAGAGCCCGACAAGGGGCTGGAACTCACAAACCGTATTGATTGATATGACCTGAGCCAAAGTTGAACGCTTAACTGACTGAGCCACCCAGGGACCCCCTTGGGACTTTAAATTTTGAAGATTTAAGACATAACCTCAGGTAATCTCAGGGCAAAGGCCCTTTGGTTACTCTCTTGTGGATTTTCATGACAGTTGATCTGCAAGTGTTTTCAACTATCTCATGAAAACCTAGGGAAAGGATTGAATAATAAGACGCCATACCAAAATTATCTGTAAGTTTTCAAAGTTCCAATTCACTCTCATTTAAAAATACTGTGCTGCCCTCTTAGATCATTCCGCCACTAAATTACCCATCCTAAAATGTTATATCAGCTTTTTAGAAGAAGAGAAAGCAGAGCTATCATTTTTTTCAGAGTTTGAGTTAGACTTTAGTAGAAGTATCAGACAGATATCAGTTAACAGTAGCTCCCCTCCCCCTCCCCCACCTATCACAGAGAGATCCCTTGGTAAATTGAGTGGGACATTTGCAGGTGAGTATTGAGCAAAAGCACTGTGCTGATTTGAGCACAGTGAGTTGTGAGTTGGTGAGAAAAACCAGATGTGCAGTCTAATTCATTTTGGATTTATTCTGGATGCTTAATGATGAATGTAAAAGAACTGTGCCTCTTTTAGCTTAAAATTAACACCCCAACCCCTTTCTCCTGACCTGTAAACTTAATTTGAAAACAGAAAAAAAGAACACCTAGTGTAGGTCAAATTCTAGATTTGTTTTGTATTTTCTTGGAGAGTAGGTATTGGTATCATTCCCATTCTGCAGATGAGGTTCAAAGAGGTCAGAAGACTTTGACCAAAGACTAACCAGCAACTGGGGTTTGGGGAGGGCCATTCTGAAATGTGACAGGCCTGCCACACCCCTTCTGGCCAAGGTCTAAGCCAGAGCCGGGTTTAAACAGTGCAGAGGACAGTGACGTGGGACAAATGCCAGGCTTCACTCTGCCAGCTCTGTGTGGCCTCCGCCATTCTGACCGCAGTGTCAGCGTCCTTAAGCGCAAGGTCCTGCCACCGCAGAGCAGATGCTCCGCGAGGCCTCGCGATCCACGTGCTGCAGGGCCCACGTTCTGACCACTTCCCAAACCCCCGAGCAGCTGGAGGAAGCCGCTTGGGCCGTGGTCACCGTCAAGTGACTACTACGTCCTCTACTCCGGAGGCGTTCCCTTACCGGGCCGGTTTCAGTCCCTGACTGTTTTTCAAGGTGCAAAACGTGCACACTGAGCTTGCCCCTGCGGGCACCCGATTTCCCACACCGCCCCCAGACTCTACTGGATGAGAACGGAGTTGAAGCCTGGGTTGTTTTAGTGCCCACCACATCCCGCTCTCCCTCGGTGGCTCGCGGGGGACGGCCAGCGGTAGCGTTCAAAGTGCTGTCTCCAGGGACGCCGCAGCCCCAAGGCCGGTTTGTCCCCCTGCCGTGTCCGGGGGATTGGGGCTGGAGGAGGGGTGCAGGAGCGAGCCGCAGGGCACACCCGCGGGTCCCACGCCCCGCCGACTGCGCATCCTGCGGCGCCGACCTCCGCGGGGGGGAAGGCGAGGCGCAGCGGCCGCCGAAGGCTTGGCACCGGCTGGGGTTCCGGGCGGCCGCCGCTCCCTCCGCCGCCCCACCTCTTGCCCGGCCCTCCCCGCCCCGCCCCGCCCCACCGCCCGCCCGCAGGTGCAACCGCGGCGGCCGCCGAGTAGGTGCGTGGGGATGATCTCACTCGCGCGCTCGGCGCCAGGAGGAGGAGGAGCGGGAGCAGACCCAACTTCCGGGTAGTGCAGCCGCACGCCACCGGCATCTTGCTTTTCCTCCCCCTCCCCCCCGCTGCACCCCTCGCCTCTCCCTCCTTTCCTTTATTCTCGGCCCCACCTGCCAAAATGAACAGCTCGGACGAGGAGAAGCAGCTGCAGCTCATCACCAGCCTGAAGGAACAAGGTAGGCGGGCGCGCGGCCGCCAGGTGCGGGCAGCCGCGGCCCGTGGGCGGGGACGGCTCCCGGGCGCCGGGTCGCGGCTGCGGCAGGCCGGGTGGGCGGTGTCGCGGCTGCCGCGCTCACCCCGTAGCCCCATCACCCGTGCGGGAGTGTCCTCCGCGTCCCGCGCGCCTAAGGAGAGCCCGAGGCCGAGGGTCAAGAGCGCGTGTCGGGCCCGGCGGTGCGGGCAGCGCTCCCCGGCCCTCTGGGGTCGGGGGAAGGGGCCGAGATTTGGGGCGGACGCGGCACCACCTCCCTCACACGCGGGAGAAGCGGGTGGGCCGGACGTCTCGGGAGGAGGCGGTTTGGGCAGCTCCGCGGGCCCCGCTCCCCAGCCTCGGCCCCACCCTTGCACATTGGCGCTGGGAGGCCTGCCGCGCTGCCGCTACGCAGCCTTCCCTGCTTTTCAGCCCCCTTCGGGCTAGTTCCTCTTTCCTTCCCCAGCCACAATTCCAGGCCCCGATGCGTTTGACCACTTACCATTTTTAGCAGTTTATTAGTCAGTGAGCCAACACCCTGCCTGTGTTGGGCTTCCTGAATTCAGACTTGGCTCTGGTCAGGAGAGCCAGGCCCTGTGCATGCATTTCCACACTTCCCCTGGGGATTACCTCCTGGTAAAGAACTGTTCTAATCAATAATTTTCGCCTCTTACTGCACTTGGCCACAAAGCCAAATTAGCGATCAAGTGTGAGTTCAACACTCTTTACGTTTACAATTACTGTTATTATCCGGCTCGAAGGTGGCCCGAGAATGTGGGTCAAGAAAGCGAGGAACCGCACAGATTTAGGAAGTAAAAACGTGTAGGAACTTGTGCTTTTCTGAATCACTTGGTGACATGGCCACATAGTGGAAGGGGGCCAGCTCTGGGGCTAATCCTGCTGTTCACTCTCAACTCTTTCATTTCTGTTGGCTCAACTTGACAAGGCTCTTCCCTTCCATGGGTCTTGCGGTGATAATGCCTTACCTGACTAAAGGCATGGGCTAAACCAGATGATTTTATTGGGCTCTGCCCAGTTCTGTGCACCTGTTGCTCTTTGGAAACCACAGACATACCATTCTTAAGGGTGTGTGGACCCCTCTGGAATTCACACTCCTGGAAACAAATCTCAGCACGATTGTTTACCAATCCTGTGATCTTGGGGAAATTACTACCTCACTGAAATGGACAGAACCCATTTCCTTTGTTGTATCTAGCCTCTAGAAACCGTTGGATAAATGTTAATGGCCTTTCCCAGTACCTTCGACTCCCATCCTAAATTAGCCTTAGTTCATAAAGTCACAAGCTTTGGTGAATCCAGTGGGTGGGTGAAATGCCCTTATCTGACATTTCTCAAGTGGCTTAGTTGAGGGGCTGGATTCTGTTAGTATTTTATTTCTAATAGCGCTCTTCCCCCAGTAACATAGTACTTGGTATTCTAGACAGTTGGAGCTTTCATCATTGGTAATATCTGTCGGTTGGACATCAGAGCTCTTGATGGATGGTTGGTTTTCAAATAATGATGCAATAAAAAAACTTCACTCCTTTTTATTCTGAGTATAATTTCAAGGGTAGATTAACAATGTGGAAAATCCACAAGTTGTTTATATTTGATTTGGGAGTACATTCTCTATCTCTGTGTTGGATTTGAGAGCCGAGAAAAAGGGAGGATTCTGAAGTTTTTGGCTCTTTCTCAGATATTGGAAAACAAATCTATGGTTTGGTATTTTTAGAGGATGTGTTTCCTTGATGATGGGCGTATCAAAGGCAGAACAGTTAGGCTTTGGAATTTGTGTGTCTTAAAAGGTGCACTTTTTTTTTTTTTAGGATTGAGTCTGGTTACATGGGTGTTGGGATTTTTTTCAGCCCATCTCAACACCAGAGCATTTATTTGTCATAGGATCATAGACTGTGATAACAAAGGATTTATTTCAAGGGCATTTAACTGCTGTTTGACCCATGGAATTAATTGGGAAGATGGGAGTTTGAGGTAGATGAACAGGCAACTAGGTGTTTGGGCTCTTGCCCCTAAGATCATTAATCTTGTAAGCTGATGGTATGTGTGATTTATTTTTGAAAATAGACAATATATTTTTAATCCCTGTTGACGTGGTGAATAATTCCACTACTCCTATTTAATGCGGACAAGAAAAACCATTACTGATGAACATTCTAGTTTCCTTTTTCAACCCTGTGTAAACATATTCATGTATTCCTTTAACAAATACTTACCAAGTACCTACCATGAATGAGGCCCAAGTGGGAGGCCCTCGGGGTAGATAGTGAACCAAACAGACAGTCCTTGCTCTCCACCAGGTTTACTGTCTAGTAGACAGTTATGAATCAAATAACCACACAGATGTGTGCAATTACACATTGTTTTTATAGGATAGATTCTTAGAAATGGAATTGTTGGATCAGAGGGCAAGTAAAGTTTTTGTTTTTTAATGTTTATTTATTTTTGAGAGCGAGGGAGACAGATTGTGAGTGGGGGAGGGGCAAGAGAGAGAGGGACCCACAGAATGTGAAGCAGGCTCCAGGCCCTGAGCTGTCAGCACAGAGCCCGATGCGGGGCTCGAACCCACGAGCTGTGAGATCGTGACCTGAGCCAAAGTCGGATGCTCAACTAACTGAGCCACCCAGGGGCCCCGTGGTAGACATAGAGTTTTGCTGGGCGTCATCAAGGTGCCCCCAAAAACGGTTGTACCAGTTCACCTGGCCCCCCCGGCAGTGTCCATTTCCCCCCCCACACTTGTCACCGTTGACCAACCTCGGTCTTTACTAATTGTGACAGTCTGATGAGTTTCTTCATTTTCGCCAGTCTGATGAGTTTCTTCATTTTCGCCAGTCTGATGAACAAACATGGCACCGTTAGAAAAATTAAGTGAGGTTCTTAGTGAGGTTTGCAATCTTTTTACAAGGTTATTGGCTTCCTCATCTCATTTCTTCGTTAGTGAATTTTTAGTCAAAAATTTGAACCCGTTCCTCGGGAGTATGTTCAGAAAGAAGATTCCTATCTACTCTGAATGGCAGAACTGACCCAGCCTTCCCTAATGTGAAGCCTGCGGTGGTGTGGTGAATAAGGTTGCTTTTGACAAAAGTTGTGAAATGTAATGACGGAGTCTGTCATAATACGAACAATCTCTAATTTATACTTACCATTCCCTCGGCTCTATGTCTTATAAATCACACCCACTTCTGAATTACTTCAAAACATTGTATGTTCCCTTCTAGTGAATGGTATAATTAGCTATATTATGTCTTTCTAGAAAGTTATATTATGTCCCTTGAAAAAAATTAGCCAGTGTGTGATTGCTTATGTTCAAGCAGATGTTGAGGTAATGAGGTAATTCTCTTTTTGTCCTTTCTGGAGCTTTATTTTATTGGACTGATTGACATCTTTAATGCACTGACAAATGGCAACTTGGGATACTATTTCCGATGCATATTTCTTAGCTACTAAAGTGGACATTTCCCTTACAAAACATCGTACGATTTGCTCTCCCTCCAGAATTCTGCTGGGAAATGATCGACTTAGCTCAGCATTTGTTTAAGGTACATGATTTCCTCCGTAATTTATTCATCCCATGCGCATTGAATATTCATAGCCAGGCACTGTGCTAGGCATCAGAGTTGGAGAGATGAATAAAACCTTGTCCCTGCTGGTGAGGAGTTCCTAGCCTCGAGATGGTGGTAGGCATGTGAATTCCAGGAAGAGTGTCTAGTTGGCAGAGGTTGGGTCACGGGTTTAAGTCCTTTGGGCAGGTCAGGGCAGGGCACCTTGATTGGCAGCCCCCACAAAGGCCAGTGGATTGGAGTGGTTGTCGAAACAAGAATGGTGTACCACTACCAGAAAGGGGGGCGGGTTGCAAGTTGGGCAGACACAACAGACATCCACTACACTGGTCAGGGTAGTAATGCCATGTCATTTGGAACCTGGCGAGGAAGTTTTGAAGGGTGTGATCATACCCAACAGTTAATGATGTTACGATGTGAGACCACAACCACGCCAAGCAGACTGAAAACACTATCGGAAAGTAAGATAATGGGCTTTAAAGCAAGGTAACATTTCATCTTTAGAGTTAGCTATCATTTTCTCCAAGACTATAGTGATAGTGCTTAAGGTTCCGATGGGAATTTAGCCAGGCTTAGTCTTAGAGCTGAGTTAGTCATTAAAGAGGCTCCCAGCGTTGCCTTGACTTCTAGGCCACAAAGTAGCTAGAGCATTATTTCGACAAAAGGGGCCCAAAGGATTGCCTACTGCCGTGACTGTATCAGTCAGGAAAAGCTGAAGCATTGTCGGTCTTGGATACACACAAAGTCAGTCAGTAGAAAGCAGTTTGGGATTAAACGGTTGCCATGGTACCAAGTGCAAACTTGGCTTCACGTCACTATTTTTACAAGTGTGGTCCGGGGGGCCACCGGTCTCTGAATAATGGGGGTACGTATGCACTTTCTTACTTATTGATGAAAAGAGGCCTGGTAAATTTATTTTTCTTCATCTGGGTATGTTTTTTGTAAAATCGACACTTAGGATGTTTTGCTTTCACAACAAAATACAACCTAGATTGAGAAAAGTGCACGAAATAGGAATGAGCATCTCAATGAGTTATTGGAAAAAAAAAAAAAGTGCTTCTAACAACACTTAAATCAGAACATTTCCAGAAACCCCTTCATCACCTCCCAGTCCTTCTCACCTGCCTTTCCCCGATGCTATTTGTGTCTCCAAAGGTAAGTTCTGCCAGTCTCTGAAGATTAGCTAAATGGAATCATACAGGATGCATTATTTGCTGTGTCTTCTTTCGCTCATTACGTGTGGGATTTATCAGCATTGTGTATGGTTGTAGTTCATTTATTTGCATTGCTGAATAGTATTCCACTGTATGAATGCACCCAAAAAAAGTTTTTAAGCGAACATACTGTGGATCCGAGGTCAGCGGACTTCTTGTGTAAATGGCCAGATAGTAAGTATTTTAGACTTTGGGGGACATTCGGCGTTGGCTGTAAACCCTAAAAATGCAGTTTCCTCCTAAAGTTTGTGAACTACCATCTCAGGGGCACCAAATGGGCAACCCTCCATGAGATGGACGCTCATCACGGGCTGAACAATTACGTCTTGCAGTCAGAATTTCATCATTCACGTAAGATGTCTGCTGGGTCGTTCAATCTTACTTTTGCTTTAAATTGAATTAAAAATAAACATCTGCTTATTTAGGAAAAAATAAGCATATAGCATGAAAAGTGCAATGAACTCTTCCCTCTGATTCATTGTTTCTTAATCTTTATTTCATTCTACTCTCCTAAGGAGTCTTTTTAGACATTTTCCCCCCAACTGTTCTTCTCCCCATGAAATTTTAATACCGTGGATATACTGTACATCTTTTTTTAAATTTTTCTTAATCTTTATTTATTTTGGGGAGAGAGAGTGTGAGCAGGGGAGGAGCAGAGAGAGAGGGAGACACAGAATCCAAAGCAGACCCCAGGCTCCGAGCTGTCAGCACAGAGCCCGACGTGGGGCTTGAACTCACAGACTGCGAGATCATGACCTGAGCCGAAGTCAGACGCTCAACTGACTGAGCCACCCAGGCGCCCCATACTGTACATCATTTAATGTGCTGTGATCCTTTGGAGGCCGCAGACCACTGTGATACCTAACATTGTGTTCCTCTTTGAGGGCAGTGCCGTCCCATTGGTCACACACGCTCTCACCCCCTTCCCATTCCTCAGAGTTACTGTTAACTTTTTGTTGTGTTTCCTCTCAAAAACTGTGTGCGTGAACACACATATGTAGTTAATCACTTAATATGTATTATGGAATTCCTATCAGTACATATAGAATTGAATCTTTAAAAATTGATTTGGATAGTGTTGCACTCTCCAGATTTCCCCCTATAATGTCCTCTCGATGGACATCTCTGTGTTTCTGTGTCTTTGCTATTAAAAATAATGCTTTGGGCAATAGATACTAGACATCAGGATGGATTCATGTTTTGCTCAATCTAGATATAGATGATTACATATGGAAATATTTATAGATAAGTGTATAAAACTGTCACAGCCAAGAGGTGTCTAAGGAGACATGACAACTAAACGTAACAGGGTACCTGAATGGAATCCTGGAAGAAAAACAGAACATTAGGTAAAAACTAAGGAAATATAGTTGAAGTATGGACTTTCCTTCATAATGTGTCAGTATTGGTCCGTTGGCGGTAATCAATGTGCAATACTAATGTAAGATGTTAATAATAGGAGAAACTGGGTGTGGGGCATATGGGAGCTCTCTGTACTCTCTTTACGATTTTGTTGTAAATCTAAAGTTTACAAAATTAACGTTTATTAAAATAAAGATGCTGCTTACATCCTCGTACACCTGTATCTATAAGTACAGCTGTGGGAAAAATTTTCAAAAGTGGATCCCAAAAAGTAGGTATATTTTAAACTTTGTTGTCCTGTAGATTTTATTCTGTTATACAACAACGTTTGGCTTTAAAATCCAGGAGGAACATGGCTTTCATTCTTGTCTGCTTACCGTGCTGAATATTAAATATTTTAAGTATTAAAGCATGAGTTCTGGAATTTTTATATGGCACAACAAACATTAATATATTAGGATCCTTTCAGTTCTATCTCGAATCCTGTATGGCACAAATCAGAGTATGATTGTGATATATATATATATACACACACACACACATATATATATATACACATATATATAGGCGGTATGTATACACACACACGTATATATATTAGGTTTACAGAAAACCTTAGCAGAAAGTACAGAGAATTTCCACATAGCCCCCACCTTCCCTCACCCCCAGTTTTCTCTGTTACTATCATTTTGAGTTAGTGTGGTGCATTTCTTAGAATTGATGAGCTGTGTTGACCCGGTATTATTCACTGGAGTCCATAGTTTATATGGGGGTTAATTCTTTATGTTATATGTCCTATGGGTTTGGACAGATGTATGACATATACCCACCATCACGTTATCGTACAGAAGTATCACTCCTCCAAATATTTCCTCTGGTCTACTTGTTCATCACTCCCTCCTTACCCCTGAACTCTTGGCAGAGCTCCTGATCTTTTTACTGGCTTCATAGTTTTGCTTTCCTCAGAATGTCATAGAGCTGGAATCATATAGTCCATGGCCTTTTTATATTGACTTCTTTCACTGGGCAATATGCACGTATAGTGGTTCCCCTGTGTCTTTTTGTGACTTGATATTTCTTTTTATCACCAAATAATACTTGTATGGGTGTACCATAGTTTGTTTATCCATTCACCTGTGGGTAAACATGGTCGTTGCTTCCAGGGTTTGGCACTTAGGAACAACTCTGCTCTAAATATTCACGGGGTAGGGTACGGGGGAGGGGAAGCCTCCGATGGTCCTGTGATAAGGTCTCAGGGTCTCGGTGCGCCTGTCCCCTTGGGCTGCGACTTTCACTTGTGCTTCTCAGTTTTGTTTTTTTCTCCTTAGGTAAGACAGGCATGCCAGAGGGGGCTGGAGTTGGCTCTTATCTTCCTCCAAGCCTCTTAGGCTCTGATGAAATGATTTTTCCTAAGGGCAGGCCTTGCTAAGGCTCTGGGCACATTTCAACATGGCGCCTTCTCCCTTCCCCCGCCTAAAGTAGTAGGGAAATTTCCTCTGATGTTTACTGTGAGGACTTGGTAGCCCTCCTGGGTGTAAAACTCACAAAAGGTTGGGGCCCTCCTAAGAGTGGCCTACCCGCTGGAGTTTTTAGCTCTCAAACTTGTGAGAAGTGAGCCTTCAGCAATTTGCCAATGACTGCTTAGGTTTTCCTGTCTTGGCATTGTTTGGTGATGAGGTTCTGAACCTCAGCTTCTGCTCCCATAAGTTGTGATTGTCTGTATCTTGCCCATCTCTCTAATTTTTGGAATAGCAGTTTGCCCTGTGATCTCCGTTCTCTGATGGACCTAAGAAGAGTCGTTGACTTTTGGTGTGTTGAGGTTTTCTGTTGTTGGGAGGACAGGAGTATTGACATCAAAGCTCCGTGCCAGACTGGAGACCAGACTTATGCATGTATTTTAAACATACTCAGTTTCCTCTCTTTCTCTTGGTTAATTTGAAGTCATTACTATAGTTCGTTGAGAGTACTTCTTAAGCATCATTAATTCGTTAACACTGAACCGTGTGTTCTGCCAAGTAATGCATACATTTCAGGTTTGCCATGATTTCTTTTCAGATGTGAAATCTGTCATCTTTGTTTTTTGATCAGGTTTTCCAGCAGTGTTTTCTCCAACTGTTCTAATGCTTTAATTAACAAGGGAGGTATAAATGACTTCTCTTTCTACTCTGGCTCTAGGAGAGGACCCATTGGCATGTGTGCAGGAGGGAATAATGTCCTAATTGAACATTATCTCTTATGACTCATGTCCTCGTTCCCCATTAGTAAGAGGTGTTTCAAGGCTCCATGAGTCTCAGAGATGCAGACTTAATGGATGAGAATCTCCATTAAAAGATCTTATGAGGCAGTGTCTTTCTGGGTATATTTGATGGCTATTTAAAGCTTCACTTTTATTAAGTATCTTGTTGTAACATGTGATGTAAGAGACCCTTTTAATATGGGGAGGGTAGTGTGTGCTTTTTCACAAGTTGTTCATGTGAAGAACTAGATCCATTCTTCCTTCTTCCTTAATTTAACACACATTTATCAAGTGCCTGCTGTATGTCAGGCATTGTGCTGAATGTGGGCATCTGTATGCATAAGACACAGTCCTCACCCTAGAGGATTATTTCTGGTCTAGTGTTTTAACACATCGCACACAGTAATGCTCAGTAATGATTTTTACATGAACGACTTTGGAAATCAGTAGACTGGTCCTGCCGCCAATATTTCTTACTGCAGGATTTGACTTCTCTGTGCATTTGTATCTTCGTTTTTATTTGTTTTTATTTTTTTAAGTTTATTTATTGAGAGAGAGAGAGAGAGAGAGAGAGAGAGAGAGAGAGAGAGGATCGCAAGCAAGCTCCATGCTGGAACTCATGAACAGTGAGATCATGACCTGAGCCTAAATCAATTGTCAAATGTTTAACCAGCTGAGCCATCCAGGTGCCCAGTGTATCTTCATTTTTAAAATGGGGACGTTAGGGGCACCTGGATGGCTCAGTTGGTTAAGTGTCTGACTTTGGCTTGGGTCACGATCTTGCAGTTTCGTGACTTTGAGCCCCGCATTGGGCTCTCTGCTGTCAGCACAGAGCCTGCTTTGGATCTGCTGACTCCCTCTGTCTCTCTTTGCCCTTCCCCCGCTCACGTGCGTGCTCTCTCTCTCTCTCTCTCTCTCTCAAATAAGTAAACATTTAAAAAAGATGGGGATGTTGGTATTTGGCTTAATTGCTCCACATCCCAGACTTCTATGAACCAGCCTTTCAGTCAACATAGGTACCAACTCTGCTTCATATTCTGTTGGGTGTGAGGTCTATAGCAATGAATCGAATGGGAGAGAAGACAAGAAAACAGGCTTATGTTCAGATAATTTATAACGTTATACATAGATGCTCTAGTAGAGATACATGAACAGTGTGTTCTGGTAGTATATTATAAATACACATGTTGATTTTTTGTCTTAGGTATGTGGGGAGAGTTTCTTACAGGAAATGACAGTTGAATTGCATTGTCAAGGAGCACATAGGGAAGATAAGGAGGAGAAGACCTTGCAGGCAAAGGAAACCTGTTTATAAAGGCACCTGGGTATGAAAGGTCTTAGAGGGGTCAGGGAGGCATTGGGACTTGGGGTGTGATGGATTGAGTGGTGGTCTCTAAGACTGAATGGCACGAGTGGGAATTGATGTCCCAGGTTGTAAAGCTAATGTCATTGGGTGCTTTTAAACCCAAGAATGATGTAAACCAGGTTGCTCTGTTACTATGCTAACTATCTACTTTGTGAAGAATGAACTTGGGATAGAGGAAAGCTAGAGGGTTTTACCATTATTGAGGACTAGAATCAGGGGAGAGATACTTTAGAGGAAGGACAGATTGGAGAGACTTTTTAGGCGATGGGAGCATTTTGATGATCTGTTGGAAGGTGGAAGAATGAGAGGAATCAAGGATGATTCTGAGGTACCAGCTTGAAGACCAGGTACATGATCCCATCTAGGACATCATGCATACAGGAAGGAGGAAGTTTTGGTGAAAAGGGAGTTTGATGAGTTCACTTTCTAACATACAGAGTGTGAGGTGCTTATAGGGTATCTGGACAGAGATGCCCAGAATAATACTGTCTAGTAGAACTTCCTGCTGGGATGGAAATGTTCTGTGCCTCCTGTCCAGTGTGATAGCCACTGGCCACGTGTAACTGTTGAGCACTTGAAATACCGCTAGTGTAACTGAAGGACTGAACTTTAAGTTTTATTTGATTTTAATTAACTTACATGTAAGCAGCCACATATAGCTAGTGACTCCGTATTTGACACTACAGGCCTAGAAGGTATTGGTTGGAAGGACTATTCTGGTGCTTATACCTGAGATGGGGTGATTAATCTGCCTGGAACTGAGAGGTTTCCAGGGACACAGGGCTCTTCAGTCTAAAGTGGGAAAGTCCCAGGCAAACCATGATTGTTATCCATCCTAGCCAGAGGTGTTATTGGCCTGTAGTTATGAACTTTAAGTGTCATGCCTCTGAAACAGCTAAGTCTTTTCATCAGCTTTCTGGGCTGGCTATATCATGATTTGCAGCTTGGAGAGAAAACTCCCTTTCTTGGTATTAGGGAGTTGGGAAATAGAAAACCAGCATGATTCTTGAAACACGTGCTCTGCCTGAGATTCTCCTTGTTTTCTCCACATCCCCCTTTTTCTTCCATTCTGTACTCTTATGTAACGATTCCCCTCCCTGGCTGCACATTAGAATCACCTGGGGTGCTCACTTTCTAAAACAAATATGGTGCCCAAGGTCCACCCTAAACTAGTTAAATTAGAATCTTGGGTTGGGGTGGGCAGAGAGGGGGCTAGGCATCTGTATGATTTAAAAGCTCCACAGGTGATCCTAATGTGCAGCCAGGATTGAAAAGTGCAGCTCCCAGACGTGCTTCCGCCACTTTGCCAACTTCCCTTTTTTTTTTATAACTACAACACAGTACCATTGATTGTTATTTCCCTTTCTCCTCCTTTTATTTGGTGGAGGGTGGGGGTTGCAGGATTTGATATACTTTGCTGTATCCCTAAGAATAACCATGGCTAACATGTAATGAACACATAATATACCTAAGGTACTCTTACATCTTACGCTGACTCCTAATCACAACACTATAAGAAAGATGTATGATAATTGTTCTCATTCTTCAGATGAGGAATCTGAGATTCAGAGAGAGTCACCAAATAGACCAGTGTCCCTTGGCTGCACTTTTTAATTACTGTTATATGACCTAATAGTACAGTGAAAGAAACTGTACCTGTAAACCCAAGAGATGAAGTCTTCCTAAGCTGTGGATGTCTTTCAGATGGCAGAGCATTGGTCAAGTTAATATCTACTTTTGTACTGGGTTACTTCAAGCTTTGGAGGATCTGTATCATCAAATCACTTGAGCTGTGTGACTCACTTCAAAAATTCCCAGTGAGCCGGTTCTGAAACAAAGAGAAGGCTTTCTCTGTGACCCTTTAGCATTGCCAGAGACGAAGTAGCTGAATAATATAGGTCACTTCAATTTTTGCCAGTTTCGCTGAGGTTAG
This sequence comes from Panthera leo, assembly GCF_018350215.1. NCBI lineage: Eukaryota > Metazoa > Chordata > Mammalia > Carnivora > Felidae > Panthera > Panthera leo. The sequence goes on along the minus strand of NC_056689.1, from coordinate 73,082,984 downwards.
GGTTGGTTACATGTGTATTCGCTATGGGGTTTGTGTGTGTATGTATGTAAATCTTATTTAGGGCAGTGAGCTTGGTTTTTTATCTTCAAAGAAATAAAAATATAAGTAAATGTTTTTCTCTGCATCCCCTATCCCCCAGGAGCCCCCTTCCCGTTGCCAAGTGGTTGAATTCTTCCTATACTTTTCCTCTGCATTCCCTCTACCTGGCTTTATTTTTGTAAGTTGCCCATGGTCACAAGAAAGCATATTTTCTTTGGTTTCCATTAAGTCATGATAGATGAAGGGTAGTTGGGAGTCTGTGGTGTTTCATCTGGATTCTATTGGTCAGAAAATGGAAGAGTAGTATCGGTATTTTTTAAAAGCTTCAAAGCTGTTATCTAATGTTTGAAATAGAAAAAAAATTCTTAATGTCAATATGAGATCATGGTTTTATAAGCCTTTTATTGTTTGTACGTCTGTAAAGTAGGTCATCAAGAAAAGAGTGGTAAATCAGTTTTGATTTTTCTACTTCGTCTGCAGATACTTTTAAATGTCAAGTAAACGAAAATCTCTCAGTAAAATATATTTAGTTTTTGAAAGAATATTAGATACAGTAATAAGATTTGGGACCACAACCATAGACTACCCAATGCATAAGTGCATATTTTTAGACTCTCTTAGTTTTGTTGCTTTCTGTTAAAAAAGGAGGGGGTCATTTTGTTGATTTTTCATAACTGAGGACAAATTTAGTTTATACCCATTGGTTGGGTTTTGTGTGGTAGAGGCTGAGGAGGAGCTGGTGTGCATAGGACTTCATTCTGTGGTCACTCCAGTCTTTTCTGTTGAAAATGAAATTCTTTATAAAAGGTCTGTTATCTTTACATGTATCTATTCGGCTATTTTATGGGCTAATTCTCAAGAATTGTTCTCGGCTTCAATAAAATGGTCCGTTAATTCTTATTTAGAGCGTCACAGAGTGCCGCTAAAACTTCTGGGCATTGGTGGTGTAATCCCATAAATATTTGTTCATTTGGTTGGGTGTTAAAGTTGTGGTCCTGTGATTGTCTTAGCTATTCTAAACCCTTTGGATCACTGATGGAGGATATACTTCACCATGTGAATTGTATGTTTTTTGAGGTGTTCTCTGCTCCAGTGGTTAGAATCCTACACTCCTGGATTTAATGACCAAATTATCTGGGATGTTCTTGAAGCCACTGATGTCTGATTATTTTTTTCTATCTTTGGGTTATTCATGGAAATAGGAAACTCTGTCCTTTAAAAAACAAACAGACAAACAAACAAACAAACAACTGACCTTTTTGTAGACACATCCCGATGAAAATGTTTTTAAAGTAAAAGTACAAAAATGCAATCTGGGCATGCCCTGGCTCTGTGGCGCCAGTCGGGGCGCTGGTCTGGGAACAGGTACCGGCTCTGTTAGGCCCACCTTGTACATTTCATTCCATCCTTAATCGTGGGTCATGCTCTTTCCTCCCATCATAAGCTGTGAACCTCGTATTCTCAACCGTGAGGATATCTAAGAATGGTGCTTTGGCCAGAAGGTGGATGTGGGGGTTCAGGCTACTTTATTTTCCTGGCAGTAGAGGATTTTCAATAATAGGCTGCTGTTTTCTCACATAGTTGGAAATATTTCCCAACCGTTCACATATTTTTCCAACGTAGTGAAATGAATCTGGCTGATATCTGGTCATGTCTTGCTAATCAGTGACCTTTGCAGTGCCTGAAAATAGTTGTTCTTAGTTTTATACTCATGGCATAAATCTTGTGCTTTGTGAATAAAGCAGATGTGTGACATTGAACTGAATGTGTAAGCCTACTTTATTTTCTGGAGGCTGATTTTAAAAAGAAACCTCTGATCACAGCCCCACAGACTAACAGTGCTGGAAGGAACTTCACGGAGGACCCACCTGTCTCCTCTCACAGGCCCAAATGCTGAGCATCAAAGAGAAGTGATTTGTCCTAGGTCACTTATGGCTCCTAGGTCTTTCTGTGACCTAGGGAGAGCCGAAAGTTGGCCTGGTGGGCTCACAGCTGCTGTGGTGTCTCTCTCTCTCTTTTTTTTTTTAAATATGAAATTGATTGTCAGATTGGTTTCCATACGACACCCAGTGCTCATGCCCACAGGTGCCCTCCTCAATGCCCATCACCCACTTTCCCCTCCCTCCCACCCCCCACCAACCCTCAGTTTGTTCTCAGTTTTTAAGAGTCTCTTATGGTTTGCCTCCCTCCCTCTCTGTAACTTTTTTCCCCCCTTCCCCTCCCCCATGGTCTTCAGAGACTCTTCTGCGGCCTCTTCTCTGCCCCACCCCCAACCTAGTACACAGACCACAGAGGTTAATTGGATCCAGGGTTTTCCTACAGTAAACTTCTGATAGTGTTATAATGCTGCTTTCCTTTTTTCTCCTTTTAGCCATAGGCGAATATGAAGACCTCCGAGCCGAGAACCAGAAAACAAAGGAGAAGGTTTGTACTCTACCCTTTCCTTTCTTCATGTGTAAAAGCCTAGACGGCATGGCGCATTGTTCTGCCACCAATTTCAGTTAAATGCGAATGAGAGGTTTTTTTTTTTCTTTTTTCTTTTCTCCTGCATGTGTGGTTCAAGCTAATATCAACTCCAGGCTCCAGATGGTAAAGACTAGCAGCATGCCACAGTGGGCGCTGCTCTGGGCGATTAAGTACACGGCTAAATGTGCCGCAAGGCACCAGGCCAAGCATCCCGGGCCCCCAAGAACTGTACTTTTTCCTGACAACCAGATTTGGGATCTAGTGATGGAATTGAAAGGGAGGCATTTATCTCTGGGGCTCAGACGCGGTAGATTCTGGAGGGAACTCCTTGGCATTAGTCATTGGTCGTTTAGCCCATCTTTCATAAACCTTTTTGATGCTTGTTTCCTCTCAGAATGTGAATAATATACCGGAAGTTGAAAATCACTCGCTAAGAAGATGGTAGTACCTGATGAATATTTTCAGGGGCTCTGGAGTTTTATTTTGAAACTTAAATAATTGAGTTCTACTTACCTTTATAAACTACTTACCTATATGTCTCCGCACAGGTCCATTTAAGATTTATGAATATTTATTTATATATCTTTTTTTCTCACCCTGTAAATTTAAGGAGGGGACAAAAGAGAGGCCTGCGTTAAAAAAAAAAAAAAGGAGAGTGCTGAATTAAAATGAAAAGTAGGAGAGGGCAGAACTGTCCATTATTATTATTATTTTTATTTTTTATTAAAAAATTTTTAAGTGTTTATTTTTGGGAGAGAGAGAGAGAGAGACAGACAGACAGACAGACACCGGGCACAAGCGGGGGAGGGGCAGAGAAAGAGGGAAACACAGAATCTGAAGCAGGCTCCAGGCTCTGAGCTGTCAGCACAGAGCCCAACGCAGGGCTCGAACTCACGAACTGCAAGATGATGATCTGAGCTGAAGTCGGACGCTTAACCAACTGAGCCACCCAGGCACCCCTGTTGTTTTTAGATAGAAACAAAATTTATGCTTAGAAATTACTTTGTTTGACAGAACGAATATTTCAAAACATGTCTGTGGTGGAAAATTCATAAAACATGTTGTTTGTGGTTATTGAAGAAGATGGTCATCATGGCTGTAAATCATGAGACCTTGTCTTTAACATTTGAGAATAAGATAAGTAATGAAAATTGGCAAATGTTTGTAAACTTGTGGCCTATTTGAGGGTATTTATTGGGTTCTTAATCGTATTTAAAATTTTCACACATATTAATTTGCTACCTGTATGACTGGTGGTATTAATAGTATGAACTCTAGTTCATATAAAAGCAGATTTTTAGATCATTATTTTTCACCTACTTTTAAGGCTCCTTTGCTCATTTGTAAATAAATCCTTGATGTTCTGTGACATCTTGAGTTTCTTCTCTTCCGTCAGGTGATTTAGGGAATGGTAGATGGGGGTGATGAAAATCTCTGTGACAGAAAGTGGTTGGTGCATGAATCTCTCATGTGGTAAGAAAGTTCCAGAAAAACAGTTCGACAAGATTCCTAATTCCAACACAATAACCACCCACACTCGCAGATGTCCTGAGGATGCCAACCGGTGGGGAGCTTGTGCTTACATTCTGGTTCCCTGAAGCCCCGTGATTTGGGGGTGGAGCCAGTGGCTGCTGCTTAGGCCACGTGGCTTGAGCATCTTTCCCCAAGAGACCCAACCATCTTCCAGCTGCGGGAGAAAGAGCCAAGAAGTTATCAGTCGAGTCTGTTTTATCAGTTGAGCCTCTTCTGTTGGCATTCCTGGCCCAGGAGGGGAAGAACAAGACACATTGGAAGGGTTCATTCAGGAGAACTCTTTGACTTAACCTAGAAGATCTGAGGAGAGAAAGCAAACAAGTGTCTTCATGGGACAGAGAAGGAACAATATAGAAGGAAATGAATAACATAAGAGGCAGAAGAATAAGTTTTTTTTCTTCTCCTCCTTTAATTGTTGCTTACATGTAGACCTAGCATTGCCCCCAAAATAGTAGATGTTCTATAAACATCTGTTGGTGGTGGAGGTGATGGTTATTTCACAGAGAGCCACCTTCTGTGGTGAGGCATCAAGTGAACCATCTGTTGCACAAGTGGAATTATAGGTAATATGCATTTGGTAAAAGAAGGATTATAAATTACTTTTGCCCTTTAACTATTTCTTTGTTTTTATTAAACAATTTTTTTCAATGTTTATTTTTGAGAGAGGGAGAGACAGAGAGAGAGAGAGAGAGAGAGAGAGAGAGAGAGGCAGTGTGTGAGTGGGGGAGGGGCAGAGAGAGAGGGAGACACAGAATCCGAAGCAGGCTCCAGGCTCTGAGCTGTCAGCACAGAGCCCGACGCGGGGCTCGAACCCACGAACTATGAGATCATGATCTGAGCCGGAGTCAGACGCTTAACTGACCGAGCCACCCAGACGCCCCCACCCATTAACTATTTCCATGTTTCTCTACACGCAGTGTGGCCCGATACTTTTGTAACATCTGTATGTATTACTGACCTTCTTCCGTTCTAATACTTTAAAAATAACTATTAACAGAAACAGGAAGAAAAAAATGGAAGCAGTATGGAACGCTGTGGTGGTGGGTAAAACAACACAGAGTGGTTTTAAGTTCATCGCGTTCTGTTCATCTTCTGTTAAAAGGCTAACAGGTTTATTATTGAAATTTTTTTTTCCAAAAAAGGGGGGCTGTATTACAAAGGAGGGAAGCATATAATAAAAGCCTTTTATGCAGCACAGAATGAGTAAAAGCAGCGTTAGTTCTGGCGGTGGTAAATGGAGAACACCATTTTCTCTGGCAAAGCACTTTCTTGTGCCTGCCTGAGTGAGCTTTGTCCCATCCCTATCCGCAAATACACATGGCCGTCCTTACCTAGCAGACCCAGAGCAGAGTTTAAAATTAGTCAAGGAGAGGAAATTAAAGTAAAACTCCTTTTGCCATATTTAATTTGACCCGGGGGAATTTTGCACAAGTGGAAGGGACCAAAAGAAACATTGCAAGTTGTTTCTCCCTTCTTCGTGTCCACCTCCAGTCTGTCTTTGTTGCTAGGTCACGAACCTTATCAATGAGAAGAGACAATGGGTGTGATTTTTTTGGGGTAAGATATTTTTATGCTCTGTTTGGAGTCTCCTCCAAGAGACGTCATGTCTCTTCAGAGCTGGCAGTTGCTTAAGCGGCTGTGTTTGTTGAGAAGCTACTATGGGCCATGAACACTCACTTGTCTTCCTCGTCCAATACTCCAGACAGCTCTGTGTCAGCTCCAGTGCAGAGAACAGACCCCGAGAGCTTGACAGAGTCTAGATTCCTATGTGGGTCTTCTGACCACAAATGTTCTTTCTGAAGCAGGTAAACTTACGGGAGCTGATTGACTTTCTCCACCAAGGTCTTGGTTTTATTTGTAGTTCTTTGTTGTTAGCTCATGAATTTTCCACAGCCAGTTATCAGACTCCATACTTTTCTGGATCGTTTATCTCGACCATCGATAGGTCTGTGTTTTTAAGTACAGTTTCAGTTTCTAAAAACTGAAAGTTAAATAGCGAGCGAATCGTAACGTCAGAAGACTCACGTGTGTGAGTGTGTGTGCATGTAGATTCTGGCACAGGTGTGCCAAGGGTAAGAGGAGAGACCTGGAGGGGTGGGCCGGTCTTTCGATGATCTTTTCCTTCGCAGGTGTCCTTATTTAAGAAAAATGGAATGTTGCTCATTTTGTGGGTTTTCTCATTGTGAGGATGGAATCAAAATCTGTTTGAGAGGGAAGACTTTTTGTTGAATGCCTTCTGAGTCCTGGAGTATATAAAGAAAAATGCACGAAGGTCCCACTCTCGAGTGAAACAACTCGAACGAGGGACACAGGAAGTGGACAAATAACTTGGATAAATTGTGCTGTGAGTGCCTGGGGCCTGGGGGTGGGATGGGAAAAGGACGAAAAGATAAGGATCCTCCCCTCATCCGTGTGACAAAAACTCTTACCAGCTCTTAATGCTTGGCTCACGTGTCCCTTATTTTTTTCAAAGGCTTCTCCAACTTTCTCCCAAGCAGAATTGTTGACTTCTTTATAACAAAATATCTGTGTGTATTTCTTATGTACTGATCGCATTTTCTCAACCAAAACTATTATCAGAATATTCTAGAGCGTACAAGTAAGCTGTATGGGGTTGGGTTAAAGTGTAAAAAGGGTCCCCAACGTGCCTTTATGGAAAGGGTGCTACTTTCTCTAATTTTTTGGCCTAGTTGCTAAACGACATTGCCAACAGTATGTTAAAGAGCAAGAAAGCCTGTCACGTGGAAGCCCACGACCCTTCCAAATCTGTTTTTTTGAGGTATGGACAAATAGAAGATGATGTATTGTGGGATCAGTCAAATAAAATGTGGTCGTTTGCTCGGGAAGCAGGCACCACATTAGTCATGCTTCTAATGCTTCCACAGTCGAAGGGCATTCTCCTTATGACTCATTCAGGATCTTTGTCATAATTGTTTGGGGTTTTTTCCTATATGGGGGGGGCGAAGCCTCACTGAGCTTTTAATGGAATAGCTTTCACATTTCTCAGGGTGGCGGGGGTGTGTGTGTGTGTGTGTGTGTGTGTGTGTGTGTAAAAAGAAGGAAATCTGTATAATAGAAGAATGTCTGCCTTTAAACAGTAAGTATTTATATTTAATATTGTGTCTTGAGATTGAGTTTTGAAATGAATAAATGTTTAAGTGGCTGATTAGAAGCCGTTTGGATGAGCTACTGTCACAGTACATCAGGCGGCTCTGTCAGCTTGCCAGGAACAATGAATGAAAGGGAATGAGACAGACACTTTCCAAGACTTACGTTTCAAGAAGCCAGATATATGATACTGTTTGCATCTTGGCTCCCGTTTTCTATTGTTAGCATTTCTTTCTCTTGTGTAAATTTCAGAGGTGAAGGTCCCAAAGTATTTTATTAAAAAAAAATCAGTAAAGAAGCCACTTTAAAGAGCGAGATACGCATCCATTATGCTAACTGTTCATGCATAATACATCCACATACATGCAGTTTCTTTAGAACAGAGTGGCAAGTGGTTGTGCCAGAGAAAAAGTAATTACTTAGCAGTTTGAAAGTGAAAATGAGTCTCTTATTAACAGCAATCTATCCAGAAACAAAGAGCAAGGATCTCTGTTCTGAGGACATGTGTTTCCATCGAACACACAATACCTAGAATTTGGAGAATGCTGTACGACAGCTTCAGGGGGCAGCTACTGCTTTATTGCCTGTGAAAATTGGAGGGAAAGAACTTTGAATTGGAAGAAAGAACGCCACCAAAAGAGAAGGAGGGTGAGGGGAATCCCACGTGAGGGGGAATGAGTTCAGTTACTGTGTTCTTTAAGGAGAAGCCCAGGCACGTTCTAGCCCAGCTTCCCCAGGTGGAAGACTCTCCCCACCATTATCCAAGTTCATCGCCAGAGATCCCAAAACAGGTAAATAGGCACCATTCTGCTGCCGTGCATGCTTCAACTTTTAAGTGTTGTAACTGGGCGTAAAAGGAGTGAACTTTAAGAAAAAGAAGTAAAAACGGTGGAGGGCTGCCTCCTTCTCAGATCTGGTGTTATAGCCTCTGCTATGTGTTCCCCTTGTACAGCGTTTGTCCCATTCTAGCAAGTGTTTTTATGAATTGCTTCTTTCTGGGTAGGTTGCAGGTTTCGTGAGAGCGTGCTGTTACGTGCCCCCCGCCCCCCCCCCGTTCCGCCCCCGTGCTTAACACAGTGCCTGGCACGTGTGGGTGCTGTAGGGGTAATTTGTTCAGTGCTTGGAGGAAGGAAATGGAGGCATTCGGTGATTACAGGAGACACCTGCTTAGAAGTCTCATTCAGTCAACTAAGGTAGTTGTCTTGTGTGGATTGCCTACTTTGTTCATGTTGTGTGCGTGCAGTGTGTGTGCGCCCTTCTTGGGTCCCAGACGTGCCTTTCTGTCTAGGCTGGCAACCCTGCACTGAATTTGTGTACCGTGGAGATAAACATGAATGTTTATGTTAGTGGAAGTTAGACACAATTCAGAATATTGGGACTTTTCTTGCCTCAGATATACACACAGTGACACGTAAAGAAAGCTTAGTGTCTACCACAGTTCTCTGTATTTCTGCTGAGCCCCGTGAAGCAGATACTGTTGTATAAACAGTTGATGTGTGAGGGAGAAGGAAGGGAGGCGCCCGTTTTGGTGGGGGGAGGGAGGGATTGCCAGTTCACCCTGGAGAGACTTACCTCTGCACATCATTCTGCCAAGTGCTTTGAAATGCTGGTTTCGTTTCAGAAGCCAGGTATCTGCCTGGACGAGGCTCAAGGAACATTCGTGGAACAGAGCCAGGCCTTCGCACATTGAGGCCAGGGCCTCTAATATTCAGAACCAGCAAGGCCAACCTCTGGCTAATTCACCACTTCATAAAGAGCCAATATAGAGACTCTAGAATCGACCTCATGTCATCCAGCTAGCTTAACACAGTCAGCCCTCGTGCTGCTGGGTTCTACCCCAGCCGCCGGCTATACAGAGAGTCGTTGGGCATCATAATGAAGTGACGTGGGCCCAGGAACATCTGTTGCTATTGCAAAGTCTCCATGAGCAATTCTCACACAAAAAGAAACAGTTTCTACAAATGCTGCAGCTGTGTGGGCAGGGTAGAGGAAGGGGTAGGGTGGGTGAGGGGCTTCTGCAGGACATAAAGACGCAACATTCTCCCAAAAAGGCCCAGAATCCTTGCTAACTTCCGTCTGTGGGTAGAATGAGAGAAAGGTTACAAGGTATTTTTTGGGGTTCACCTAAAATGATAAGATAAGTGGATATTTGGGTTTCTGCTTAAGTAAAGGGGTACGTCCTTCATATTTTGTTCAGCTCTGGTTTGGAGTAAGTCAGCTGCATTTGCCGCATGTGTAGATTCCCCCTCCCCCCGCAACACACACCCCTTTCAGTATCCATAGCAGATGGTAAATTCTGTGGCTGCCAGTTCTATCATAATGCGGTTGCAGAAAATAGAAAGCAAAGCCACACGAAGACCCCTGCTAGAATACAGCTGGGTTTGGGAGACGCTTCTGAATCCTCTGGTGATGCCTGTAGGGGTCGTGTTAAAAACATATGGCCGGACGGTAGAAACCGGTTCCTGGCACGTTAGAGTAAGACTGGGATACTGAGACCTGTTATTAACCAAAGCCTGTCTACCTGGGCCTTATGAGTGGAGAGCATGGGCGTAAAGCTTTACTTCTGGGGAAGTGGTATAAGCCCACCTAAAATTGTCATGTGTGGTTCATGACCAGTAAATGGTACCTGCACGGGTGGTTTGTGTGTGATGTCTGTCGGTGGTCTTTTTCAAATCCCAGTAGGCAGAATGCTATCGTGTTTAATGTTCACATCTCAGTGAAAACCCTGGTTTTTGATTTTTTTTTAAAACGTTTATTTATTTTTGAGACAGAGAGAGACAGAGCATGAACGGGGGAGGGTCAGAGAGAGGGAGACACAGAATCCGAAACAGGCTCCAGGCTGTCGGCACAGAGCCCGACGCGGGGCTCGAACTCATGGACCGCGAGATCATGACCTGAGCCGAAGTCGGCTGCTTAACCGACGGAGCCACCCAGGCGCCCCAACCCTGGTTTTTGATTTAGGGAAGAATTAAATTCACCTTGATTCTTTCAGGTGGAGCTTGGAGAGGGATATAGAAGAATCCAAGTGGTATTAAGTCAGGGACAACATGCCCAAGTGCCAAATCTTAGATGAAGACGGTTTTTCACAGGGCATGTTACACCTTTCAGAAATGTCAGATTAAGAAACATGAAGTTAACTGGAAAGAAAGCATCAGATCTATTTCACTTGGCAATCATAACTCAGGCATGTAAGTCTAGTCAGAAATTATGTTTCGCTTATGCTCATTTAGACTAAACTGTGAGTTGTTGGAGGTGGGTGTGCCGACTGGCAGGGTGGCGGGGTGGTTCCACAGAAACAGAAGCCTCATTCTAGAAAACAAGAAGAACATTCCTGAAACAGCTGGCTAGCTAAGCATTCCGTCCCTTTGGGGGGAAAGATCTAACAAAGCTTATTTGAGAATCCAGAACTCTAGTGTTTAGAATTGTAAACACCAAAATGAATGAATGAATGAATGAATGCAGTTTATCTGTTAAGTTGTAACTTGAAACTCAATTAGACGGCATTACTTCCCCTCCCACAGAGGAGAAATTCCTGAAGAAGACCTTAATGAAAGAATATGCCTTCTCCTCAAGGAAATGGTCTGGGCTGATCCCTCTTCAGGAGGGTGTAAGTCAGGATTTAGTAAACAGCCTTGCTGATTTAGCACCAGTGCCTCTTTCGTGCACTCTTGCCAGAATGGATTTTCCCCAGATGAATGGACATAGGTTTTTTGGTTTTGGTTTTGTTTTTTTTTTTTTTTTTTTTTTAAGTTTCAGTTCCTGAGACATTTTTTTTTTTTAATTTTTTTTTAACGTTTATTTATTTTTGAGACAGAGAGAGACAGACCATGAACGGGGGAGGGTCAGAGAGAGAGAGGGAGACACAGAATCTGAAACAGTCTCCAGGCTCTGAGCCGTCAGCCCAGAGCCCGACATGGGGCTCGAACTCACATACCGCGAGATCGTGACCTGAGCCGAAGTCGAATGCTTAACCGACTGAGCCACCCAGGCGCCCCTCCTGAGACATTTTAAAGGGGAGGCTGAACTGTTTATGTCTTAATTTTTTTTAATTAAGAAAAATATTTTAAAAGCACAGAAAAGGGCAGAGATTGATGTAACAAATATGGCCCTCACAGAATTAAATGTTGTTGTTGTTGTTTTTTTAACTAAAAAAGAATGCTGCAAGTAAAATCGAAGGTTCCCCGTGTCGCTCTGCCCTGGGCCCCTTCCCCTCCTTGTTTTAAGAGCCAACTGCCATGATAAATTGTGTACGTGTCCTTTTATTATGTGTTTTTATATGTTTTATATATGCCATATGTATTGTGAAATGTACATTTATAGTATACTATAGCATAGTATGTAAAGTGATTTTATCCGCTTAAGGTATACTTTGGTATATGTGCATCAAGTCCCTTTTTTTTTTCTTTTGTGCACCGAGTCCTTTTATTTGCCATTATGGCTTTTGCAGTATATGTTGACACAGAGCTCACGTGCATTCGCTGTCACTGGTGTCTAGTGTGTTACGTGAAAACACCATGATTTACTGTTATTATAAATGTCGAACATGTATGTACAGATCGGCTTGTACTAGAGATTCCAGTAACAGAATCTAGAAGTGGAATTTCAGGGGCGCCTGGCTGGCTCAGTCAGAAGAGCATGCGACTCTTGACCTCGGGGCTGTGCGTTCGAGCCCCACGTTGGGCGGAGAGATTACTTGCAAATAAAGTCTTTAAAGAAAAAGTGGAATTGCCGAGTCACAGGGTACGTGCATTTTCAGTTTTGGTAGTTTGTTATGCCAGTTGACACTCCCACCAGCGGTGTGTGAGGGTTTTCTAACTCCTGAGAACAAACGTTTTCCGTTTTTGCCAGTCTGATGGATGAGACTATCTCACTGTCTTCATTTGGGCTTTCCAAATTATCAGTGGCATCATGACTTTTTAACCATTGTAAACGGAAATGGGAAATATCCAAAGGCATGAAATCCCAATATGTTTATCTGGCACGGTAGGATTCAAATATAATTGAAAGTTGTGCTTTATCCACATGACCCTCTGGTAATGGTATTAGAGTAGTCCCAGAAAACTCAGAAATTAATTCTCACTCTAATAGTTAAAAATAACTTTTTAAAGTTTTAGACACCTACGATGAAAATCTTTCTGAAATGTGTTATACTTAACCCGGTTTGTGAAACTCATGGGTAAGTCGCATCAGTCCTCATAATGAACGTGAGGCTTTTATAGCATTCATTAATACCTTCAGGGCTTGTAAAACTAAGGGATGCTTGTTTCTATACCAGACACACTGGAAGGTCCTCATGCTTTAAAAGTTATTTTTGCCTTTTAAGGTCTTACTCCTCCTAGTCTTTTCAGTGAGTCCTCCCACCTTTTAAAACTAAAAATTTCTTGGGGCACCTGAGTGGCACAGTTGGTTGAGCGTTAAGTCTCTTGATTTCGGCTCAGTTCACGATCCCAGGGTCGTGGGATCAAGCCCCACTCTCTCTCTCTCTCCCTCTCCCTCCCTCTGCCCCTCTCCCCAGCTTGTACTCGCTCTCTTTCTCTAAAAACCAAAACAAAAAAACCCCCACAAAAAAACCCTAAAAAATAGTTTGTCAATGACACATGCTTATTGTGGAATATTTTGTCTTCTCTTATTTTAATTTGCTACCTTCTCTGTAGAATTCTGAGGATGCAAGGATATCTTTTTCCCTGAGTGAAGGTTTCAAGGGACGCAGGGCAGCAGTTTGTGTTCGTGTCGTCACTTCCGGTTGTGCGCAGGTGTTCTGAATAGTTCTGGAGAGATCGTTCCTATCCAGTTTCAGGGAATCTGAGCTGCAGATGTGGGGGGTGTTCACTGTATTAGCCAAATACCCACTTAAAAAGAGGCACATATATTCTCTTAAAAGAGTGATTTGAACTCAAGGATGTTAAATGGGTCCGTTCCTGAGGAGATAACGAGCAGGAGGATGACTCATTATCTTAGAAGGTCCAAGGAAAGTGGCCAGATACAAATGGTACAAAGACCATGCGACTGAGTAGAATAAGTACCATGTGACCATGAGTGCTTCTTAAAGGTTTTAAATTTTCGTTTTCTTCTCATAAAATTGTTACTGTTTGTAAATTTGCTCTTTTTTGCCTTCCCAAGCTTATGATAAAAATTTAACGTTTCTGTGTTTTCTCATTTCAGTGTGACAAAATTAGGCAAGCTTATGGTAAAAATTTAACATTTCCGTGTTTTCTCATTTCAGTGCGACAAAATTAGGCAAGCTTGTGATAAAAATTTAACGTTTCCGTGTTTTCTCATTTCAGTGCGACAAAATTAGGCAAGAACGAGATGAAGCTGTTAAAAAACTGGAGGAATTTCAGAAAAGTATGTAAGCCTTTCATTGGAATTATTGTAAACACACCCCAACTGTGTTTTGGGATTATGTGGGTAGGCACGGCCCCTGTGTTTAGTTGCCGCTGCATTGAGTATCCAAGAAAGCAAGAATTGTCCTCCCATTTGCCACCCCCCCCACAATGTCCTGGCATTACTGTAATTTTCAAACAAATGCAATGAGCGTTATTGTTTTATGAGTATGTTATTATAAAAGACAGTTTGCCCTTGTTATGAAAAAATTTTACTATGTAGAAGAGTCGAAGGAGAACAAAAATTACTTGTTATCTTGCCTCTGAGAAAAGGCAGCGTTAGTGTTTTATAGTCTTTCTTTCTTGGTCTTTTGTCTGTAGGCAATATGTGTGTCCACAAAAAGCAAAGCCATGCTTTGCATTTAGTTTTGCAGCCTGCTCTTTTCAGGAAACGGTGTATTTTTTGCATGTCAGTAGAGATGTATATTTGTTTCAATTTGTTTTTATATTAATTTGTTTTAGTATTTGTTTTAATTGTTGTCCATCTTAGTCTATGATCGTACCATAATTTATTTAAACATTTTTTTTTTCAATGACAGATGATGGATTGTTTTGGAGTTTTAGATATCCTAAATAATGCCACGTCAAGTATTCTTACACATCTTTAGAGTGGTCTGATTTGTCTCTTACCTTAATTCATAGAAAAGGAATTCTAGTTCACAGAACTTACACATTTTTTTAAGAGTTTGCATGTTTGAAATGGCCCCGTCTCACCAGGGAAAGTCATATGCCCATAAAAGCTGTAATCATCTAAATTTCTGCTATGGTCTTATTTTTGTATGTGATCCAAATCTGTTATTTAAAAAAAATTTTTTTAACATTTATTTATTATTGAGAGACAGACACAGAGTGTGAGCAGGGGAGGGACAGAGTGAGGGGGAGACACAGAACCGGAAGCAGGAGCCAGGCTCTGAGCTGTCAGCGCAGAGCCCGACGCGGGGCTCAAACCCACAACCCTCGAGATCATGACCTGGGCTGAAGTCGGATGCTTAACCGGCTGAGCCACTCAGGCGCCCTTATCCAAATCTGTTATTACCTTATCCCCTAAGATAGAATATATCTGGTCGCACTCAGAAGGAGCAGAAGGAAATATGTCATGGGAAGAGGACCAGACCTTAGCAGGAAGAGTGACCCTCTCCCTTGGAAGCAAGATCTTTCCCATCTTTCTGCAGATGCGGCATTAGGCTGTTTGATTGTATCATAAAATGTTGACTGGGTAACTACACAACAAAACAGTTTATTCTTGCTGAAGGTGAAACAGCCATAAAAATGCAGCATTATCGTTAATTTCCATAGCCAGGTTATTTCAAGGGTCTGGCTGTAACCAAATCTCAGGGGAATATTGTTGATGTTACCTATCTTTGGAGGCCAGTACGCTATGACAGAAATATGTCTTATTTGTGAATGTGTGAATTGCAATGGGTGTAGGACTTTCTTCTTCCCTGATGCAGAGTTAATGGGATGTTCTAACACCAAGTCACACCGAAAGGGTTATGCCATGGGCATTGTTACCAATTCATGTTCTTGAGTTAACTCTTGATAGTGGATTGGCATGCTGTGTGTAGCGGGAATAATTCAAGTTCTTATGGTTGGACTTACCGTAAAATGCTTCGGTCGGGTAGGTAGTAGGCATTTTGCCTCTTGTGTTATGCACACGTGGAAGGGGCTTCCCCCCAAATCAGCCTACCTTTGGAGTAACACATAAACTGCTCTCATCTATTTCTTTTTCCCTCTTTGTCTCTTTTCTCTAAATGCCTTTGATAGTTTTAAAAATTCACACTTTTCCCTACGAGCAGCTCAAAGCCTGAAAGAATCAATTGAAAGGTTAGTACAACAATCTTTATTGCTGTCTTCATTTAATTTTGCACTTTTCTAAGTCAGCTCAACCTTAAAGCTTGGATGACAGGAAAACACAGTGCTGACTCTTGACTCGTCTCAAAAGAACAGGAAATGGGGAGGAAGAAAACTTTGAATATTTGTTAAAACATTACGACTGTGGTCGATGACCTTTGAACTGAGGGTGGAAGTTCAGGTTTGGAAGGGAATGCCTCAGTTACCACCCGTAAAAAGCGCCCTTTGGTGTCAATCCACCTAACCCTGAACGATTTCCGCATTCGTTAAGATTGGGATAAATGATCCTGCCTCACAGGCTGTTCAAGGAATAAATGAGATACTTCATGTAAAAAGTGCTGAATGCATTGCCTGGCGTTAGAGTTCAAGGACTCCGTAAATATTAGTTGCTGCTGCCAGCATCTCATTCACTGCCCCGGCCAGAGTGCCCTTCAGTGTTAAGAGGACAGGAGTTAGTTCACGATTTCATTTTCGGACAGGGAAAGTTTCTTTGGGTGCTAAGCGGAAATCTGCCTGCCTATAACGTTTACCTGCTAAACCTCGTTCTCCGAGTGCAGAGAAGAGAGCAGCTGAACCAGGTTTAGGAGGAGCTCTGTTCCACAGGAGGGCTCTACCGTCCCGGCTCAGCGTGCTCTTTCTAGCAGGTTTCGTCCAGATTTCCGTGCAGCTCTTCCTGAGCCTTCCTCCTGTCTTCCTGCACGAGGAGCATCACTGCCTAGCAAAGCCATGTTCCTATGAAGGCAGATTCCTGTGCGAGGAGAAGTAAGTAAAGGTCTTTGATGCCCTCCAGCCAGAACCTGAGAGCCTTTGCTCTGTGTTAGGGCACACCCGTTTTCCTGCACACCTGCCGGCTTTCGTCACTGTTTGCACACTATGTGAAGACCTTGCAGGTAACCTGATGTTGCAGGAGAACTTGTGGTACGTTCATCACATCTGCTTGGGAGACACCCTCCATCCGAGTATTGCTGACAGTTGGCTGGATGGAGAGGAGTTTTGCTCAGGGTGGCACCATTGGTGGCGTCCCCTTTGTTAATTTTTTTTTTTTAAGTTTATTTATTCTCCCATCCAAGTACTAACCAGGCCCGACCCTGCTTAGCTTCCGAGATCAGACGAGATCGGGCGCGTTCAGGGTGGTATGGCCGTAGACTTAAGTTTATTTATTCTCGAGTGAGAGAGTGACAAAGCCTGAGCAGGGGAGGGGCAGGGAGAGAGGAAGACACAGAATCCGAAGCAGGCTCCAGGCTCTGAGCTGTCAGCATAGAGCCCTATGTGGGGCTCAAATCCCTGAACTGTGAGATTGTAACCTAAGCCAAAGTCGGACGCTCAACCGACCGAGCCACCCAGGCACCCCCCCCCAAAATTTTTTTTAATTTTAATGTTTATTTTTGAGAGAAAGAGAGAGAGAGAGAGAGACACGTTGAGTGGGGCAGGGGCAGAGAGAGAGGAAGACACAGAATCCGAAGCAGGCTCCAGGCTGTGAGCTGTCAGCACAGAGCCCGACGGGGAGCTCCAACCCATGAACCGCGAGATCATGACCTGAGCCGAAGTTGGACACTTAACTGGACTGAGCCACCCAGGCGCCCCTGGTGGTATCACCTTTGAATACAACAAGTTAGAAAGAGAAATGGAGGAATGGGAGTTGCCTAGAAATTGGTTTGGCTGGGCCTGACCGGTTAGAACTCTGTAATTTGACATCTGTTACTTGACTTTTTGGGCTTCAGTGTTCTCAAATACAAAACTTGCAATAGTACATGCCTCCTAAGACTGTTGTGAGAATTCACGACAGAACACATGTAAAGGGTGTGGAACAGGCTGGACACGTAGTTGGCCCGATAAATGGTGATGGTGGTTGTGTCCTGAGCAGTTCTGTTCTAGTGAGAATGTTCTTGTAAAAGGGTGTTCACAGATGAAGGTAGGCCTGATCTGTTTTCTCAGTCGTTGAGACAAACACAAACCTGGTAACCTAGTTGATACCTAGCATCATGCTAGGTGCAAGGGAGTCCCACGTGAGCAAAGAAAAATTCCTGCTCTCATGCTCACGGTTAATAAAAGATGAAAGCAGGGGCACCTGGGTGGCTCAGTCTGTTGAGCATCCGGCTTCGGCTCAGGTCATGATCTTGCAGTTTGTGAGTTTGAGCCCCGCGTCGGGCTCTGTGCTGACAGCTCAGAGCCTGGAGCCTGTTTTGGATTCTGTGTCTCCCTCTCTCTCTGCTCCTCCCCCGCTTGTGCTCTGTCTGTCTGTCTGTCTCTCTCTCTCAAAAAATAAAAATAAACCTTAAAAAAAAAAAAGACAAAAGCAAGTGACAAAGAAAGAAAAGCCCAGTTGCCCTACGGTATGATGCATTCTATGATGGCGCGTATGTACATGTGCTTTGGGGTCACGAAGAGGAGAAACAAACTTGGCTAATTCAGCTCGACTGGTAGACGCAACAGTCAACGTACTTTTAGGTTATGCTTCTTACTTCTCAGAGTCATTAAAAACAAGTGTTACTATGGAAAGTATCAAGCTTATGCAAAAGTGAGAAAATACTATAACGAACCCCCATTTATGCAGTATACAGCTTCGACAGTTAACCAGCTGATGGCCAAGTTAATTTCATCTCTGCATCCATACCTCTGCTCTCACCAACCTCAGATTATGTTGAAACGAATTCTAGCCATCATCTCATTTTATTTGTAAATATTTCAGTATGTATTTCTAAAATACCTGGATTCGGCTTTCTTCTTTTTGAGAACTTTTTTAAAATTTCATGTCATCGAAAGTTTTTAAACTTTTTTAAACTTTCATGTCATCGAAATTATAGACACTTTTAGGGGTAGTGGTCATGGTCTGTGGATATTACGAGACAAGCCTGCGTTCAGCACCGTAAGGCAAATCACTGAATGAACACCTAAGGGTTTTTAAAACTTTTGTCCTTTGGAAGGTGCAAATGAAATGATGTATTACAGAAATATCTGTTTTGTGTCACGTAACCTGACTTTTGGTTTTAGAAATGAGGTCATGCTTTTCAAAGATATAATTGCCCTTTGAAGTATGTTCTCTTTTGAATCTGGAAAGTTGATAAGTACGTTTCTTTGCTACCTATTTAGCATAGGGATAATTTTTTAAACTAGAAATCAAAGCACAATTTCTGATTTCTACTGTTCCCTCTTAGAGGAAGAGATTAAAAAAAAAAGCACACCTACCTGATGGAGTCTACTGTATGAGAATTGGAGAAAATGGGGGCTAGCGCTACCTATGTAAGTTTATCAAGTTAAATTACAGGGCAGATTTTTACAAAATGTTCAGAAAATAAGTTTTTTTTTTTTTCTTTTTGCTAGGCTTAAACCTGGCTATGGTGGAATGATTTTTCTCACTCTTCCATGAGCAAGAATGTTGTTGAATAAAAAGTCAAATTCCTATGAAACATGCAGAGTGTTTATGTTTTTGTTATGACCATGGAAATACCAGATTGTGGGAGAAGAAGTCAAGTAGTTAAGGCTAAAAAATTCAAAGTAATATTTGATGTTGTAAAAATTGTGTAGGTTTCTTTTCTCTTTCCTTCACATTTTTGAAGAACCTACCTTGTAAACACAGTGATAAAATGCCAAGAATATTAGGATTTTAAGGAAATAATAGAGCCTATTATTTAAACTACAATATAAAAGGCAATTATATTGATGAAGAGCTACATGGGCTTTGTGTGTGTGAATAAACTTGGCCTGTGTTCAGCTTCTATTTGTTCTTCTGGCATAAACACATATTGTGTGTGATTCCAGTTTAATGGGGACCCGTTTGTATGCCAAGCAGCTGCATTTTAGGACCTATTGCGTGATTTCATAGCTCTCTGAAAATTGGTTCTATTCAGAACAAGAGATAGAATAGGAGGGGGGGGTGTGGAGGGGGGGGGGCGCAGAGCCTCAACACACAATCATTTCTTTTCAATTGGAGCCAGAAAGGTTGATGACAACATGACCATTGTGTTATAATGATAAGACCACTAAGGCATCTGTACCTCTCATCAAGGCTTTCACACAACAGCAGATACAATTTAATTCACTGCTCTGTCAGCAGTGCTGATACCATTATGCCGTCTGTCTCCACAGTTATAATCACTGTCCTCTGAGAAATGCAGTTGAAATGATCTTGAGCAGTCAAAGAAACTCTCAATTAAGGCTGCCACTTCCAATGTGTCAGATTGTGTCTTATGCACTTGGTACAATTTTCACTTCCAATCCTGTTTATTTACAATGTCTACCAGTAATTACGCTTAACGTGTCATTTAGTGAGGGGGGCCCCTGCCAAGCCGATTGTTGGGTGCTGCCGTACCATTGAGTGGGAGTTTCTCGAAGTCAATGCCATCAGCAGCTTTTAGGCCCTGATGGGATGCGGTAGTAATGTTGATAATGCAAGTATCGTGCTCATCAAGTCATAATTAGATGCCACTCAAATGTGCCACTTGTAATAACAGTGTTGATTCATGTTTTTCTCGGTGACTGCAACTACTAATTAGTTAAGTGGTTTTTGGTTGGCCTGCATTTGCTGCAGATTATTATTACCCCTGAAAAAATGTCAAGGTTAGAGATGTTTCTGGCCATTTAGTCCTGCTTTATGAATCTGAATATTAACATAATAAGAACTTTGGACAGACTTAGGAAGTAATACATTTTTGTATTTAATTTGGAGAGAAATTTTTCCCCCCCTGAGTTTAATCATAATTGCAGGTTAATTAAGCTTAAATGAAGCAAAAGTAATCTCTCTTTGTGTTATGTGAGCCCAGTGCTTTTTGCCTAACTTTGTTGGGTTTCACATTTGGGTAGACTTAATTTTTCTTTCTTAAGCCAAACAAATGTCAATGAGTATACACCTCTACAGTTAAGTTTAAGATTCTGAGCGTTTTCTTTTAGCTAGAAACATGGGCGAGAGGAATTGGCATGTCCCTTGGTCTTTCGAGTACGATTCAAGTTCTCAATTTTGTACCTGTAGATCTCCATTTATATAGAGCAGCCATTTAGAAAAAAAAAAAACCTCAAAATAACTATTTTTCAGGCATTGGTAAAGTATCGAATAAAATTCTGTTTTCTTCCGAATTTCCTAGCAGTCTGTGATGCAAGCAGCATCTGATTTCATCGTCCTATGGTGCATAAACCTTGTTGCTCTGCTTTTCTGCCTTGGAGTTTAGTAAAAGTAACCGCTTTGTCCCTGATAAAGACTGCTGTTACAGTACTGACCATCACTAAGCTGCCACATCCGTTACTCCAGTTAAAGAGATCAATTGGAGGTTTATTTTTAAAAAATGTCTCTTTTGCTAGCTTTCCTTATTAGATCCACGTGTTCTGTCCTGTTATGCAAAGGAAATCACGTGTGCCACTTTTTATTTAGGACAGACTCTGTCGTCCAAATTCGTGGACGTGTCTGGCTGCATGCACAGGTACATGGGAAGCAGACACTTCAAAAAACTTCCTAACTAGCTTTCCTAAAATGTGTGCACCGGCAATAAAAGCCTCTTCCTTGTGTTCTTTTTTTCCCTTCCACATTCATATATTAGCTAAGATTTAATCAGGACAGCCTCTTCAACACTTTT
Organism: Panthera leo; assembly: GCF_018350215.1. NCBI lineage: Eukaryota > Metazoa > Chordata > Mammalia > Carnivora > Felidae > Panthera > Panthera leo. The sequence goes on along the minus strand of NC_056689.1, from coordinate 73,062,040 downwards.
TTTTTCCATGAGAGCTGAAGGTCTGGCTAGCTAAAGAATTGAAGTATTCTGAGTCATGGGACGAAATGTGTGGGCTTCTGGAATCACTGACTAATCTCTGAATGCTGAGACTTTTTTCCCCTCATTCCTAGTTTCTCACATGGTTATAGAGGAAGTCAATTTTATGCAGAACCATCTTGAAATAGAGAAGACCTGTCGAGAAAGCGCCGAAGCTTTGGCAACAAAGGTGAGACTCTTTAAAGAAGGGAATTCTACTTGAGCTTTTTAATTTCAACGTGCTTTTCTGAAGAGTGGCCTCTGCCCTTTTCTGCCCCTCTGGTTTTCTAATCCGTTGTCTCCACTCTGACGATGAGGACAGTGTTATAAGTTCTCAGACTCCTGGAAGCGGCTTATGGAAATATCTTACTGCATAGGTTATTATGATTGCAACAGGGGGCATTTCTTTATATGTATTTCAGCATTTGTGCTTTTTTGCCTGTGAAAAATGGCCCCAGAGGAGTTCTTCCAGCCGGACTTCCTAGATGTCTGTGCACTGGGTGAAAATGTTAACCAAGTTTAAAACTAACCTGGTGGGACGTAAAGGATCAGTGAGTGTTTCGTGTTTGATTTAGATGAAAAAGTCAGCCTCCAGCCTTATATTTCAGGTGATTATTTGTGAAAGCAGAGTGAGGGCATATGCTAAAGGTGACCTCCAGTGCTCTGCTGATTGCTTCTCGCTGATGAATTTACCAAGAGTGTAATTTTCTATATTCTGTCTCATCAGAAGTACATTATTATTAAAGAATGTTTTTATCTCCGTCTTACGTATTTTGGGTTGAGTAAAATGCATCTGAACCACTTCATCAGGAAATGGATGACAGCAATTTTTAGCCAAATATCATTAGTAATTGCCGGTTGTGTGTCTTTCCCCTCTTCCCCATCAGGTGCCTCCAAAGTGTGTCTTTGGATGTGACTGAAATTCTGCAAATCAGTCCATCAGTCCGTCTGTATATCTCTCTATTTAATTTGTATGCATTAGCAGTGTGCTTGCTAGAGGTGTTTGCTTAATTGTTTGTGTGATGACACTACGTTGGGATTCACAAGATAATGCAGCCAGAGCCTCAGAATATAAATGATGTGCATGCAACTTCCCTTCTGTTATTTGTGTCTGAAGAATACGTAGCAGTGCGGGCCTTCACTTTCAAAACGATGATGATGTGAGCGCTCTCCCCCCGCTGCATCCGTGCTACACGTCACTAAGTGTTCACTGGTCCACAAAACTGCGAATTCTCTTCTCAAGTTCTGAGGGTCTTCTTTTGGAACAAGTAGAAAAATGTAGTCAGAGCGCACTAGCTGCTCCGAATTTGCAGTGGCTGAGGATGGTCTCTGTGTTTCCTCTCGCTATTCATAAGTGCCTAAGTATTCCTGTTGCCAATAGGACACGTGGAACGAAAAGGTTTGACTGACTCTCAGGATGGGCAGACTTCACGGAGAGCAGCAGTTTGGGAGGCGGTGTATACAGGTTTCATTCCCACTTATGTCGTTTTGGGCATATGTGACTGACTTTGGGCAGGTTAGTTCTGGTTCCTGGACTGCTGTAGTCTCCTCTTAAATGACAGGATAGACTAGAGTGAGGACTGAAGGGAGAATGGGGAGGACTTTTCTTTTTTTCGTGATGCACTTTACTCATGGGTCTGTACAGGCCCCTTTATTTTTTTTGTTTTTATTTTTTTAAGCTTATTTATTTATTTTGAGAGAGAGGAAGAGAGAACATGAGCAGGGGAGGGGCAGAGAGAGGGAGGGAGAGAGAAACCCAAGCAGGCTCCTCACTGTCGATGTGGAACCCGACGCAGGGCTCGCTCGAACCCACAAACCGCGAGATCGTGACCTGAGCCGAAATCAGGAGTTGGTCACTTAACCCCCTGAGCCACCCAGGTGCCCCTGTATAGGTCTCTTTAAAGAAAGATTTGATTCCTGCCTTTCTGTTTTTAACTAACAGGTGACTTTGAGCAAGAGAATGCACCTCTCTGAGCTATGGTTGTCTTAAGTGTCAGGGTAGACCAGTGTTGATTTCTTAAGAATACCCTACACCCACTGGTGGCCACGTGTGGGCTGAGAAAGCTGCCATGTGACTGTTATGGTCATCCGTGGTTATGAACCACTGTGTTGCTAATCTCAAAGGTCAGTTTTGTAATTTAGTCTTGACCATGGGACCCTTCCCTCTGCCATTTGTCCTCTGTTCTTTATGAAGTCTTTTGAAAATGGACATACGGTTTGTTTTTGAGGATACAATGTGACTTCATGGGACTTGGAATAAAAACACAAGTCAACAAAACCTATAGATGTGCTCATTGGATCTGGAAGATCCTACAGCTTTGAATGCAAAGTTTGGAAGCTTCTCTATATGTATGATCAATAAACCACACATCCTGATTTAGATATCCCAATTGTCATTTTTGAAGGTAGGCTCCATTTTTAAAGCAGCAAAGTTTCTGCAAATTTATTCTTATTTTCCTGAATCTTTGCTTTCAAATTAATGACAAATGGAATGTTTAGTTCTTAAGGTGCAATTTGCATAATGTTCTTAAAAGCAAGGGTGGGTACTTTGCTAAAATGTGTAGGTTAACCTGATAAATGTGGACCAGTTATTTAAACCATATGGTCCAAATCTGTTTAACTTGCTTATTTTGTATCTTTAAATATTCATTATGCTGCACCCAATATGAAAACTACCTAAATTTGAATGTAGTAGAGCATTCTGTTACTGTAGGGTTATAAAAGATTTAGTTTTGCTTTGTGACTTAGAATGGTTCCAAAAAACAGCACGCCGTTAACATATATAACTTGATGAATAATAACTTCGGTGAAATTGCATAGCCAAAATTTGTGAATTCAGAGTTTCCAAAAATACCCAGTTAGCATGGTCATGAGATCTTTATGTACATAAATCTTACGTTTCTTCTTCCGAAACATGAGAATGATGTTTCAGAGAAGACTTGAAATTTTCTAGGTGGCTTTTTTGTTTTTTTCTATTTTTTGTGACTAGGCTCCATGCCCAATGTGCTGTTTGAACTCATGACCCTGAGATCAAGAGTCCATGCTTTACCTACTGAGCCAGCCAGGCACCCAGTGTGCGGCTTTCTTCTTGAGTTAGTAACTTTGTTAAATAGAGTAGTATGGCCAGGAGGGCTGGTGGATTTTAGTGCCTGACTTGATAGAGAGAGGCATTAAACTCTTTTGAGGGTAGGACTGTTAACTATCAGGTTATTATTATTGTGATGGTGGCCCTGGAGCTGACGTATTAAGCACCAGATGGCAAAACTTAGCATTTTTGTGCTTTCGTGAGTATCCTGGAGGAAGAAAAAATTGCATGGATCATGGATGTATATCTTGGTTGAAGAAAACGAGCTGATAGACTATTTCCAAAGAAAAATCAGATGCACAAACTAAACTTCTTTTGTAAGAATGAGTAGCAAACACTGAATTTTTACTGCATGTCAGTCACTGTGTTAAATACTTTATATGTAATATCTCCTTCAATCTTCACATTATGGAGTAGAAGCTGTTTTTCTCCTTAGTTCGCTGATGAGGAAACTGTCACCCTGAAAGATGAGGTTATTCTAGAGGCAGAAACATTTGATTACAGAGCAGGATTCTTGACTCTGCTGATTTTATAGAAATGTATAATAACACATTGCCTTTCTCTGTATCAAAGATTCTTAGTATTGACGTACATTAGAGTCACCCGAGGACTCAGAGAAAGTACTGTGCTGGGTTCCACTCCCAGAGGTTTGGGTCTGTTGCAAGCCTGTGCAGTGAGAGTTTTTAAAAGCTCTCTAGAGATGTTAATGTGCAGAGCTGGAAACCATTAGTTTAAGTGGTAGGAGGCAGAATTACAAATGAAGGCTTGAGGGTTTTTTTCACCTTTTCCTTAAATTGTTATTTCCTCCTAACGTTCAGAAAAGATGGTGTTGTCCGGGAATTGACCATGATCCTTGAGCACAGCATAGGTCTACTCTGTAGCATTCATGGTTCAGAGAACCCACAGCAGTCTTCACTTGAATGTTTCATCTGAAGAGAGAGAGGCTGAGAGAGAGGACGGGCTCCCATCTAGTTCTTGATCCTGTAATGTACCTTGGGGAGCTAGAAGCCCGAACTGTGGGCTGGGGACAGGGAAGAAAAGGGCTGTGTCAGATTCCCTAAATAGAACTCACTGGGCTTCCCAGGGAGAATCTGCAGAAGAGTTCATAGCCATTTCTGACGGATTGATTCTTCCTGACTCCCCAGAGAGGTCAGGGAAACCTCTTGTGCTCCAGACCAGGCTACTTAAGATATATTTAGATTCAATGTTATTGGGGTGAGAATCAGATCTCCCAGTTTGAAATGGTCTGGGCTTTTCCCCAAGGAGTCCTAATTACCACAAATGAAGGGCCAAAGCCTGACAAGTAAGTAGGAGCACAGCTTACTCTGACATAAGGTGATTAGTGGAGAAGGGGAGTTAGCTTTCCATTGAACTAGGTCTCTGTATTAATTTCCAGTGTCAGTTATGAAATTCACAACTTGTCGTGTTGGTCATTGGCCCTTAGTGAAAGAAACATGGTTTCATCTCCAAATGTTCGTATGTTCAGAGAAGACCTTTTATTTTGCAGTCTTGAGAAGAGAAAACATGAGAAAACCGTATTTTCCTTCTGTGGACTTTGGACCCAAGTTTAGTCTTTTTTTTTTCTTTTTGATGTTTATTTTTGAGAGAGAGAGCGTGCTCGCACATGCAAGTGGGGGGGAGAGACAGAGAGGGAGACAGAGGATCCGACGTGCCCCATGCCGTGCTCAAACTCACGAATCCTGAGATCTGACTGGAGCCGAAGTAGGAGGCTTAACTGACTGAGCCACCCGGGCGCCTCCCCTCCTCCAAGTTTACTCTTTGTGTGTGCTTTGTACTAATATTCATATGGACATAAACATGAACCAAAGAAGGCAATGATAGGTGAGCAACTGAAACTAAAAAGCAATTAATTTCTGCAAAAGGAGTAACAAATACATTAATGAATTAGGATTTCTTTTCTTTGCTGTGAATTGGAAGTCTTTATAGAGATAGTAGAAACGTATCTTACGCTTTCTTCCATTGTGTATTATTAGAACTCTAGATGGAAACACATCTTGAACTGGCTTAAGAAAAGTAGGAATTTGTTAGTGAGGGATATTGGAGAATCCCATGGAATCTATGAGCTAGGAGAGTATTTCAGGAATGGACTGGAGCCCTGTGGGAAACCCATCTGCATTATTTTCCTCTGCCTGTCTCTACACATCAGCTCCATTTTTGGCTTTGCTATGGACTCCCTTCCTCTATTCCTCAATTCAGAGTTGGAATGTGGGTGCCAATAGTTTCTGTACATGCAGACGTGTGGAAGGAAACTCCTCTCCGTGTTCCAGCCTCCAGATTTCTGGAGAACGGATCCATCTGACCAAGCTTGGCCTCGTGTGCCTAATCTGTGGACTGATTAGCTGTGGCCAAAGGGATAGGGTGTGCTCTGGGGGAACATGGTTGTTCCCGTAGCAATCCTGCCGAACAATGAAGAAGAGTGTAGCAGTGTCCAGAGAAGAGAGAGGGCTGAGCTAACAAACATTTACAGGGCATGCATAGCAGCAAAGAAAACATTTTTTTGAAACAAAATGCCTTAATTAAATTGAAGTAAATTGAAATCTGATTTAATCTAGACCGGTATTTTATCTTAATTCTTCTTATATCATCTGTTATAACTAGCATTTTCTCATGCTGCTGGCTGTAATCCAGGCATCAGGTCTTACTTAACGTAACAAAGTCTATACTGATGTTTTATTTTAAGTTCTCTTATATTATCAGTTATAGCTAGGATTTTCCCAGGCTGCTGGCAGTCATCCAGGCATCAGGCCTTACTTTAATAAGTTTAATATTAAAAAAGTGTAAATAAAACCTTACTTAATGAATCTTCTAATTGTTAGTTCACGCTGTGAATGTTGATGAATATGGAAGACAGAAATACACTTAATCTGTCTATTGTTTAAAAATCCAAGACACTCATTTGACTGCTGTTAAAATAACTGTTTTTATATTTTGCCTCAGCTAAATAAAGAAAATAAAACATTGAAAAGAATCAGCATGTTGTACATGGCCAAGCTGGGACCAGATGTAATAACTGAAGAGATCAACATCGATGACGAAGATGCCAGCACAGATCCAGAGGGTGCCGCGGAGACTTGCGTCTCCATACAGTGTCAGAAGCAGATCAAAGGTGGTATTCTTGGCTCAGTCACCGAGCATATTTTTGATAATGTTTCTCAACCCTGGTTGTACATTGGAATCACTGGAGAACTTTAGAACTTGGGTTCTGCCTCAAAACATTTCTGATTTAAATGTTCCAGGGAGTAGCCTGGTTTGAGAATCACGACAGGACGTGACATTGGTGTGTTACGACTTTCTTGTTTGGGATTAGGCGCTTTTGAAAGTATTGTCTTGATAGAAACAGCTAGTCTGTAAAACTGCTTAAAAACATGGACTATAGTTAAGATGTTTTTGTTAAGTGAAAGAAAGAATGGGCCCACCTGGGTGGCTCAGTCACTTAAGCGTCCAATTCTTGACTTTGGCTCAAGTCACAATCCCAGGGTTGTGAGATCAAGCCCCACATCAGGCTCTGCACTGAGCCTGAGCGTAGAACCTGCTTAAGATTCTCTCTCCCCGTGTCCCTCTCCCGCACTCACGTACATTCTCTCTAAAATAAAATTCTAAAAATATGCCTTAATTTTATCCATGATTATATATACACATAATTATATGTACACGCTGTTTATGTTAATGATACAGGAAGGCAGTCTGGGGCTCAGTGGCTTCTGGGGCATTTTAGCCTTCGGCGCATGTCAAAAGCAATACTCGTTAGTTTCGTGGGCAGATAAAACTTCAGTTGCCAGTAGGAAGAAAAGAGTAAGAAGAAAGCCATCCTTACCTGACCCTCCACCCCCTTAATCTAAGACAGAATAATATTGATATGGTTGGAGAAGGAGAAGAAATGTCTAGGATTTTCTTTTGTTCCTAGTTTCCCCTTCTGTTAGGTCTTGGATGATCTGGTCTCTTGTTCTTCCTTCAGGATTAGCCACCCAGTGGAGACCGTGATTTTGAAATTAAGTGTCTGAGAACTCCTTCAAGCTGGGTTCATGTAAAAGTTTGATTCCCCATTTGTAAATAACCCCAGAGAAGGTTTTTTTTTTTATTGTTCTTGGAGAAGGGTAAGAAATTAAACGCAGTTAAAAACCAAATCACAAAACTGTAGGCCTGGGTATCAATTTAAGTACTTGGTGCTAAGCTGTGTATATATATTTTTTAACATTTGAGTGGTGGAAATAACTTTCATCTAATACCAAAAGCATTTGCACTTACAGTTGCTGATATTTCCATCTTGGTAATCCAGTCTTCGTTAAATCCCAATAATCAGAAATATGAAATAACTTAAGAAACCATGCACCAAAAACTCTGGAGAGAAAATTACTAGAATTAACCCTTTTTCAAAGAGGTTGTATTTTGAGTCACTTCAAATAGTATTTGAGGGCTGTCCACTGGCAGCAGGTCAGGATTTTTTTCTGCAAATGAAAATCTGCAAATTATCAGCTGCCCAGTTGTTTATTGTATTGTGACGAGAGCCCATGGCCATTTTAAAATAAAGAGGAAATTAGTACAGTGCCTTAATTTGTTTCCCTGAAATCTTAAAAAAATTTACTTCTCAAAGGCCAGGTAGTTTTCTAAAATATGTGTTTGATAGAATGTAAAGAAAACATGATCTAGTATATTTAAGGACATGGTGAGATCACGAGATATAAAATTATTAATAACTGTGGCTGTGTACGGGGGCACAGAATGAGATTTCCATTGTTCTCTGCTTCTTCATTTTTGTTTCCATAAGCTACACGTGCACTGGCATTTTCAATTCTTTTGACAGGATTGATTTCTTCTTTTAAGAAGAAGTTCATTGATATTGTTTCCCCTTTTATTTTTGCTTTGAAAACGCAGAACTTCGAGATCAAATTGTATCTGTTCAGGAGGAGAAGAAGATATTAGCCATCGAATTGGAAAATCTCAAGAGCAAACTTGTAGAAGTAATTGAAGAAGTACGTATCTTAGGCCCGAAAGGCAAGCCTTTTGGTGTTTTCAGGGCATTTGGAGACCGGCTAAGTTAAAAACTTGCCTTTGGGAGTTCATTTCGGACACGAGAACCATGTACTAATCTTAATCTTGTCTTCTGCCCCCTGTTTCAAACATACAAAACACCATAGACAAGAAGATCGTGAACATTCGTATCCTCACTACTTAGCTCAGTAAATAAAGCACCAAAATAGCAATGAAGCTCTCCCTTTGCCCCCCCCCGTCTTTCGCCATGTGAGACAGATTTGTAAGCATGGCACCTGCAGTTTAAGTCCTCCACTTTATTGCTGCTGGTGAAGAAGTGTGTTGCTTCTCCATCAGCTGGTTGGCCGAGTTGGGCTGTCCTTGTGTGCCTCCAACATAAGCACACGTGATAGGCGGTAGAATGGGTTCAAGTGGGTGTTTGGAGAATCTTCTTATTTTTCCGTGTGAATGGTCTTGAGGGGCAGGAGCACATAATTGCCTTTCTGTGCACGACACTTCGAGGAACTGCAGTCTTGATTTAGCTTGTGTCAGTGAGTGGCTCCCAGATTCTGCAGCCCAAGCTTCCAAACCCACACACTCCGGCACCTAGCTATCCCTCCGGTGGCTTACAGGTAATGCCAAGGCCTCGATCCCTGCAGTGGGCAGCCTCATCCAGTTACCTAAGTTTGCACAACGTATCTGACCGTTTTCTTAAGGGCCATCATGGGAGACATGTTGGGAAGCAGTGGCCACCAGTTTCAGCCTCGCTCCGGTTTCCTTACTGTGGCAAGACATCCTAACGAGAGAGACGAAGGGTGATGATATTTTAGAAGTGGGATTCCTGTTGGAGATCTTATACCGGTTACTAATTCAAACCAAAATAAAAAATCTAATCTATACTAAAAGCAACCAGTTCACAGGCTCTGGCATGCTGATTGATTCAGTCCTTTTCCAGGACCACGATCTTAGTTTGTTTCTTAACTGTAACCATAGGAGAGAGACACACACATTTTGATGTACTCTGTTCCTTAATTATGATTATTTACTGATAATCCTGCCCCCTCCCACTTAGAAGTGTTATCGGAAGCCCTTTCAGAAGTTATTTTTGTTATGACTATTTCAGACGTGTGGAAAGTATCAAAAACAAAATAACGAATATCCATATGCCTACTACCTGGCTTAATACGTAGTCTTGAAAATCCCAGTGGATTTCTTCCTGACTGCAATCCCTACCCTCCCTGCCCTGTTTCCCTAAACAGTCATTATTCTAAACTTGTTTTTTATCATTCCAGTGCATGTATTTACATCTTTTGCTATAATAAATAGTATTTCGAGGGTTTTTAAATGATGTAAATGTACCTGCTTTTTAAAATTCAATATAACGCATTTGAGATTTATCCTCTTTGATAGATGTAACTTCACATTCTTTTTTGTTTTAATTGGTCCTATATGATATTCTTTCCTATTGACCGATGTCAAAATTACCTCAGAAATGTGTTTTGGGGGAAGATTTTCATGTGTGTTTTACTCAAGCCCAAAGTCATCGAAGTTTAAGGTGTTTTTTTACTTAAAAAAATTAATGTACGTTTTACTTAAGCCAAATGTCATCAGAGTTTGAAATGAATACCAAAATTGAGTATTGGATCTCAGACCAAATGATTCCTCTATTTTCTGGGTGCTTTCTGATTGGATTTTTGCATTTTAAAATATGAGCCATTTACATTGTTAGGGACCAGTGCCATTTGGAATTTGTAAATAAGTTCTCTACCAAATGTATATCCTAACTTAAATAGCTACCTTTGAGGCCTTAAGAAGGACCTTAATAAAAGCCCAACACGGTAAAGCCAATGACTGCTTTAAATTGTAGCTTTGTGTTGAATGTTGGACAGCAGTTTGAGTGTTGCACATCGCCATATGTCGTGTTTTACAATGTTGGGTGTTTCCTTCCCCCGCAATCTCACAATTTTAGGTAAATAAAGTTAAACAAGAAAAAGATGTTTTGAATTCAGAAGTTCTCGAACAGAGAAGAGTCTTAGAAAAATGCAATAGAGGTACGTGTTTCCAGTCTTTTTTTCTCCGATACATATGTAATTTATTTGGTTTACATCCATTTTGTGTTGTTTTATACTTGTGCCTAAAGATTCTTGTAGCAAGAATATCTTGTAGCAAGAATAGTGTTTTTTTCCCGATTTCTAGCAATGAGTCTCTCTCTTTTCCGTTGTTTTATCACCCACCTTAGAGTCTTGGGACTTCTAGGAAGTGCTTTTGCTTGAGGAAATTACAACCCACTTTAAACCAAAATACTATTCTGTCTCTAGGTATCCTGGGACCATGGCCATATTGGCTCTCCCCTAGTATTTATGTATTTTGTAGGTTATTTTTAATCTGAAAGAGATGAGGATATCTACATAGATACATGCAACATGATATGATTTTATTTATTTATTAAAATTTGTTTAATGTTTGTTGATTTTTGAGAGAAAGAGAGACAGAGCAGGGGAGGGGCAGAGAAAGAGGGAGACACAGAATCCGAAGCAGGCTCCAGGCTCTGAGCTGTCAGCACAGGGCCCGACACGGGGCTCAAACCCACAAACTGCGAGATCGTGACCTGAGCTGAAGTTGGATGCTTAACTGACTGAGCCACTCAGGGGCCCCGATATGATGCAGTTTTAAATTGAGAGGATGTAGAAAATGGGGCAAAGTGAAAGTAAAATGAAATACTGGTACACAGATTACATGCTTGCTCTGAAGTCGTGCACATTCCTGCCTGTGTGCCTGAAATCTGGCTCTGAGCTGTCCGGCCGTCAGCATGATGAGAGGTTCATGATATGTATCTGAATCACATAAAAATGAACCTCTTGATCAGGAGAAGCAGACCTGGTCCCATGGTGGGAAGGAGATTTCTCCAAAGGCTACCTTTAAAGAAAACAGAATCCTTGCTAATGAAACACAGCGTCAAGTCTCACGGGGACAGTTTTTTAATGTCCCCTGGTTTAGGACAAGAGAGTGATGCCGAAGTGGAGTTCTGCAGACACAGTTCTGAGCTTTTTGTCCCCCCCCGCCCCCCCTTCACTCTCATTTCTAGTTCAGAAGCTACAACACTGAAAGGAAATCTTCCAGCCTTCCCTGTTATGATCGGTGGTGGTTCTCCACCTTTGTGTCACGAATTGAGGTTTTTGAATAAATGAAGGACCTCGTAGTTAAGTGTGGGAGATGTGATAGACTGTGACATTTGCTCGGCTGTCTCCACATTTAGGAAGATAGTAATGGTCTTGACGTACTGTGCTAGAAGCAGGGGGTTCTATGAAGGTTAATCACATGGGTCCTTGCCTTCAGAGAACCCTGTATCTAGGAAGAGAGAGAGATTATGTAAATAAACATGACTAGGACCAACCTAATTTCTTTCAGAATCCAAGTAAAGAGGGCCAGGACATGTGCAAATTCACTTTGTATTATGGTGCTCTGGACATAGAAAAGAGAGTCAATTATCTTGCCCGGGGCTTCCGATACTCACCGCCGTCTTTGTTTTCTTCCTGAAATTTCTTTTTTTAAATAGGTTTGAAAATTATTTAGCTCTCGGGGACCTATAATTCACATCACAAACCACCACTTTGGTTGCTTTACTTGGTAAGACTTTTAGTCTTTCCTCTGAGAAGGCAGTAGATTTACAGCGTACAGAGTTTGAAATTCTATGTCATTACACGGCAAACCCGTCCTTAGTCAGTTAGGACTGAAGTGTCCTGGCGGAACGTTGTGTGAAAGGAGCCATTAAGAGAGCCTTTTTAAAGATTTTATTGATATGACTCAGCTCGGGCTTGAAAGTACCTCTCCAGAGGCAGACTGAGAGACTAGTGTGATATCTACCTATGTTGTGCCTAATTTCTAACACCGCCATCACTCCCTCTGGCCTGTCTATATCATTATTTAACAACACAGGCCTCAAAATGTCAAAAAGTAGCAAAGCTTTCACGTTGCTCTTATTTGACAGGACCTTGCCTTTGAAGATGTCTGTCCTGCATTGATTCTTTAATTCAGAGCTCTGACTCTGGGCCTGAATGGATCTGAGGCCGTTTGTCTTTATAAACATGGAAGATACTGGGGCGCCTGGGTGGCTCAGTCGGTTAAGTGTCCGACTTCAGCTCAGGTCACGATCTCGCGGTCCGTGAGTTCGAGCCCCGCGTCGGGCTCTGGGCTGATGGCTCAGAGCCTGGAGCCTGCTTCCGATTCTGTGTCTCCCTCTCTCTCTGCCCCTCCCCCGTTCATGCTGTGTCTCTCTCTGTCTCAAAAATAAACAAACGTTAAAAAAAAATTAAAAAAAAAAAACATGGAAGATACTTAAAAACAACATATATGCACATGTATATGTGTGTGCATATATGTATACATATGTATACGTATACATATGTATACATATATACACACACGTGTGTGTATATATTTTTTTATGTTATATATATTTATATATATTATACACACATATATATATTTTTTCCTTTTCATTCAGGTAATATACTTTTTTGGTGGAAAGTATAGATTCATGTAGGAATAGGAAAAGGGAAAAAATTTCAAGGTTTACAGTTCAGAAATAAGCGCTATTAACATCGTGTATATTCTTCCAATGTAAAGAAAGCTCTCTCTGTTAAATCGTTTGCTAAATGTGTTTATAACATTTATGGAAGATGAAGAAAGTATCAGCAAAGAAATAATCTCTTTACCCACTGGTACTTTACAAGCACCCTGAACATCAGTCTCTATTTGTACCTCTTGGATTTTTATCATTTCTTTTCTTTATAATAAGTTCTACCAACTATGTAGATATCTCTAGACAGCACGTTGTTTAATTTTGCATATTTTTGAACTTTATATTAATGGTATCCCTTCACATGTGTGCTTCTGCAACTTTCTGGGTTTGTGGGGTCTATCCCTGCTGAAGGCCATTGGTGTGGTGTGTTGATTTTCACTGCTGCACAATATGCCATTCAATGTCTATACCAAAATTCATTGACCCAGTATCCTGTTGGTGGATGTTTGAGGTTTTTTTCCAGTTTTTTTGCTATTCCAAGTTAGACGGTCATGAAAATTCTCACAGGCATCTCCTGGCACACATATCCAAGCATTTCACTAAGATCCACGCCAAATACAAGTTTATCCTCTGTCCCACTGCGTGATGCCAGAGGACTTACTAAGTAGGTTTACATTCTGGTTAGCAGTGCGTTTGTTCCCCTGTTCTTCATCCTCTCCAGACTTGGTGTAACTCTCCTTAATTTTTGCCAGTTCCCCCTTGTGAGTATAAAAAGGTGCCTGTGGTTTTACTTTCCATTTCTCTGATTACTAATGAAGATGAGTATCTTTCCACGCGTTCACTGGCCTCTCACGTTTCGTCTTCTGCGAAAGGCCTCGTCGATCTGTAGCTTTTAAAAAAGGGAAGTACACTCATTTAAAAAAAAAATACCACGAATGTCTTTTGGTTCAAGAAATATGCTTCTACAATGTCATTTCGATGGCAGAATTATATTTCTTGTAAATTATATACTCTACTGGTCGTCCCCCATGAAACCATCTGGATGATTTCACTGTCGTCTGTGGTGATGCTGAGAGCATTCTCGCAGCTTAACCTCTGGACGTGTTCATGATTTGCTCTCTCGGGGGAATCAGTACCTTCCTAAACGTGCAACTGTCGAGTCGGAGAGCGTGAATAGTTTTGGATTTTTGATTCACATCGCCGAGTTGTCCTCCAAAAAGGTTTGATCAATTTATATTCCAAGCAGCGATGGATGAGGGTGCTTGCGTGCCGATGCAAAGAATCTCTTCAGCACTGCTTTGCACCCATCTTCCTGATAGTCTGTGTTGTGTCTTGTCCATTTCTTTTCCTCCTCTCCTCAGTGTCCATGCTGGCGGTAGAAGAGTATGAAGAGATGCAGGTTAACTTGCAACTGGAGAAGGACCTTCGAAAGAAGGCAGAGTCATTTGCACAAGAGGTAAGTATCCAGAGACCTAGTTTTTTCGTTTTTTAAAAAATTGTTTTAAGCATTTATTTATTTTTGAGAGAGAGAGAGAGAGAGACAGGGCATGGGCAGGGGAGGGGCAGAGAGAGAGGGAGACACAGAATCCAAAGCAGGCTCCGGGCTCCGAGCTGTCAGCACCGAGCCCGACATGGGGCACAGAGAACCCACAAACTGCGAGATCATGACCTGAGCCGAAGTCAGACCCTCAACCGACTCAGCCAACCAGGCACCCCTCCAGAGACCTAGTTTTAAATGTTTGTTTCTTAAAGAACTTTGGAGATGACGTATCAAAATAGGTTGGTTTTTTTTTTTAATTTTTTTTAACGTTTATTTATTTTTGAGACAGAGACAGAGCATGAACGGGGGAGGGGCAGATAGAGAGGGAGACACAGAATCGGAAGCAGGCTCCAGGCTCTGAGCCATCAGCCCAGAGCCCGACGCGGGGCTTGAACTCACAGACCCGAGATCGTGACCTGAGCCGAAGTCGGACGCTTAACTGACTGAGCCACCCAGGCGCCCCCAAAATAGGTTTTGAAATTGAATAAGAACTTACCACTTTGTTTCTAAAGATTTTTTAATATATTTTTTTAAGTAATCGGTACACACAACATGAGGGCTCAAACTCACAATCTAGAGATCAAGAGTTGCATGCTCTACCAACCGACCCAGCCAGGCACCCCAGAACTTATCACTTAAAATAAGGGAGGCGGCTATGAAATAGCATCAAGGTCCATGATTGTGGTGTCAGTAGATCTGGGTTCAAATTTTGGCCACGTCAGTCAGTCACTCGTCGCATGACTTAAGAGTATTAGCCTTCTTGGGGCTTCACTTTCACTGTCTGTAAAATGGGTGATGCTTGCTAGTGGCTCAGCCAAGTGATTTCAAAATCACATGGCAGGATTCTTCAATCCTGGTACAGGATTTTGTCCTGTAACATGCTGTACAAGGGAAAGAAATTCTATTTGGGGATGCCTGTAACTTACGATGAGAAGTCCAGCTTGAGTACGGGATTCCTGTATATTTCACAAAGCCCTAAGAATCCAGGGTCCATCTCCAATACCACCTCAAACAACAGTATCATGGTGTTAGTATTTCTCTTCACCTCCTAGATGGTGATCTCCTTACATAAGCTGATTCTTCCACTTGCTGTGGAACACTGCCACGCTGTATACCCATTATCTCGGCCTTTCGCCAGAATAATGGTTTTCCTCTCGTGTCAGAGATAAGCTTTGAGCTTCTCATGTTCCGACCACCCTTCGTTGACCTGTTGTCACTGGGTTTTTCGTGGCCCTGGGGCTGGTTTACAGGGAAACGATGAGGCACCAGTTGGCTGAACTATAACAGCTTGTGATACGGCGCTGGTCTGCCCGAGATTTCCATCTACCTAGAAGCAGTTTGAGTCTGCCTGTGCCCTGTAGGTCGTGCCAGAAAGTAGCTAAGGAAATGTAAAACATTCATAGGTAGAAGTAACCAAGGTGTAGAAGGAAGACAAAGCGTGGGGTTATGGGAATGACATTTGAAAATCAGATTATGGTTTTGTGCAGGAGTCTTTCTGCACTCGAATGTAGCTGTGCTAGCAATGAACTCTGTGAAAGGTTTCGTCCGAGACGTGAATTTGAAACATTATGATTCATTTTATTCAGAGAGTTTAATGAAAGGTGAGTAAAAATTGTTCTCTTGTTACTTGGAAGAAAGAGAAAAGAATTGAAGTGTGTCAGAGCCCTTCGGAAAAGCTACAGCGATGTAAATAATGGCACCAGATAAACAGCTGAGGGGGAGCGAGAGTAGGGATGATGTGAAGACGCCTCCACCGTAAAACTGAAAAGGTTGGCTTGTTTTCGACCCGAATGCCAGCGTCTGATTTTGAGAGACATTTTCACTTTTACATCTGTTGTTCGTGGAACAATATTAGAATACAAAGCAGCTCGAAGGAAACTTGAAGGCCACGCAGCAGCAGAGAAGATAGACGGGAGAAGCAGGATTCCGCTAAGAATATGAAAATGAGTGGTGGACCCTGCCCTTCACCTGGTAGTGATGGGCGGAAACGCGACGCTGACCTGTGACCCCGGCACGAGGAGACGGAGGTGGGAGGAGGGAGAGCAAGGGCACTTACTGGTGCCCTCAGTACTTGCAGTGGTGCTCGATGTTTTTTTATAGTATCTACATTCGACGTGCACAATAGCGAGAAGAAAACTGTTCGGTTTTGTTTTTTTTTTTTTTTTTCAAAATATGGTCAGACTGGAAGCCATATACCTTCCCCTTTGCACGGTTGACAGACTCTCAGCTTTTCCACGGAAAACTACTGCTCAACAGTGCATGACTTGATTTAACAAGAGAAGTAGCTCTTTTGCATTTTGGTTTTTAGTGCATTTAGCAAACATCTTCAGAAGCCAGTGTCTGTGCTCATGGAGGGGTGGGGGGACTATAATGGCGAAGGAAGCAGCTATGACCCCTGCCCTTCTGGAGCTTAAGGTCTGGAGCCTTAGAATTCAATAGTTAACTTACTTCATGTTTTTAACCACAAAAGGAATGCATATACCTTGTAAAAAATACAAACAGTTCTAAAATGTGTAGAGTAAAAAAATGGGGAGTTTTCTCCACACTCCTACTTCTACCTGTCCGTTAAAAAAAAGTGCATGTGGGGGTACCCGGGTGGCTCAGTGAATTAAGTGTCCGACTTCAGCTCAGGTCATGATCTCACAGTGCGTGGGTTTGAGGCCTGCGTTGAGCTCTGTGCTGACTGCTCAGAGTCTGGAGCCTGCTTTGGATTCTGTGTCTCTACCTCTCTCTGCCGCACCCCCCCCCTCTCAAAAATAAAATAAATAAGCATGCAAGTTAGTGGGTCACAACCAGAATTTCTTTTTTAAAAAATGCATATGCACGTACACACATGGGAATATTACTCAGCCATAAAGAAGAATGAGATCTTGCCATTTGTGACAGCATGGATGGATCTAGAGGGTATTAGGTTAAGTGAAGTAAGTCAGAGAAAGACAAATATGATTTCACCTGTGTGTGGAATCTAAACAAAACCAACACAAAAGCAGAAACAGACCCATAAATACAGAGAACAGACTGGTGGTTGCCAGAGGGGAGGGAGCATGAGGGGATGGAAAAAATGGGTGAAAAAAAAGGCAACATAGAAAAGCAAAACAAAAACAGGACCCTCCCTCAATAAGGAAGAAACAGCCAGTTGTCTTCCTGTGTTAAATTTTTGTGTTTTCTTCAATGTAATTTCATTTTTTAATAGAAACAGTATTTTTTCTTTTTTTTTTAAAGTTTATTTATTTACTTAGAGAGTACATGCGGGTGATCAGGGGAGGGGCAGAGAGAGAGGGAAGGAGAGAATCTCCAGCAGGCTCCATGTTATCAGCACAGAGCTTGATACGGGGCTTGATCTTACAAACTCTGAGATCATGACCTGAACTGAAATCAAGAGTCAGACACAACTGACTAAGCCACCCAAGTGTTCCGATGTAATTTTAGTTTTTAATGAAAGATTTTCCTGTACTTTTTGAATATAGTTTTTCTTGCTAGTCAGTGTAGTTTTCCTTATTGGAAAGCATGGGTGCCTCATTCAGAGTGTAGTCTGGATATACTAGGGGACTGTTGTGTAATCGGTTCTGTTCTTCTCCCAGACAACTCAGCTGATATTTAATATTCTCCCGGAAAGAATGAATTATATATTAATGACACAAGCTTTTCTTCTCTTTTTCATTCTTTGAAAAGATTTATGAAATTCCTCCAAAATTCTGGAACCTATGTTTGTGTGATAAGAGACTAACCTCTCTAACCCTAGCTGTCAAGTTCTTATCATAGTTAAAAGCCAAAGTCATAGGCGTTTGGTCACTGAATTTCCTTTAAACACATCGTTAGAAGGCGTAGTGTAGAATATTTCATGTTAGTGTCTTCAAGTCTAGAAAAAGTCAGACTAAGTCTTTTCACGTTACCATCGTTACCTAGGGGAATTTATTTTCTGTATGTTCTTTTCATTGTATGCTTTTACTATTTAGGGATTGTTACAGGGTTTTGAGAAAGAAATTCACATTATTAACATCCCCAAGACATAATCCTCACCTTTTCTTTTCAAAAGAACCAAGTTGAGATAATTTTTGATCGTGTAAATTTGAACAAGTTTTCCCAAGTGCTGTGTAGGGAAGGAGAGCTGTGTCTTTCCCCCAAGAGAGAACGGGAGCTCAGAGAAGCAGTGCAGTGAGAGGGACACAGCCGTGCCTTGACTGACGACGGTGGCCTGTGCCCAGCACTGTTTGTCTGCTGAATTCACCGGCTCTGTCCTTGTCGCCCACACCAACTGCTGCCTCTCTTTCTGCTCCTGGCCACCAAGCACTCTTGGGAAAAGCCCTCACTTGCCGGAAAGCCAGAGAACTCAGTGACTCTGGCTGCTATTTTCAGGCCTTCCTGTTTCCTCTCTAAGGTATTTGCTAAGACACCGGCAAGGGACCCCAATCAAGTTGAGTTTTAAGAGGGGAAAAATGGCTTAAAACATTACTGTAATAGTAATAGTAGCAATAATAATAATAATAATAATAATGTTTTAAGAGGGGAAGATGCCTTAAAACATTACTGTAATAATAGTAAAAAGTTTTAAGAGGGGAAAATGCCTTAAAACATTAATAATAATAATAATGTTTTAAGAGGGGGAAAATGCCTTAAAACATTACTGTAATTCTGTAACTCAGAATAGCTCATTTCGATTATACTGCTGGTTTCAGATGCCAAACCTGGATGGCTCTTCCCTAGCATGGCGATGCCTCTGACCTCACCGTCCTGGTGCGCAGCACCTATGCGTGTGCACACACGCCCGTTCCCTCACGCCTCCTCGGCACATTCCATTCTTACGCAGGAATGAGCTGTCTGGTGGAAGGCGAATGCCAGTTTTACTTTCAAATGCCTTTAAAAATCTCAAACTCTGGGGGCGCCTGGGTGGCTCAGTCGGTTAAGCGGCCGGCTTCGGCTCAGGTCATGATCTCGCGGTCCGTGAGTTCGAGCCCCGCGTCGGGCTCTGTGCTGACAGCTCGGAGCCTGGAGCCTGTTTCAGATTCTGTGTCTCCCTCTCTCTGCCCCTCCCCTGTTCATGCTCTGTCTCTCACTGTCTCAAAAGTAAATAAAACGTTCAAAAAAAATTAAAAAAAAAAGAATCTGAAACTCTGAATCTCTACTATAATAACATGGGCCTGATTTCAGAGTTTATGAAACATTTCATGTGTAGAATCACCTGGTGGCTAACGTGTGGAGGGATATTAAGGAAAAGAAGCAACAGGTTCATAGAGAATAATGTCGTATTCAAAAATGTAACCTTGTGAAGACTAGGTGAATAAGGTATGTAAGTTGCTTAGTAAAGCGGCCAGTAAACATTAATGTACCTTTTCCCATTTCTTCTTGACCCCCCTAACTTAACTACTTTTATCACTGGGGAAAAGCTAATTGGTTTAAAACAAAACATTAGGTTTAGTAAATATCAGAGGAAGGAGGTTAGCCAGGTGGTTGAGAGCTTAGGCCTCAAAATCAGACAGATCTTAGCTTAAATCCTGGTTTTGCCACTTTCATGTGTTCTTGGGAAAGTTGCTTAACCTCTCTGACTTCAGTTACCTTATTAGTAAAAATGAGATACTAATGGCATCTACTTGACAGTGTTGTTCTAGGGATTAGATGATGTGATACGTGTGAAATCAACACCGCATCTATCACAGTGTTAGTAAATTTTAGCTCTTCAAGGAAGAAGTATTTAACTCATAGGATTTATGTAAGGATTAAAATAACACGTATAAAGTATTTAGTAGAGTACTTGGTATAAGATAAGTTCTTAATAACTATTAGTCAGGACTATTAAGTATTAATGTATTTTAAAACAATAAAACAACGAAAAACTGAGGTATAAAATAAGACTCATTTATTGCCTATATGCCTAATTGGGGCAAGGGTGAAGGTCCTTGAAGACAGCATCAAAGTTATGGTTGAAATCATAGGGGTCATTACTTCTAGAACTATGATACTGTACCATTCAGCAATCGTCTTTAACTTTTTAAAAAATGTTTATTTATTTATTTTTGAGAAAGAGAGAGAGAGAGAGAGAAAACACAAGTGGCAGAGGGGCAGAGAGAGAAGGAGAGAGAACCCTAAGCAGTCTCCATCCTGTCAGTGCAGAGCCTGACGTGGGGCTCGATCTCGCAGACCACGGGATCATGACCTGAGCCAAAACTAAGAGTCAGATGCCACCCAGGTGTCCCGCCTTTAATTTTTTAACAGAAGCTCCACGTGCTTTCCTGTTGCTCTGGTTTCGGTTGGGGAGATACGCGAGATTGATTGGCACGTATATCTTTTTGTCCTTACCTCTTACAGATGTTCATCGAACAGAACAAGCTCAAGAGACAGAGCCATCTTCTGCTGCAGAGCTCTGCCCCCGACCAGCAGCTGTTGAAAGCTTTAGAAGAAAATGCAAAACTTGTCCAGCAACTTGAAGAAGAGAGAATTCAGCATCAGAAAAAGGTAACAGATTTTCTTCTGGAGTCTGGATACACACCAACCTGCAAGAGAGGGCTCAATGCGGTCACCTAGATAGAGTTCCCTCCTTGGCATTAGTGAGTCTTTCCAGTCTTCTCGTTTTTTAGAAAAATGTCACCAGCAAATGCAGTTAATTTAGTGCCCAATTGAAGATTTAGAGTGCACTATCCCAGACTTCATAATGATCTTTAAACCGTCCAAAGGACTGAAGAAACGAGGGAAAGAGAGAGCACTCGAAAAGAGCTTGGTTAAGGCCCAGAAAGCACGGTTGGGACATCTGCGAGTTGATTGTGTTTCTGTAGACCGCGTACACCGCGAGAAGTGTGTTTGTCTCGGAGAGCTCATTGGAAGGCATGGGTTTTGTTCAAAGAGGGAGGGAGCGTCCATGTTAGTAGTAATTGTTTGCTTAGAGAAAATTTCCGATTTTGTAAAACTCGCACAAATAATATATGTTTAAAGACTTCCCAAGTGGTTATTTCATTTTGTCCGAGTGGAGCGATTCCAGCTGACACGGCCCACCTTCCTGCGCCAGGCAGAAAACATCGTCATCCCGCTGGGTGAGAGAGAGGAGGCGGGAGGGGTGGGCAGGCGAAGAGGTGGAACAAAGACTGTGAAGTTAAAGAAACCACTTAAGAAAAATTACATCAATATTTATACTACTCACAGCGTACCTCGTTTGTCAAGAAAAGCTTGTTGGCTGCTGTTTTATCATCACCTGTCAAAGTCTCTCTCAGCGATAATATTGACGTTTAATCCTCGGAAGTTTCTGGAGTTTTCACAAAGTTGGTCATGAGGCAGAGTTGATTTTTTTTTCCCCCTCAGTAAGGAATGTTGGTGTATGCGTAGAACCTCCAGATGAGTGGAGAGTGGCAGCGGTTGCCCCTGGGGGGAGAGCTAGGGAATAGAGCGGGAGGAGAGAATTTTTTTCTTTTTTTCTTTTGGTCCCCACATGCAGGAATTACCATTTCAAATAAAGAGAGGGAGGATAAAAGAAGGGTTATGTTCATTCGGCTGGTGTTGGAGTTGTCTCAGTTTTGAAAAGTCTTACTAGCTGTAGTTAGCGCATTTAGTAAATAACATGGGCCTAGAGCCAACCGAATTGACGTGAGGTGTGGGATTCAGCCACTGTATATGTACCTTGTCGGGGTAGGAAGAGAGAATAGGTGATACTAAATTTGAGCACATCGTGAATGCAGTTGTAGCAATCAGGACTTGTAAGGCGGTTACGCTAGAATATATACTTCCTCTGGGTGGTCTTTCATGCGTGTGGTCTTAAATGGCTCTCCCCTGTCTGTGGGATCCCCTGCAGACTTCCCAGCAATCTTTTAAACGCTGTGTTGTTTTCACGATGATAAGAACAACACATACTTCATCTAATGAACAAACTTTTAAAATGCGGTACAAGTTAAAAAAGAAATGAAGATTACCCAAGAATTCCATATTTTGGTACCTATCCAAGCTTTATGCAAATAGAGAATTTTATGAAGATAGTTTAAATGGGATAATACCGTGCATACTGTTCTACAATCTGATTTTTTTTTTCCAGCTGGTAACGTATCATCCTGTGTCAGTGTGTAGTGAGCTGTGTGATTTTAAATGGTTGTATATAGGACCTCATTTAGTGAACATGCTATGATTCCTTAAATCGATAATATTGGTAGATATTTATTTTCAATTCTTCCCTGTTACTAAGAACACTGTAGTGAACATATTTGAATACGTATCTTACTATTTCTTTTTTTTTTTTAAGATTTTTGTAAAGTTTATTTATTTTGAGAGAGAGAGGAAAAGAGAGCCTGCATGAGCAAGTGGGTGAGGGGAAGAGAGAGAAGGAGAGAGAGAGAGAATCCCAGGTAGATTCTGTAATAGCAGCACAGATCCTGACGCAGGGCTCAATCTCACAAACTGCAAGATCATGACCTGGGCCGATCTCAAGAGTCAAACACTTAACGAATTGAGCCACCCAGGCACCCCGTCTTACTATTTCTTTAAGGCAAATTTTAAAAGTATTGCTGAATCAAATGGTCTTTCTTTCTTTTCTTTTCTTTCTTTCTTATTTTAGAGAGCGAGAGAGCGAGCATGCATGAATGGGAGGAGGGGCAGAGAGAAAAAATCTTAAATTTTTTTAAATATTTATTTATTTTTGAGAGAGACAGAGACAGAATGTGAGTGGGTTAGGGGCAGAGAGAGAGAGAGAGAGAGAGAGAGAGAGAGGGAGACACAGAACCCGAAGCAGACTCCAGGCTCTGAGCTGTCAGCAAAGCCCGATGCGGGGCTCGAACTCACAAGCTGTGAGATCATGACCTGAGCCGAAGTCAGATGCTCAACTGACTAAGCCACTCAGGCGCCCCCGGAGAGAAAGAATCTTAAGCAGGCTCCATGCTGAGCATGGAGCCTGACTTGGAACTCGATCCCACAGCCTGGGAATCATGACCTGAGCCAAATTCAAGAGTCGGTCGCTTAACCAACTGAACCACCCAGGCACCCCTCTTTCTTCTTTTTTTGTTTTTTAAAGGTTTGATACTTGTTACCTAATTGTCCCCCAAGGGCTCTTTTTCATGCTACTTTAATGTTCTCTTGAAAATGGGTATGAAAGTAATAATCTGTTTTAAATGAATTTCATAGGTATTATTTTACCTTTTTGACCCATGTTTAAACATTTAATTATCTGGGATATTAAGTCTCCAATAAATTTATATCGATTCACATAGCTGGTATTTTAAGTATTGACTGTACTCTAGGATTTGGGTGGTTTTTAGGATGGATTGGAGTCTCTTTGCCATGAATTGGAAAGTAAAGGGAAACAATGATGTTTTTCCCCTTTATTTTTGCTTGACAAAGGAAAGACTGTAAAGTTCTGTTTATAAATTCCAGGTGAAGGACTTAGAGGAGCAGCTAGAAAACGGAGCACTCCACAGAGAGATACGCAACCTTAAACAGCAGCTGGGGCTTCTGGAAGAAGATAAGAAGGAATTGGAATTGAAATACCAAAATTCTGAGGAGAAAGCCAGAGATTTAAAGCATTCCGGTAAAAGCATCAAGTGGGCTCCCGCGTCTTAGCAGTCTGTGAATTCCCCACGCCCAGCCCCAAGCCGGGCCGGTAGCCAGTCCAGAACCCTTGCCCAGTGCTTGAAAACGCAGTTGAATACTCAACTGCAGTTGAGTCGAATGGCCACTGTTCTCCAATGATCCGCGAGCCCTTAGGCCTCTGTTTTGGACTCCGTGTTCGTGAGCTTCACGTACAGAATTAAGAGACAAAGATACCGCTAATATGAGAAGACCAACATTTCAGCATTTCTCAGGGCTTCAGATAGGAGTGTTCGTGGAGTTCGTACGTTGTTCATTTTAGGGCGCGTTTCTAAGAAGAATTCAGCTATAAAGGTTCATACAGCCCTCGTGTTTGGTGTCTAATTATACCCATGAACTAATACTTCCAGTATCACAGCTAACAATAAAATGGGCAACAATATGTATATTAAGTGGAAAAACTTTTAAAACACCAGGGGATATTTAAATCAAAGGATTTATTCAGTCAGTTCTAAGAAGGCTTGACAGGAATGTGTGAATTGGATTATTCCACAGGGATAAGTAATAAGTTTCTGTCGGAAGGTAGGTGATTTAAGGAGGCAGGCCATTCCCTTTTATAACAGCTTCAATATTCACTTCAGCTTTTCGGTTAATTTTATACTAGAATTTCGAAATCTGTATGGAAGAACCATGTAGGCTTTTTTTTTCCCTTTGAAAAGGATTCAATGCTTTCTAACCCACAATGAAAATGAACCACAATTTATCTTTTTAATTTGATCTAAAATTAAGAAGTATTCCATTCTTTTTAAGTGAATACCCAGGCAGCCTGTGGCCAAAGCCAGCTTGGTTATATATGTAGAAACAAATAGGCAGACCACTGGGGGTGCAGTCATTCATGGAGAGAGGACTGGCTGGGGACAGAGAGAGCCATTCCTGAGTCCAAACAGTATTCAGTGCCTAGAGCCTATCAGAGCCCATGTTAGAGGTATTCGCATCTGTGGTACACATTGAACTCGAGCTTCTTGAACTCAGAGTCTGTGTCTTTGCACAGCACCAAGCATGGACCCTTTCACACTGTTGGTGCTTAAATACCTGTTTCGTTCATGACGTGAATGCATCGAATGGATAAATTGTATTTCCAGAATGCTCCTTCGCTTTTTGCAAACAGTTTCTGAAGTTAACAGACCTTTGAGAGTCTGAGTCTGGCTAAAATCAAGAACTCGAGGATTTGCAATTTTTGAAGGAAATTAAGTGGTGGGGGAAAGCGTGCTATTCAAATTCATACTGAATGCCATCTTTAAAATTAATGCCCGGTCTGTACATTTTAAAAGTCCAGTATTAACAATTTCTTAGTGTTTGAGTGGCGTTCCATTTTAACAAATATTTCTTCAGCCTACTCAGTCCTTACTCCCCGCCCGTCCAGCATTGTCCCGAGTTTATTTTTCTTTCCCATAGTTGTATGTGTAGCCACAAGACAGTCATGTTTTCTTGTAACCTGTGTAAGGCCTCTCTCGCATTAGCGGGGGCAGCCTGGAGCATAAACATGTTAAGACGTTCTGCAGTTTCCTACTGAGATTTCTAACTTTGCCCGAATAGAAGGAACTTGATTTTGAGAGAGGCTGTGTGTTTTCATCTCTGTGGGGAAAAGGTGTTGTGTTAAGTTGCCCGTTTCGGCTCTTTTCTGAACGCTTGCTCTCTGTGCAGTTGACGAGCTCCAGAAGCGGGTGAACCAGTCCGAGAATTCGGTACCTCCTCCGCCGCCGCCTCCACCGCCGCTTCCCCCTCCTCCTCCCAACCCCATCCGGTAAGCGCCTGCGGGAGGACCTCTTGGCATCAATGCCCTGCCTTGTCTGAGAACCTGAAGTTGATGTGAGCGGTAGCCCTTCTTTACAAACAAGCAAACTGCTGTCTTTGCCTCATTGGAGGAGTGGGTAGTAAAAACTCAGAAACGCTGAAACTTATCAGCTGGTACTTCTCTCAGCAGATTTTTGCAAAGGCCGATGTATCACTCCCGTCTTGTAATCTATATAGAAAGGGCAGAGACAGTCCTGTGGCCTCCCCTGTTCTCCTGCCCGGGATGTTCTGATTCCACGTGGATGTCCCAAACCCAGGAGCCAAGACATTTGTGTAAAAAGTCGGATGCTTCAGTTGTAAAATTTCACTCCACGATGCTGGGATTTCCGTTAAGTGGAAGACCAAGAAATTTTGAGCCTTTCTCGGGTGTTTTTCCCTTTTCGCATCCTGATCTGAATTTGAAAAGCTCCGGTTTATTCATTTACTTTAAAAATCAAAGTACTAAATGAAACAAAAATTTATCAGTAGTAATTGTCACAGACTAGTAATTAAGCTAAAAGTGCTCATTATGTTTTATCCCTGACCTCACATTTAAACCTTTAATAATGCCGAGAGAAGAACGTTCCATAAGAAGAAGAAATTACGTTTACGTTCTTGTGATAGAGAATCATCTGTGCAGACAAGAATTCACTTTTTCTGAAGCCTGAGGCTGACTTGATGGTCCCGAGTGGCTGAATTAAGCACAATAGACCCTAGAGTCAAATATCGCCTCCTGCGGTTGGTGCTTCATTCTGACGCCCCGCATTACGTCAGACAACCTGTTTGCCCTGGTGACAGCTTACCTCCTCATGTCATGATGCTGGCTGCTTCTGTATAATTTATTCTGGAACAAATGGAATTTAAAATTTTGCTAGCGTTTTTTTTTTTGTTTTGTTTTTTTTGTTTTTACCTTTCATTAACTCATGTGTTTTGTTTAATCCTTCCACCCGGAGAGGCCATTTATTCACACTTTGCACCTTTGCTGCTCCGTCTGAATAGAAAGTGTAGCATTTTCCTCCCACATGACTATGAAAATGGGACTTTGCCTTTTAAAAAGATTCTCATTAGTTTTCCTTACTGAGTAGGGGATGACATAATCTACTTTAAGCCATTGAAGTAGTCAAGGCAAAATAATTTTTACATGTGATCGGTCCGAGAGTCAATTGAAAGAATTTCAGGTATTTTCAATTCTTTTCTGTCCCGGGTAGCTAAATCTGTTGGAGATATTCTGAATTTGACATTTAAAATAGGAAATTCATCACTTTGATCTTTCTCTAAGGTGTAGAATTTTGAGCCGATAAGAAAGGTCACTTCTGTCTACGAGGAGGGAGAATTGTGAAGAAAGTGATTATAGTCTTGCCGTTGGCCTTTAATTTTTAGTCTAACAAATCTTGAAGCCCTTGGAATTAAAAGTAAAGTGTAACCTAAATAGAATATTTTCCCAAAGAGCACTTTATAGTTATACTGAGAAATGAATGTAGGACTCAGACTATGTATGTCTAAAGCGTGAGCTCTTTTTTATAAGGCCCTTTAAAGAAAATTTTCATTGAATAACATGAATGATTCTTATTATAAGATGAATTTAAGTAGCGTAAGATGTAATTTCTCAGTAGAAAGAAATTTTTTTTGGTAAGGAGTACTTTCTTGTCAAAGAAATATATTTGCATGTGTATTGAGTTTCATTGGACTTTGAATCCACAAATCAAGGTTTTCTAACTTTGTTCCTCAGCCATTTGTTTTACCCCGACATAGATCATGAATATAAATGAAAGCAGAAAAAAAAAAAAAAGACGAGGGCCTGCTCCTTTAAAGGACCCAGGGGACAAGTGGGAGAGAGGAAAGTGAGGAAGAAGGCATACGTTGGTCATGTTTTATAGGCAGTGGTGAATGCAGGAGAGGTCCTGGGCAGGCATGGCTCACGGGGAAGAGTTGGGTGTATTGGTGTATTAGTCGGCATTCTCCAGAGAAACAGAACCTGTAGGGGTGTGTGTATATACCTATGTACATGTATGTGTATACATCATATACATTCACATAAAAGATTTATTCCACGGAATTGGTTCACGTGATTATGGACTATGACAAGTCCCGGGGTGGGTTGGAAAGAGAGCCAACAAGGAGAGCCTAGGCTGTGGTTTCAGTCTGAAGGTCAGTCAGCCTCCAGACCTAGGAAGGGCAGTGTTTCAGTCTGAGTCTGGAAGCAGGAAAAAGCAGACATCCTAATTTCAAGGCCAGAGGGCAGAAGGAATTCTGTCTTACTTGGGCAGTGGTCACCCTTTTGTTCTATTGAGGCCTTCAACTGATGCCCACCCACATTACTGACAGCAGTTTGCTTTACTCAGGCTTCCAATCTAAATGTTAGTCTTATCCAAAAACCCTCACAGAAACACCCAGAATAATGTTTGACCCCATATCTGAATACCTCATGACCCAGTCAGACTGACTCAAAATTAACTATCACAGTGGGCATGAGAAACACTTATTAAAGAATTTCAAGGTCGATGCCTTCCACTGAACCATTCAGTGTTTGGGAGCTCTTGCTTGAAGCTTTTATCCATTCAGTTGAACTGGCTGTGAAATGGGGCAGTTTTAGCCAGAGGTTTGGATTATTGGTCCCAAATGCCTTGTCCTGGTGTTCTCATCTGGCCTGGGAGACCTACTTTATCTGTAACCTAAGCCCCGTCTTGACAGAGGGCTCTTTTTTTAATATTACGGATGATGCTTCTCTGGGTACCATATAAGTCTCCCAGCTGTACTTCAATTCAGAATAGTTAAAGTTAATGCTTTCTGTCATCTACTTAGGTGCTTTACTTCATTTATGTAAATATACACATATTTCGAACAGTACAAATAACTTCCTGCTTTGTAATCTTTACGTACGATAATTCAACACTGAAAATTTCAGAACCAGAAATGGGTTCATTACAGAGTGTTGTGAGAGAGTAAGGGGAGGCCCCCACCTGGGGACAACCCTCTCCAAGCCCCCCTCTGCCATGGAATGTTAACCCTTAGACATCGAATATCCCTTGCCCTCAGTCACAAAATGGGAAAAATTAGCAAAAAAAGTTTGCATTATTTCATTTCTCCCAACTTTTGGAATAAAATATGCTTGTTTTAAAGTTCTGTGTAAATAAGGATTTCTAACTCCTTGGGAACAAAATTTAATTCCATTTGGGGCCACCGTGAGTCCAAAGAAGACAAACTAAATGAAGTCAAAGGTCCACTGACTGATTTTTTCCAGTTGGTAAGTTCTAAAAGCCTCACAGGGTCAAGCAGAACGTAGTGCTTTCTTTTCAGTGTGCTTTGCGAGAGACTGTTCGGTGTGTTTGGGAGTTTTCATAAAAGGCAGTTTGAGGATTAATAATAAATCTAAAGGCAGAAGTAAGAAATAGAAACATCTGAAAAATTACGGTCATTAGGAAACACTGAGTTGTTCTGTCCTCAGCCAAGTATTGCTGTGTGTGCCCAGGCATCCGTTTTCCTAGAGGCAACACTGTGCCTTCCCAGCTTGGCCTCCTTAGGACGATTGTGTCCAATCCAGTTTATCACACAGAGGACATTGATAATGTAGTTGAAGGAATTCAAGAATTCTCGGTCCATTTGGTTTTTTTGGTGAACCATTTTGAGGGGGAATGATAACATATGTAGAAGTGTGCACCAACTTATGTACAGTTTAAAAGTAATATAAAGCGAATACCCATGTGTTCACCATCCAAATCAAGAAATAGAAAAATACTGGCCTAGAGTCTTATCCTTTTATCGCTTTTTGAAAGAAAAAAAATTTCTTGCCTACATATATATCCCTAAACTCCTATAAATATACATATGGGTTTTTTTCCTGACTATATGATTAGAATTTTTCTGTTTGCATTTGAGTCTCGTTCTTTTTACTCTACATTATTTTGCAAGATTCATCCGTGTTATCTTGTGTAGCTGAACTTCATCCATATTCATGGATACATAATCCATTTTATGAATGTCTCCGTGTGCTTATCCATTATGGTGCTTATAGACATTTGCGTTATTACCGGTTCAAGGAAATTATGGAAATTCTACATGAACGTTCTCGTACGTGCATCCTGGCGTACAAGAGCTTGCATTTCTGTAAGATCCACGGAAGTGGAATCGCTGGCTCCTAGGATGTGTGTACCTTCAGCTCCACAGGATGATGCCAGTTTTCCAAAGTGGTATTGTCAGTTGCTACACTGTCTTCAGTTTGAGAATTCCTGTTATTCCACAAACCTACCAATGCTTGATATTATCAGACTTAGCGTTTCTTGCCCATTTGATGACAGTGTAACTAAATCAGTGTGGGTTTCATTTGTGTTTTCCTAGTCACTAACGAAGTCAAGCACTTTTTCTGTATGTGTTTGGGAAGTTAGGACATCTTCATTTATGGAGTTTCAAGGCTTCTGTCGATTTTTTCTGTAGGATTGCCTGCTTTTTCTCATTGATCTGTAGAGTTTCTTTTTTATTCTTTATGGTGTCTTTTATTACATGGAGATCTTAAAATTTTAATGTGGTCAAATTTGTCATGATTTGCATTTTGTACAGATTTTAAAAACATGGGCCAGAGAGACTGTGGTCTAAATGTATTTTATCCCTTAAGTATCTGGTCTGTGTCATTCAGATTCAGAGATTTTTATGCCCATATTTCACAAATAGATATTTACTGAGAGCATCCCCTAATTCTTTCAGCCTTCCCTTTCCCTCAAATGTATTACATAGATGGCTGTTTCTGAACTTGGGGTATGGATATTGACACTGTTTTCTGTATTTGTTTTACTTTGCGTCATATTGGTAATTATAGTGGCCCCCTTCTTTGAGTAATTAATTTGCTTTGAATAATTAGATGGTTTCATGCAGAAAGGGATGAGACATCTTTCTCTTCCCTAAAGTGATGAAAAGTTTAATAACTTACTAAAAGTGGTAAATAGACTCCTAAATTCTGGCATTTACGTACCTTGAGAAGAATTGGATTTTTACTGATTATTTTGAATCAGTACATTTTATTTCTTGGATCATCAAGCACCCAGTAACCTCCTGTTATTCTTCTTCTTTCTCCCAAAGATCCCTCATGTCCATGATCCGGAAGCGATCCCATCCCAGCGGCAGTAGTGCTAAGAAAGAAAAAGCAGCTCAACCAGAAACAAGTAATTCTCACCCCGTTTGGTTTGCTTTCAGTGGTTTTAGCCCAGTTTTTCGGCAACATACGTCCTTTTTGAGTTCTTTGACCATGAGCGGTTTGGGGAGAAATGTGAACTTAACAGCTGATAAGAAGGAACAAGATGTCGCTGCCTTTAAGCAGCTCATTGTCTAGATCACGTCCCTGTAACGTGCATTCTGCTGGGATGTGTCTTTACAGGATGGGGCAGTTTACAGGCTGATGTGTTAAGGAAAGAGAGGGAGTGATTCCAGGTGAGGGGTTTGGGGAGGGGTTTTTAGAGTTGATAGCAAGTGAGCTGAACCTTGATCAGGCACCTGCTGTCTACTGGTGCCGTGCTGTGTACTGGAGACAGAAGACATAGAAGCTACATTGAGTGGGGGAGACAGGAAGTAAACAAGGGTGATCACTTGGAGGAAGAGCAGAGGTTTCTAAGAAAGGATGGAGGCGGGCTGCCGGTTTCAGGAAGCGATGCCTATGCTGGGCAGTTTGGATTTAGGAAGTCGGGGTGAGGGTATTTAGAATAAAAGTTCACGTAGAGGGGCAACAGATTCAAGGTCCAAAGAGGGGAGGGAGCTTGGCCTATCAGGAAACTGAACAAAGGTTGGTATTTCTGGAACATGGGGTGCGAGAGAGGAGCTGTGAGCCAGATTATGGAGGCTGTGGTCAAGGTTTCAAAATGTATCCTAAGGGCAGTAGGAGTTTTAAGTAGGGGTGTGACATGATGAGATGGGTCTTATTAAAGACATCCCGCTGTCGGCAGCAAGAGGAGAGAGAGCAGACCGCAGAGGAATGAGGGGATGAGGAGAGGCTGTCCGGCATTCAGATGCCGGCTGGCTCAGATGAGGGGAGGGTGGTTGCAGTAGAGACACAAAGAAGTGGCAAATCCAGGAGCGACTCTGGGAGGTGCGATTCCCAGGACTCTGGCTCACTGGAGAGGGAGAAGTGGAAGATCACATGAAGAGACGGGAGTGGAGGAAGAAGGGCTTGCCCATCGAGCAGAGGCACTGGGCGGCCAGGAGTAGAGTCATCGGCTCACAGGGCTGCGGGCAGGGGTGCGCAGCCACACGGAGAGCAACGGAGACCAGTAGAACCCACACGAAGCTCAGCACGTTTGCTCAGCAGCTGTTAGTTGCAAAGCGTGGTGGATTTGCCCGGTTCGAGCCCAGGCTGGTACAGACTTCTTGGCCCCCTTTTCCTACCCCCCAGGTTCATTGATCCAGGCCAGCCGCTTTCCTGCCACTGGCAGGGTGACATTCTCAGATCCGTTGTCCCACGTTCTGTGACAGTGCTACGCTTCTCACTGCATCAGAATAGAGTCCAGACCCTGTAGGCTGCTTATCGATGGTTCTCTGCTGTTACCTCAGCCTCATTTGTCTACATCTGCTCCTCCTTACGACTGGACCATTACCTCGAGGCCCCCTATGCGCTTGCTCTGTCTTTCCGCCTTCCGGCATTGCCTGCTACCTTTAGTCTATTCAGAGCTTTCTCTGGCAAGGGGTTCTAATTCTGCCTCTCCTGTGCAGGTTCCAGGCTCTTCCTCCACTCCCACTTATTTTTTTTTTTAATGTTTATTTAGTTCTGAGAGAGAGAGACAGAGCGTGAGTGGGGGAGGGGCAGAGAGAGCAGGAGACACAGAATCTGAAGCAGGCTCCAGGCTCTGAGCTGTCAGCACAGAGCCCTATGTGGGGCTCAAATCCCTGAACTGTGAGATTGTAACCTGAGCTGAAGTTGGACGCTTAACCGACTGAGCCACCCTTATTTATGAGTGTTGGCTCATTGCTCTGTGTTGCTATAGCTTTTTGCTTCGGATTTTGTAATGTCCCATCCCCCAGCCTCTGCTGTGGTGTTTGCGTTATTTCCACATCTCTCCTCCTGAAGAGATGGCAAGCTCTTTGAGGGCTTACTCCTGTCTGCAGGTCTCCCACAGCTTATATGCATCTTCAATGAATCCAGGTTTAGACCCGACCCTATCTTTCTTAGCCGGAACCTCGCAGCACCATTACAAATGAAAGCTGTGTTTCAATCTTGTTTTGGGACAGTTGGTAAGTCTTAGAGGGTTGGCAGGGCAGTCAGCATAAAATGATTTCCCTGTCTAAGTAAATTACATTATTAGCTTGTCAACCCCCACAGCACCCTTAAAGTTAAAACAAAACAAAAAAAAAGTTCTGAGCTTCTTAACCCCCAGTGTCAGAAACCATACAGTTTTCCTTGAAATGAAAGTGATATTTCATTTACAATTCATGAAATGGGGCAGTAGTTTCTCCCTCATTCTTGAGCTATTGGATTATTACCTGAGATATCACGTTACTGATCCAGAAGTCGCTCATGAGATTTTAAACTGAAGCCACCCTAAAACTATACTGCCTTAAGTGATATGGACCGCAGCCATACGTGGTTGGAGCTTCTCTCTGTCTGGCAAGGTATTTATTTATAGTGACTTGTTAGTAGTTCAAACTGAAAGCTAGTTGTTAAATGAATAAATCAACAGTGATTAAATGCATGATGAGTAAGTACAGAGCATCAGACATTGGGGTCGTCTGTAACACCTTGGAGTTTGCATTTATAAGTAGAGACCAGTCTTACTAACGGTATTATCTTTTGTTAGCATCTTATGGTGGCTTTCACTAGCCACTTGATATGCTTCTCAGAGCTGATGAATGAAGAAACTGTTATTACCAATGGCTCTTAAAAAGCTTGATTGTAGGGGCGCCTGGGTGGCTCAGTCGGTTAAGCAGCTGACTTCGGCTCAGGTCATGATCTCGCGGTCCGTGAGTTCGAGCCCCGCGTCAGGCTCTGTGCTGACAGCTCAGAGCCTGGAGCCTGTTGCAGATTCTGTGTCTCCCTCTCTCTGACCCTCCCCTATTCATGCTCTGTCTCTCTCTGTCTCAAAAATAAATAAACGTTAAAAAAAAGATTGTAGGGGAAGGTCTGTGGAATATTCTAGAAGTAGTTTTTAGGTCAAATATAAGAAATAACAAACTTTGAAGTTAATAACTCTAATTTTGATAAGAATGCATTTATTGAACAAGTTCTGAGATTTCAGAGGTATGCTTGCTGTTTTGTCATATATTTAGGTCATTAATATGTTGGTATTGTCTTACCTCAGTTTGCTAACCTGCTGAATGGAGAAAATCGTAGTTCCTATTTCATAGGGTGCTTGTGAGAATTAACGAGTCTCCTAACATGTAAACGGTTTAGAGTAGTACCGAGCATATAGAAGGTACTCAAAATATTAGCTTAAAAAAACAAACAAAAAAAAGGACAAGGTTCCAGCTACCCTTTGAGGGGTAGTAGTCCTCATTCGGGAGGCTCTTGTAATCACTGTAGTTAAGGGAATATCCTTAACTTTATGACCTTACGTCACATTCAAACTCATTCAACCATGATGCGTTGTTTAGAAATTTTGTCCATCGTGGTGGCATAAGATTCTTTTTAAATGCCTTTTAGAAAATGTTAGTGAAAGAGAAAAGTAATCCTGTGGAATTTAAAAAAAATCATTTTCCTTTCTTGTAGGTAATAACAAAAGGTTTTATTGAGCAACAAGGTGATGGTTTTGTCTGTGGGTCTTTTCTTTGAGGAACGAACTTATTTTTCAAGTGGGTCTTAAACTTTAAGCCTCAATTAATTACATGTAGCTTTCTGATCCAAGACTGACCTCGAAGCACTAACTCAAAGAACATTTGATTTGATTTTCCTGTGGCAGTTCGGTGACATTAGACCTGTTGTCTTCATTGGTCCCTTTTCTTTAATCTCCAGCATCCTGCATATTTCTATTGTCCTTCTGATTACATGCTTTTGTGAGACAATTACCAACTGCGGGATCGCAGAAAGAATTACAAAACATGCCATGAGCTCTCTGTAGGTGATTCTTGCAGATTTATTAGAACTGCTTAATAGTTGAGAAGTTCGTATAGATTGCTTTTTGCTAGTTCAAAAACAGGGTCGGTGAGAGAGAAAGCTTGTGTAGCTAACCTAGCGTTGCCCTTGTATTGTGCCCGCGTAGGGGATCTGATAAGAGTGATTTCTTTTTCTTAAGACCAATTAAGCCTTTACCTTTGAAAAAGACTAAGAAATTAAAGCCCGGTTTATAATCTGTACACAATCCAGATAGTGGTACTTCTCTGAATTATCACTATGATTCTGGCAAGCAAAAATAAGAAACTACTTTAAATTCCTGTTATGTTAGATGCTGCAGCAGATTTGAATGGTGTTGACCATAATTCTCCATCTGTCTGCCTTAATTAGTTTTTGTATGGTGCATTTAATTGGGTTTCAGTCATTCCTTACAGAGTGCTAATCTGTTTGTCGGCAGTGTTCCTGTTGCCATGCAGCTCTTCTTAAGGCTCACTCCAAATGGCAGGCTTTCTGAAAATCAAATGGTTTTTTTTAGGATTAAAAAAAAAAATTCCAAGGAATAACTTCCATACCCATACCAGGTGCTCGAATGGCAGACCTGGGTTTGTGTCTCCCCTGACTTTGAATAGGGTCAGCCAAGGCACCGCATGGTGCATAATGGGTATTCAGATACCGAACGAGTGAGTGAGTGAATGAATGAGTGAAGGAGTAAATCTCTATCCCGAGTAATATTCTTATCTGTCCCCTTGTTGATTGGGGAGCCGTCAGCAGAAGCTGCCCGAGAAAATGCTACTTAAAGGCATACAGTTGATCAACCCACAGTCTTGCCTTCTTTCATTTATTGGCTTTGTTGCCATGTTTCCCATGTTGCCTGGTGAAGGGTGCTTCCTTGCCATCTGGATCTGAAAAATGCTATTTGGGTATTGAGAACTTTTCATTCCCAGCATTTCAGTGGCCTGTGGAGATGACAGGACCCTATCTGAAGTCAGGACTGTACCAGAAGACCTAGGTTGTTTGATGAATAGAGCAGTGATCCTGTCACTGAGGTGCTGCTGAGGTGAGGATGGTAGAACCTTCTGGATTCATCTAGTTGCTCCCCTAGGCACGACGTACGAGGAGTAGCTACTCTGTGTTAGCGTGAAGGCCATGTGGCAGAAAAGGAAGCCATAACGTAGGCCTCATTAGTGCAAAGCCCAACACTCCTGTCCATTGGCTTGGGGTCATTGTTATGATGGCCTCCATTTACAAGTTGTCCTTTGGGATTTGGTTATTCCTGCTCAAATAGCAAAAATATTAATAGCCATGTAAAGCCAAAACTTGAATAAGTCATTCAGCAGGTAGAGACCTGCTGAGTGCCTACCATATGCCCCACACTGTGGAGTGTTCCAGAGAGCCCAAGTGGAAGGTCTTTATGAGGTTTTTAAACTTAAATATATCGGTTGCAGTGAATGAGGCGGGTGTAAACACAAGATCTACAATGGCGTTAATGGTGATAAATGTTCCAAACGTGATTCAGTGCCTTCTTTGGTCAAGCTGTTGTGCAAGAGACAGATTTCATGATTCTAATCAATAGCGTTAAGCCCACCTCAGCTATATTCATCTAATTGATGCGTATTTCAGCAGCTTCATTGTTTTTGTAGCAAAATCGTGCAAAGGTTAGACAATAGACAGTTGAAATTTTTAAAATCAAATTTAATTACTTAATTGCAATCATTTCTGGGTGTGTGTTTTCTTTTAACATTGACAGTTTTAAAAGACTTGAAAAAGGGTTGTGTGAATGTTTCCTTCCGTTGTGATTCCTAAATAAAAGATGGCAATTTAAAAATAGATTTCACCTATTTGCTATTCATCTTCTGACTGTGGCAAGTTAACAGATCTCTTTTATCTTTTATTTTCAAATGGGCTTTTTGATAGTTATTCCTTCTTTGGGCTGATTCCTTTGACATAGGATGTTATAAGTTCTAAAAACATCACGGAGGCAAAGATGAATGATTATTTGGGGTACAAAGCTGGAGAAATGCAAGTCTATCATTATGCTGACAAATGGAACCAAATTCTGTTCACTTATTTAACAGAGATGAGCCAATATTGACTTCCAGGCTACAAATTAGACCTCAGATTTTAGAACTGTATTTCTAAGAAACAGATGTTTTATTATAGGATTTTTTTTAATTAAAAAAAAAAGTGTGGCTACCTGGTAGCTGCTAACCTCTGTAAATTGTTACGTGATGTTTTGTGATTTGGTCTGAAAAAGCACTGTGGTTAATTACAACGTGCAGGTTTCCTAAGTCACCAAAAATAGCAAGTAGCTGTTTTCCTGTAACATAAGATGATTTACATGTGTGTTCTTTGATAGCCGAAGAAGTCACGGATCTGAAGAGGCAAGCCGTCGAAGAGATGATGGATAGAATTAAAAAGGGAGTTCATCTTAGGCCAGTGAATCAGACAGCTAGACCCAAGGCAAAGGTACGGAATGACTAATTCTTCCCCTCCCGTGATGTTTCCTTTCGCAAGTGTACAAGTTCCTAGTTTGATGAAAGCCGCATCAGGACTGACTGTGAAATCTTGGGATGAGACTGATGTGTCGTAAAAGCCTTTACTTTTCTACAAACACATTTCAGGAGAACTCTGAGCCACCGTTGACCTAAATCCCTGTAGACAGAAAGTGGGGGCATCTGGCTGGCTCAGTCGGTAGAGCAAGTGACTGTTGATCTCAGGGTTGTGAGTTCGAGCTCCACACTGGTTGTAGAGATTACTTAAGCAGGGTGCCCTCCTCTGCTTGATCTGAACGGTTATGCCAAACAAATAATTATTACACCCTTTCTTTTCTTTAATTCCTGGTTCTTTTGTGTAATTCAACAAGTATTTATTGAGTGTCTGCTCTGTGCCAGGTACTGTTCAGGCACTGGAGATAAAGCAGTAAACAAAGGAGACAAAAATCCTTGCCTTCCTGAGGCTTCCGTTTGAGTGTGAAGTGGAGGAGGGCTGGGTGGGCAGGTGGCATCACATGATGATGTCAGAACAGACCTAAGCCGACTTCTGAAAAACGGTGAGGTTCATAGGATTGTTTTTACTAATTTTACAAACCTGTTCCAGGACAGTGTGAGGAAAAAATTTTGTGTGTATCTATCACCAGCCGTCTTCCAAACTAGACCACAGTGAGCGCCAAGGTCTATGGAAGCACCTAGAATCTAGTTCAGTGCCTCTGTCTCTTTGTAGGTGTGTCCCATTTAAACAGACCCAAGAACAGAGTTTTTGGTGTTTGTCTTGAGAAATGTTTTTTCGTTTCCTTCCTGTAAAAAAGCATCATCAGGTTGGTCCTCTTTCTTCTTCTTCTTTTAAACCAAACTTTAAGGCTCTTTCTGACTCTCACGGATGCCCCCGTTCACCTGCTTCAGTGTCCCCAAGGAGCACGACTGTTGGGTGCAAATTCTGCTGGCCTTAGTAGTTGCCACTTGGTCACAGGCAGGCGAGGTAGCCGGGCAAGGCGGGGGTTGTCGTGCCCCGGGCTGTCCACAGAAAGGGGGATGGAAAGAGGGCAAAATACCCCACCGGGAGAGTAGATTCCCGTCCAGTGAAATGGAAGCTTTGGCCAGCCGCGTGGAGTGCCGGTCTGTGCTGTGCTCTGGGAGCCGTTCTCCAGGTAAGGGGTAGGGTGTAGACAGTCTGGCACGAGTGTTGAGCGCTGGTGTCTGGTGTGTGGAGCGTCCTGTTGCTGGAGGTGGGGCCTGGCCCTCTCCCTTGCTTCCCAGGCCCAACTCTCCCCGGAACGGGCGGAGCCCCGGCCCTCTCCGACCCACGGGACTGTTGTCGGGCTCACACGGACCGAAGCGTGGAACCACTTGAGAGTGGGGGCTCTAAGGGGAATCTTTGAAACGAAGTCATATTTGAGACTTTCAAGTCACAACTATTTTGAAAAGAATAAGCTAAACCAAACGGACTAGAGGAAAACACGGCATCCTAAAGAAACAAAATTAGTTTAGAGAGAAAAACGTCGAGAACGTGTTAAATCCCAAGCCGTCGCTGTTGCGGATGTCCCTTCGTTCTCAGAGTATCACTTTGTCCTTCTTCTTTCCTGCCCTGCCTCTTCCAACAGTTACACATTAGTTAATGTCAGTTCAAACTGGAGAACAACTGCTCAAGATCAGTGGACGACTGGGTTTTCCGCCGGTAATCCTTAAATCACGTAGATGTAGTGCTGAATGACCTGGTCAGTAACCCTGGAAACAAGCCACTGCATGCGCCTCCAGACACCCCCACCCCCACCCCCACCCCCAGGGCCTCGGTGCTTTCCTGCAAGGTCACGAGCTATGAGAGTGCTTGCCGGCCAGGCTCGCCCAGGCTCCTGCCTTCGCCCAGGGCGCCCGAGTGGCACGTAGCCCCGGGCGCTTGTTCAGCCGTCATCGCCCGAACAGTTTACCTGCAGAAGTCAAGCCTGCCTTAAGAATACTAATTTAACTGCATCTTTTCTAAATTCCTTGACATTTGTTGTTGATACCGTTGTGGTTATAATTAGTGTCTTAGAGCTTTTGACTGGCACTTAGGACTGGCGCTGGTGGCATGCGTATTTCCCAGAAAGCGCAGGCTGCGAAAGTTGAATGTCTTGGTCTAATCCGTACATGAGCAGCAAACCTCTCTCTCCCTCCCTTCCCCCCCCCCCCATCCTCCCCTTTCTACCTCTCCCTCCCCACTCCCTCTTTCCCTCTCACTGTCCACTTTTAAAAAATTGGAACAGGATCTTATTCTTTCAATAACTTTTGAGAGGAAAGGGTTATAGGTCGCTGTTAATCACTTCCCATTTCTTGATGCGAGAGAAATTAGCTTTGCCTCTTTTCCAGGAACCACAGGCCAGGGAGTCCCCCGCAGGCTTTCTCTTCATCTCCGTCCCCTGTGGAAGGAAGTGGGACAGGGGAGGAGATCACGGGTCTTTCTTTGAAAACCTCATGCTAGATTTTCCCTCCGGTGAATTAGTGGAGGGATCCACGGAGACTGTGAGGGAGTGAGGGGCGGGCAGACATTACCCAGAACTGCATTTCAAATCGCTGTGTTCACGGTGTGGCCAGAAGAGAAGCCCTCTGAGCTTTCTAACCGCTTCGGTAGCCGGTGATGCTAACGTTCTCCCCTGAAGCCCGGTTCTTGGCCGACCCCTGCCCCTGGCTCCGTCCTGAGATCCCCGCAGCAGGCCCCGCGGCCTCTGCCTGGAGCTGTCGGAGCTGAGAGAGGTTTCTGCCCTGTCGCTTGCTTCCTGCTCTGTGCTGCTGCCTTCCTGGTCGTCGCTCGCTGTTAGAGGCCCGGCGACGCGAGTGGAGAACAGTTCCGTGTAAAAAGTTCTGAATACTTTGAAATTGAATCTTTGGAATCGAAATCTTTTCTCTGTGTGGTGACGACAGGAAGTAACAAAATGGCATTTAGAAGATGCTAGCTCGAGTCCTTATGCCTTGACTGTTTCTCCTAATTGTCTGTTTAACTGCCACTTGGGAACACTAACATGTCTAATCTTTTTTCCTAACCGTAAGACATAGACCTCACTTTAAAAAAAAACAACAAAAAAAACCCCAGTAGTCCATATAAGTTGCCAACACTTTGCCCCGTAAAAATCTCGGTTTAGACTTTTAAAACTGAATTATTAATTGTGCTTTCTTTTTAAAATTGTAGCCAGAATCTTCAAAAGGCTCTGAGAGTGCAGTGAATGAGCTAAAAGGAATACTGGTAAGAATAGACCTTTGGTTTTATTATTTTTAGTTCATGGGACAATGAAAGGAGAATATTTTTGTAATCTATTTCTCTGAATAATTGGTTGTGATGCGTTTCATTTTCATTTGCCATAACCCTCAGTTCTTTTTGATAGCTCGCTTGATTGCTCTGTGGACGCCTCCCTCGGGCATGTTAATGTTTGTTATGTGTCACTACTCTGCTGTTTCTGTTCTAGAAGAATGGTTGCACTTGCACCGGAATCATTATTTCCTGTTCTTGCCCTCCAGTCCTTGCTTGACAGCTTCAAGATGAAGTGACCAGATCTAAGGACCAGGGCATGCCGGGTCATAATGGAAACACAGTAGAGACTCTTGCATGGATAGTGCTTGATTTGAGGGCCTGAATGTGGAACCTTTGGTGCCAAAATGTAAATCTGAGCTCCTACCCAAATATCCACATATGCTACGATCAGGGTCGCAGTCTGCTTTTCCTCACAGTTTAAAAAATTATCTGGTGATAAATTGGAGAATAGAATAAAAGTCCCTTTCTTTATGCTACCAACTTCATTTTCTACAAGCAACTCCCGTCCATTGGAGAACAGGCCTAATGCCCGTCTCCAGCCAGTTTTCTTCTTTCCAAAGCATATGAGCTCGCGCCAGCAGAACACAAGAGCGCTGCCCTGTCGGGCACTTGCTGTCAGAGAGGAACGCCTCACTCCGAAAATGTTGTCAGATACTAAGGGCTCTATTCTCAGATCCTGTTACAGTCTCAATCCCGGTTATTATGCACAGTGAGTCAACAAACGTGGGGGCGGGGATACAGAACTAATATTCCCGTGTGTGTTGTTACTGTGCTAATTACGCATTGCATGGAGACATCCACATAATTGTGGTAAACAGAATTATTTTCATCAAGCATGAAACAGCAGACTTAACTGAGAATGGCTTAATTAGTCTGCTTTACTTTTAGGTGAGTGGCGTTAGTACTGAAGAGAGGTATAGCCTCCCTCACAGTGGTGTTCCACCTACGGAGTGAAGTGTTAAACCCATTGAAAAAGTAGCGTGGTTATTATCCAACGGATTCTTTATTGAGAAAATCTTGTTATCCAGCGAGAACTCCCTACGCTAGGCCCTTTTGTTGTCTCTGCATTAGAATGCTAATTCCTGTTCATGAAGATGCCCTAGAATAGAGTTCTGATCATCAGTGAAAGAGTAAACTACACTGAGGTTGACTATTTAAAAATCAGGTTTATCTGAAAACATCAGACATCTGTCTAAGATACAGATGATATTTGATGAGCTAAGATATCCCACTCCTGATAATGCTAGATAGTAGCAAGTTTACTAAATTATAGCGTTGCTCTCAAAGATCATGTTCACTATACAGTCATATTCACTATAATTTGGTGCCACTTCAAGGAGAGAAATTTGCAGGATAGGTTTTTGGGAAATAATTTACAAATTATAAAAATTGTCAAAAACCTCTTTCTTTTCTGCAAATTACCCCCATCCTTCATGCTCTGGATGGATCATTAGATTTCTCTACTGGATCTGGCATTAATGTGCCACTAATAGCTGTTAATTCTGGCAGTGTTCTTTCTTTCTTTTTTTGTTTTTTTTAATGTTTATTTTTGAGAGAGAGAGAGACAGAGTATGAGTGGGGAGGGGCATAGAGAGAGAGAGAGAGAGGGAGACACAGAATCTGAAGCAGGCTCTAGGCTCTGAGCCATCAGCACAGAGCCCAATGCGGGCTCAAACTCACAGACCGTGAGATCACGACCCGAGCTGAAGTCTGGGGATGCTTAACTGACTGAGCCACCCAGGCGCCCCCTGGCAATGCTCTTTCTTTGCATTAATTGTTTTTAAAAAGTGGAACTCACTTTTCTCCCCTACTCTTCTTTGCCAAATGGCAACTCTCCAGTTACCCCCATGGAGGTTCCCTTTGACGGAGGATTTATAACCCCTTGTCACTTGGGGCCGAGAAAGCTTACAACTTCTTGTAAGAGAGAGAGAAAGCAAGCCCCCTTCAGGTAGGGCTTTATTGGTGCTTCTTGCTGGTGTGTAGGCTATTGGGCTTATCAGAGTTAGTACCCAGCAGCACAGACCCAGCAGCGCATATGACCCTGCCTCACGGTTGTAGCACGTGAGAAGCAAACGTGGAAAGAGCATGGAAAGCGTGCCCACTGGCACCGCGGTGAGAGCCAGTACCTGTTACGAGAGACCAAGAAACCAAGGAACGCCATGTTCAGTTCTGTAGAACAGAAACCAGGAATAAACTGGTGTTTTTGCTGAAATCAGATGTGACCTGAGTTGGAGGGACATCATAAGAGATGTCCTTAAATGTCCTTAAGAGATTTGGCCTTTTGCTGAAAGCACATGAGTAGGAAACACATGTCTGGTTTGGGATTTGGAAAATCTCACTCTGTTTGGAGGTGGACACTTCCCAAGTCAATTGCTACAGTCTCAGTGTGGACTGAACTTACTTCTCCAAGCCCGTTGACACTGAACTTTTAAAAGTTGTAGATTAAAAAGAAAAATCTATGGTTTACTTCTCCCAGTCACACAAGGTTATGTGGAGGTTTTGGAAACCTGTCAAGTCACCCCGGTCATGTGAACGTCACTCTCGGTGGACACAGCGATGTCTGAAGAATAAATCCATACAGATTGATCTAAAAGTCTCTTTCAAGTTCAGTTGTCTCTAAATCGAACAAAAACAACTTTTTTAATGTTTATTGATTTTTGAGAGAGAGAAAGCAAGCAGGGGAGGGGCAGAAAGAGAGGGAGACAGAGAATCCCAAGCAAGCTCCGCACTGCCAGCTCAGAGCCCGACGTGGGGCTTGAACTCACAAACTGTGAGATCATGACCTGAGCCAAAATCAAGAGTCGGACACTCAACCAGCTGAGCCACCCAGGTGCCCCTAAACAAGAACAACTTCTAAGAAATTCTCTTTCAGGTTTTTCCCAGGCACTTTTCAGTTTTTCAGAGTACCCAGGAATTATTGGATAGTTGATTTTGCCAACCAACACTTAGATAAGTCAGTGTCATGAACGTTTAACCAACATGGGGACTAGGATTGAAGGCTGGCTTCGGAATCAGAAGACCTGCGTTCAAGTCCAGCCCTATCACTGACTTACTGTGGGGCCTGGCCCAAACCCCAAGGCTCACTGAGTTTGAATTCTCTTTTCTGTAAAGTGGGAGGAATTCTGTGTACCATATGGTATCTAAGTTAATTTCTGATTCTCAGACTTTATGATAATAACATAAATAGATAATTTAGACAGTCTTGGTACTTTATTAGCTGAGCTCCTTGGTCATTCCAGTTGAGAATCATGTAGACATCTTTCTTTCCTCCCCAAGTGTCTGCATTTTTCAAATTCACTCCCATACTAGCTGAGTCAGTCACATCAGTCAGTGGATGGAGAAAAAAGTTTTGAGATTCAAAGATTAGAACTTGGAAAACAGAACCTTTCAGTATCAGGTGTGATGAGAGGGTAGCTCACCACAGAATTTGGGGGATTAATGCTGTTATCCAAATAAAAAAGAGAGAATATTGTGAGAGAGAAATTCTTCCTTAAAAGATATCCTTGCAAGGTGTATGTGTGCATATATGTACACAGTCACATATCTTTTTCTTTTTCTTTTTAAATTTTTTTAATGTTTTTATTTATTTTTGAGACAGAGCCAGCATGAGCAGGGGAGGGGCAGAGAGAGAGGGAGACACAGAATCTGAAGCAGGCTCTAGGCTCCAAGCTGTCAGCACAGAGCCTGATGTGGGGCTCGAACTCACGGACTGTGAGATCATGACCTGGGCTGAAGTCGGAGGCTTAACCAACTGAGCCACCCAGGCGCCCCGACACATATCTTTTTCTTGAATTAACTCCAGCCTCTGGGAAAATTAAAGACTGTTCTTGACATTCAAACGATGTAACAGTTTCATGAGTTATTTTAGTACTAATGGCCCTATATTTTTCAAATAATCTATTTACAAATGTACAGCTGGTAAGTTTTTAAAACTTGTAAATGCACGATTTGGGAATAGTTTTTCTAATATGTTTTTTTTTCAAATTTATCTTAGTTGCCTTTTGTTCTATTTTCTTTACCTTGTCGGTATTGATCCTATTGTACTATTTAACTCTTCCATGAGTAGGTGCGGTTCTGCATTGTTAACTGTGAAATAAACAAACTACATCATCTAATTTTTTAAATTATAAAATAAGCTATTACAGGGTTCCATGTAACATGATTTTCCTTTGAGTATATTTATAGGTGAATTTTTGCAATAAAGGAAAAGCAGAAAGAGATACTTCTTGGGGAGGGGGGAGGTA
This sequence comes from Panthera leo, assembly GCF_018350215.1. NCBI lineage: Eukaryota > Metazoa > Chordata > Mammalia > Carnivora > Felidae > Panthera > Panthera leo. Next base: position 73,017,502 of record NC_056689.1, on the reverse strand, counting down.
TCATATGCTTGATTACAATATAAGCCTTATTTTACATGTGTATTTTACACATTACTCTTAGCTGGGCAGCTGATAGCGAAAGAGTAACATCTCCTCATCTTGTAAGTCACTCCCCCCCCCAGCCCCATCAGGCTGCTTTTCAATGGCTTTACCCAGTTAGGGGAGAAACCTTTCTAAACAAAACATAATAACCTATATATCATGTGAGATTTGTACCTACCTAATTTTACAAGCTACTTTTTTTGTTTTATAGGCCAAAGAAGAAACATGAGTTAACCGTTTTTAGCCAGTAGAATTCTTAGAATCCTTCAGGAAGTTGGAAGGGGGCAGGAGCAGAATGAAGGCTGAGGTGACAAAGGCCAGCCCCGTTGGTGGCCTTGGTGGGCAAAAGCTGCCACCGGCCCTGGCGAGCCATGCCAGACCTGAGGTTCTGATCTGTTCCGATGCAAAGATTGTGGATCCTCCTGGCTTTTTTTTCCCGCCAAGCACGTGGCCCAGCTAAGGAAGGGCATTTCTTATGAAAGGAAACAGGCCCCGGTAAGGGTGCGGTGCTGAATCCTTACACACGAGGTGTGAATTATGTCACCCAGTGCTCTGTGCAAACACGTGACTGGGAACGGGACATAGAAAGCCATAGTCCTCCCTCCGTAGCACGCTTCCCAGGAGCGTGGCTCCCAGAGGAGCCGGGGCAGGGAACCACCTCCTGGGTCTTTCTCTGCTGCCTTGGAAGTCAGAACCAATTTCAGCAGGCACACAGCTTCGCGGCATCTCTTGTCTCCTTCGGCGTCTTCTGGGCCCTGAGTGACATCTCCGCTGCCTCCTCTGTTAGGAATGTGGGATGGCGATGCCGGGCCCTTCCTTGCTTCCCTGTGTCATTGTAACCTCTCCTCTTTCACAATGAAGTCAAGGTGTCTCAGGGCAGTGCTTCTTTGGCTCTAGGCCACGGGAGAGCACCACGTGCCTCCTCTGGCGGCCACGACACCATTGCCACCACTTGTGGAGCCAGGGCCATTCTGAAGACTCAGCCACACTTTTTCAGGGCCGCAAGGATTCGGGTTCAGCAGCTCGTGGCTGCTGTATCAAGAAAACCTTCTCAGGTGAGTTCAATATGTGCTTCTCTCCACACGATGGATCAACACACACCCGCCTCTTACTCATCGATGTGCGGGCACCTCCCCCCGCCGAGTTTCCTAGTTAGCCCATCTCGTCCTGTTCTTTCGATGTGAAAGCTGACATCTTACATCCTCAGTAGCATCTTCTTAAACGATCCAACACTGTGTGTCGTTGAAGATACACACACGAGAAAAAGAATATACGTGAATACAACAAATTCATTCCGTTTCCTAATTCCGTTCAATTTCTGGTAATGTTTTGCTGGTTTGATTTTTGTATTCTTCTGTATATTGTTATGAAGCCATTAACCTTTTTGTTTTTGTTTTTGTTTTTGTTTTTTCACTTTAGGGGACACTTAACAAATCCACTAGTTCAAGAAGCTTAAAATCCCTTGCCACTGAAAACAGTGAGACTGAGTTAGAGAGGATTTTGCGTCGCAGAAAGGTGACAGCAGAAGCAGATAGCAGTAGTAAGCTGGTTTGAATTCTCCGCAGCTCTACCCTCCCTCTCGGAAACATTCTCCTTTAAGCCTCTTTGTAACACGAAGTGCTCTTTTTATAATTATTACATTGTTTTTAATGTGAGTGAGAAGTATCAGATGGGCAAAGGTGCTTACGGATATCCCATAAGAACTGGTGTGTTTTCGCTTTTTGGTGTGTGTGTACATTGTCTGTTTGTAGGTAATCAGGGTTTTAGAGATCGGGCTTGCTTCACGCAAGATACCCCGGTACGAAGATATTCAGGATGGGCTTTGGCAACAGCGTAGCGGGAAGGGGTCCTCGCTCTGCTGTTGGCGAGCGGCTGGCCGGTAAATTGCTCAACTTCTCTGTGCCTCGGTTTCCTCATCTGTGGAATGAGGGGAAGAAAAGCGCCACCCCATAGTGTTACTCTAAGCATCAAGTTCGTCAGTCAGTACACGAGGAGTGCCGAGTAGCTCGCGTGGCCCAGAGACAGCGCAGGAGAGTCAGTAATAAGGGTAGTCACGACGCATCAGTTACAAATGCACAAGCATCATTTTTAGCCTTCAGATCCGTTCTGTTTGCGGTCTCTGCCTGCGAAGCGGGTGGACGACGCATTTCGGCTCTGTCACCAACTAGAAACGACCATCTGAGCGAGCCTGGAGCTCACAGGCTGCGTTTGCGTCACGGTACGCACGTGTGAGACCTCAAGGCTAACTGTGTGTGTCTTCCGGTTTTTTCCATCAGCTTGGTCACGGGAATTAGCAGAAACCTGTATGAGGTTTTTCCCTTGTGGCCAGGAGGCTGGCTTTGAAAAACTACCCCAAAGTAGCATTAACCAGCCACCGTGGCTAATGGGCTGAACCTTTTAGACTCCATTCAGTCAACTCTGTTTGGTCCATTGTGACAGTTTAAATCTGCACTGAGTCATGTTCACCAAGTTTAAGTTGCTAGAACAGGAAGGATTGGGGTTTTTGATAATCAAGGTCTAGTTTCCACGTAGGGATTTTACTCAAACAATTTAGTAAATTTGTTCCTTGAACTGGAAGCAGCATAAAATACCAGCCAAACCTTTCTTATAAAAAGATTAGATCTGTTTTCCTCTTAAAAAAAAAATTCAGCCATTCAGTTTTTAGTTTGGTCTGGAAATTCTGCTGTTAATATCCTGCAAGAATTCTCTCCCCGCTCCCCCCCTCCCCCCGCCCCCCGAACAACCCCCTCTCAGGGAAATTAAAGGATGCTGTAGGAGATTTTTTTTTTCTTAGAATTGCTTTATAAGCATTTACCAGCCTCCACCATGAATCGTTATTCATTTTGTGACAATCACTTCTTCTGACATTTCATCCTTGAAGTATTCCAAATAGCCATCATGATTTTTTAGGACTTTGTGGATCCAATTTTTGTTTTCAGTCATTTACATTTTGTATTTTGTCCCCATGGAAGCATTCCTACTTCACTCACGAACTTAGTCAAATGTGCAGCACTATTTCAAAGTTAGTTTTCAATGAGAGAGACAAACATTTTCATTTTAGTCACTATGGGAATTTGAATATTTCAAAGACTGGACAAAGAAAGGTAGGAACACATTGTATAGGCATGTGAGAATCTTTCATTTTACTTATTTTATTCCACAAATATATAAATATTCAATGTATCACTTGAGGAATGTTGTAATAAGGCATATAGTCAATGGAATCATCAGTATTTGGATAGAAAAACAAGAACTCTGTAATTGGCAGAGTGGAGAGGAATCCTATTGAGGAGAGAGACTTGTAAATGAGCAGAAATTTTCTTTTGAGCTCCCTAGTAGCCAAAGCAAAAACAAAAGCGCCAGTGGGAAGAGGAAACAAACCTCCAAACTCTATCATCTAGAAAAGAACTCATCCTTTTTCTTTTTTAAATGGTGCTGATGTTTTTCTAGCATCAAATTGGAAGAGGTATTTACCAAATACATCTCTGTATAAGGGTCGTGGAATGACAAAGTGAAAATCCAGGAGGGGATTGTAGAGAGGGAACGAGAAGCTAAACTTAGCACAGCTGCTTGCTGCGTGCTGCACGGTGGGAGCACATTACAGAGATGAATTTGATAGGTTTATGGCTTCAGGTACGTGTGAATCTTTTGAGAAGCTTTCCTTCTGTACACAAAGGCTTACGGGAAAGCTAATGTGAGGTCCCAGAGTGGAGAGAGGAAGCATGGGAGCGGCAGGGGCGGCCAGAGCTTTGCAGACCTCGGATCCCAGGATAGTTGGTCTCTCCCTCAGGGACCAGTGACGCACCTTTTTCTTTAGAGTTTCTTTTATCAGACCGAACTGATACTTTCAAGACTCGTGGCCTGCCAAGCTGACATTTCAAAGGGCAGCGAGTGCCTCTTGGAAAACATTGGGCAGCTTAAACAGGATGCCGTAATAATAATGTTAAACATTAGGTATTTTTCTTTATTTCTTTTCCATATGTAAGAAAGAACAGGAGCTGTGGCCCAGCTCACCCACGCTCCATCGTTTGTAGCTGGCTTCACTTGCAGAAGCAGCAGCAGGCATCGGGGTATTCAGAAGCAGATCTTGCTTTCCTATGAGGACGGATCGTTTAAAGCTGTCTAGCGTTGTAGTCAGCAACTACCCAAGGGCAGAACAGAGTGGCTCAGAAGCCAATCTCAAATTCACTTTCGTATTTTTATTTTGGGGCTCTTTCTTGATCTTGCCACTCTTCTGTCTTCACTTGCACATCCCCATGCACCCGGAGGCTTGTCACAGCTTGAATCAGGATATTCAGTAACGTCACAAGCTTGTCTGCCCAGATGGTATAGTGGAAATAAATGAGGAAGACAGACACCCAGTGCTTTGGGAACGGAGGCTTTCCCTGAGACCAGAGGGGGTCTGTGTCTCCCACAAGGAGCGAGGCCATCAGAGGTACAGCAACGGGATGGCGGAACAGTCTCGCAGCCACTCTTTAGGGGGTTTTTTCAAATCAGAACTTCATTTTTGGAGTTGATAGGTTATACTGTTGGAATACCTGAGACTCAATTCGTATGTAAATGTGAGAATAAAATTCCGGAGCCTAATATTAATGACCAGAAACCAGCTAGCGTTTTGGATGGTCCCTGCTAGCACTCACCCTTTTAGGAGACGATCTGACGTGGCTTCGGGAAGATGAGACCCCTCCCAAGTTTTGCCCTCTTTTCAGTGACACCTTGCAGGTTGTCCTCTAGCTTAATTTTTAGAAGTTCTAATTTTATCTGTACATTTGTGACTTATTACATAAATCTTCTTGTCTTAACAAAGATTTCTTTTGAGGTTTCAAGAAAGACATATTAGAATCTTGCTTTGAAAAAAGCTGGCTAGGATAGTATCTTTCTAACTGAGAGTAGAAAACAGATAATGAGAGAACTTTGCTCCGGTGCCCGGGAGTTTTGGATTGGTACGCCAGTAATTTCAGGAGCAAGCACTGTTGTAGTCATTTAATCCTGTCCCAAAGAGCAGAAGAATCCGAGAGGTAAACAGCCAACGTCTTTGCCACCTAATTTTTAGAATCCTGTGTCTGTATTTTAACAGGAAATAAATCCACTTACTTCTCAATCACATTAAAATGAAAAATGTTCATAAAAGCCGTTTAATGCTTAAGAAGCCTCCATGAGCCTTTTAAAAAGAGCCTTTGACATTGTTCCATTTGCTGTTTGAAACGCAGAGCTGAGTTTGGGGAAGAATTAACTCTTGAGAGGCCAAATGGTTCAAGTAGGGCTGTCAGAAAGCCATGCTCTGAGAAGAAAAGAGTTTTCACAATTCCGGTATTAATAAGGACTCTGGTCAGTGAGGGAACCCTGGCCTGGGGTTTTGTGCTTTCTTAAAGGCCTGGACATAATTTCTCAGCGTGGTCCTGGTGCCCTGAAAAGCAGTAGTACCACGAAAGCAGAGCAAACTCCTAATAGGAACGTTTTGCTGCATGCCCTCGAAATTTTAAACAAAACTTGGCCTCTCGCTTCCTGAGGGATTTTCGGCTAATCTGTTTTTCAGTACCATATTAACAAGCATTGCACAGAATTATTAAACTTGAGGTATGTGTTTGGTTTTAAGGTCCAACCGGGATATTAGCCACCTCAGAGTCCAAATCCATGCCAGTGTTGGGTTCTGTATCCAGTGTAACAAAAACAGCCTTGAACAAGAAAACTCTGGAGGCAGAATTCAACAGTCCGTCCCCCCCAACACCTGAGCCAGGTGAAGGCTCGTGTAAATTGGAAGGATGTACAAGTTCCAAGGTCACATTTCAGTAAGTAATGATGCTCTTTACTAAGTAAGTGTGTAGAAGAATCTGTGATGACTTAACTGTGTGTTACTTTGCTTTATTCCCCTTCAGAGAGATTTGGGTTGAGTTAGCCAGTAACCACTCTCCTTCCTCCGTTTGATGAGCCAACTTGTGATTCTAGGCTCCTAGCTCAGAGGTCTTATTCTGATCCAGAGCAGATACGTGTCGAGAGAATCCCTTCCCCTCAACTGGTTTGGCAACCCGGTTCTTCTTCTGCACAGAGAGTTGACGAATTACTCGGTGTCACAAGGAGCTTAATCATTCTTCCAGGATGAAGTGCTTGGATCATCCCTCTTAATGATTTCTGAGCCGTCGAGGAAGATGCTAGATCTTCCAGGAGGTGGTAGATATCCTCTTCACGTGTACTTTGAAGGGGACATTTTTAGAACCTTATTTTCTGGTCCTCAGTCAACGGTGTGCCTTAAATATGGTTCCCTCTCGAGAGTGAAGAGATCCTGTGTAAAGAGTGATCTCTGCAGACTTGCTCTGAAAGCGGCCAAAGAGTAAATCTTGCCGTTCAGTGTGCCGCGGACGGATCCGGTGGAGGGGCGGTGTGTCTCACAGCAAAGGCAAGCTCTTCTCGGAATTCCTCTAGTTTTGCTGTGGTTCTCTTGCCAGACGGTCAGCTGGTTTGCCACTTGAAGAAAAGGAAGAGGGGAGACAGATCAGGTCAGCCGAATATTGTAATCGTGGTTAATTGAAACCTCGGATTTCCTGTCCCATCAGGAGAGAAAGAACCCTTTTCTGTAGCTGTACCTGTCCTGGTGTAAAAGGCGAAGCCTGGACAAACGAAGTGGAAATTCAATTTAGGTCTATTTTTGCCAACTGGTATTTTCTTCCACTCTTGTGTTGCTCTCGCCGGGCACGATTAACTTTTCTCCCCCCCTTTTTTGGAATGAATGGACTTCTTTGCCGATTTACAGTTTTATCTCATTTCATTGTGTTTAATTAAAAGCACACTTTCTCCTGCGGTCATGTGTTTCCTTTCTTTTGACTCGGGTCATTTGAACTCTTCCAACAAAAGGATGATCTATATTCATTCTTCATCTTTCCTATTAAATTTGTTCAACACCTAATTTGACATCAACAGTCTGGCTGCATTTGAACCAATATCCAGACACAAAAGCAATTTGGCCGAGACAGGTTAGTTGCTGAGATGTGCTTCAGCGTGCGCGTATAGATTTTTTTTTTCCCTTTACCATTTTATACAGATAATCTCAATCAGAAAATACTGCAACTCCTTCCTCCTTTTGTCTGTCTTTTATTCTCCAAAAGTAAGTGGAAATTACATTTCCAAGAAAGGAAATGAAATAATTGCAGGCCCAAGGTCTGCAAAATGTGTGTTGAATCGACAGTGAAAAGGATCCGTGTGTTGGCAGACAGTTGTTAGATGCCATAAAGGCCTAAGTGAAGCTCAATTTATTTCTCATCTTGCTTGTTCAATGACTGCTTAAGAGACACATTTCAATTTAATTTAGCTACTTAAAGCACTAATACAAATACTCTGTGCGGCTGTATTAACTTTTAAACTTTGTAACCTAATGCTTGATTATTCAGTTCTTGACATTCTTTAGCTGAAATAACTAATGCCATGTATTTTCATATTGACAGTCATTTAGCAAGGAAGAGCGCCTTTCTGAAAAATCTGTGTCTTAAGTATAATTAGGCTATCCAGATGAATCTGACGATTTTGCGCATGTACATGGTAATTATTCACTTCGCAGACAGGCACACTTCATTTATGTTTAAACCTAGGTCTGTTTGTGTTTTTTTTTAAATGAGCGAAAGAAGTTTAACTTAATGTAGTTGCGTGTAAGCTTTAAAAGCAAAAGCTCATGTGATTTATCAGGATTCCCGGAAACTGGTCTGGCTGCCAGGAATGAGAAGGGTTATTTTCTGTCTGGCTTCGACTAATAAGTTTGCTCTGTTATCCCAACCATAAGGTAGAGGCAACCACATTGTCTCATCTCATAGTCCCACATTGTCAAAGCACCTGAAAATCGGATCAGCAATCCAAAAGTGAAATCCAAAACTGTCTCTACTCTAATAATTGCATTTTTATTTTGATCTGTGGCCAAACTACCGTGGTGTTTCAGCCTAATGGCTTTTTCTATTCTTGACGGGGAATCAAGGTCAAGGGAGGAAAAACAATCACACTATCCTCTAATACATACGTTTTCTCTTTCTCTCGCTCTCACCCCTACACACACACCCGGTCCCTACCACCCTGACCCCCCCCCCCCGCCCTCCCTCTCCTTTGACCTCTCTGGCCTGGTATCTCTCCCCCCTAGCCCTTTGCTTTTGCTGTCCCCTCTGCCTTACATGTCCTGCCCCCATGGCTACCTGCCATGCTGTCTCATCTCCATCATTTCTTTACCCTAATGTCATCTTTTCAATAAGGCCTACCCTGACCGCCCCGTTCAAAACTGTACCTCCTGTTCCTCTAAACTCTGATTCCCCTCACCATACTCCATTCTTCCCCTGCTAGAATGTCAGCTCCGTGAGGGTAGGAGTTTTTTGGTTTTGTTTTTTTGGTTTTTGTTTGTTTGTTTGTTTGTTTGGTCTGTCCACTGGTATATCTCAAACACCTGGGAGAATTCTGGAAATTCTGTATATACTTGTTGGACAAATGAACAAATGAGTCCATTTTTAGTATTACTAGAGCAGCAGAATATCAATTAATTAGGATACTCCCTTAACCAGCAACCCCCTCTTACTCAGCAGCCCCACAAACACACAGGCTAAATATGAGAGATTTTTGTTTCTCTATGGTTGACTTCTTGTCTTTTTTAACATTTTTTTTAAATGCTCAGGGGTCATTTCCAGTCAGCTCAATTTTGTATAACTTCTGCATCTTTGTACCTACATAAGATCAAGTTAGCAGAGACAAGAGCATGCCCAGTTATAAAAGAAAGATTCAGCTGTGCTCACTTCTGTGGCCTAAGGTGGACAGGAAGGATTGAAAACCTACTAAGAAGGGTTTTAGAAGAATAGAAACAAAGGTGTTTTCTGTGTAAGATCCTCACTTGATCAGAAAATTGTAACACCAAGCTATTCCTGGAAAGTTTTTTTTTTTTCTTTCAATAAATTCCTAAAAGCAACGTATATGTGTATTCCAAATAATTGAGTAACTCCAGTCCAGTAAATTATAGTGCCAGAAATATATGTATTTATTTCCTAGGGCCTTATGGGATGGCAAGGGATAGCTTTAATACTTAATTGCAAGGATTAATTAAAATTAACATTCTTGTCACCAGCCTAAGCAAAGCAAGGGTTTTTTATTATTTTTAAGAAAAAAGAAGAAAAAGAAAGGAAAAGATAATCAAGACTTAGAGAAGCCTGATTATTTCTATTTTAATAATAGCTTTAGAAATATTTGTGTCCTGTTAATTATTTCTAATAAGTATATACTATCTGGTAATAATATCTTGAATCTAATAGCAAATTTGAATTTCATTAATTCTGATTCTTTAAAAAAAATTTGTTTAATGTTTATTTTTGAGAGAGAGAGAGAGTGCAAGTGGGGAAGGAGCAGAGAGAGAGGGGGACACAGAATCTGAAACAGGCTCCAGGTTCTGAGCTGTCAGCACAGAGCCCAAAGCGGGGCTTGAACCCACGAACGGTGAGATCATGACCTGAGCTGAAGTCGGACGCTTAACCGACTGAGCCACCCAGGCACCCCAATTCTGATTACTTCTAATTCAGGCAGGAATAATAATAATAATAATCTCCCTTTATGCTATGAGGGGTAAAGAGGGGCCAAGCAAAATAAATAAATAAGGAACACATACGTACATAAATACGCAACCAGCCAACAAACATGATTTTTGCTTTCATGCTCTTTTCTTTTGACAGAGTAATCTGACCATGTTAAAAGTATAGTAAGACTCATTGATTCAAGCTGATCTATGGGTGGGATGGTCAATATAAGATAGGGAAAATTCCAAATTATAGATTTTTTTCAAAGATAACTGTTTTATTACTTTCAGGCAGCTACAATACGCGGGAAGAGGCTGAGTGTTTCACAGGGTCAGAGAGATGAGGATGGTTTGTATTTTCGCCTGGAGAAGCCTCGAGACTGGGGAGGGTGTAGCAGGGAAACGCGGTGCGATCGGTTTTCTAAGCCTGTGCCTTTCCACGTGTGCGCTGGGTGGCAAGGAGCGCCAGTTCATTGCCGGAACTGGAGCTCGACTGGGTTTGCCATTTGTGGTCTTTAGGACCTTAGACAAGATATTGAGCCCGTGATCCTGTTTCCGCATGTGTAGAGTGAGGTAACAACACCCACCTTGTAGGGTTGTCATGTGACTTGCATGATATATGAAAAATATCTCAGTGAATTCTTTTCTTACGTTAAAATTGTAATGTTGGACCATTGCTGCAGAATCACGGGCCAGAGTTGAGTTCAGAGCTTAGACACTGGACCACCTGCATTATTGACTGGGCCAGGTTTCCTCGGGAAGGTCATGCAGCCTGTTTTGTTTTCTTTTTGTTGTGTGTTTTCTCATCTAAGATTGAGACAAGTAGATTAGGCCCTCTCCAGAGCTCCCCAAAAGCTCTAGCTTTCCTAAGTCCTCACAAATGTGGTTGCTTAGCAAAGATGTTCACAGTTAAGATAAGGAACAAGAGGGAAGCATGTATTTTCTGCCTGCAACGTGTCCCTCAGTATAGATTTATGGTAAAACCTACAAACCCAGGATTGTAAGATAATTTTTAAACTACCTTACCAGAATTTACAAATCCAAATCTAAATGATAGTTATCCTTCAGAGAAGTGCTCTTGGGGATCGGCATACTCACTTGAACCCTACGGCTGTTGTTCCAGATGCTTTCAGACCTGCCTGGGTTAGAGATACATGATCACACAGGAGATAAATTGGATAGCTGGTCCTAAAAGAGAATTAGTGCTAGTGCTAGCATTTCACGTGGGCAAGGACTGTTTTAATCTCCATTGTACGGTCAGTGTCTGTTTCGAAATGACTCTGGCTTTTGAAGCTGGATTCATTTTTTGAAATAGTCATCAGTTTGCCACAATTGCAGATGTATATATACGTATATATATTTTTAATTTTTTTAAATGTTTATTCATTTTTGAGAGACAGAGAGAGAGCGTGAGCGGGGGAGGAGCAGAGAGAGAGGGAGACACAGAATCTGAAACAGGCTCCAGGCTCCAAGCTGTCAGCACAGAGCCCGACGCGGGGCTCGAACTCAGACTGTGAGATCATGACCCGAGCCAAAGTCAGACCTGAGCTTAACCGACTGAGCCCTCCCCAGGCACCCTGCACAGGTATACATTTTTAATGTGACACAGCGTACCTGGATATGGGTGAAGTCGTCTTCCATTTTAATCCTGTGTGAAGGCCCTGAAACACGTTAGCTCCATTATCAAAGAAAGCAGGAGTCTAATGCTCTTGATGCGGGTGAGGTAAGTTGGGAAAACATTTTGGGGGTAAAAGCCTACAACATTCCACTGTATATTTTTTTCTCTTTTTTTTAGTTAATATTTGTTATTCTTCATAACATGTATTATATGTTAATACATATATTCACATTATAATAATATCTGTCCAAGAGGAGAAGTACTTTCATTGCTACAGGCAGGATATATATGTTGATTACAGATGAGGCGATGGGTCATGGCCCCCGGTTCCGCTTTGGAGGTTCTGGACTTTGGAATTTTGCTTCCGTGAGGTTTTGCTGTGATTACTGTATTTCACTGACTATTAAGCCATATACTTCCATGTGTTTTTTTAATTCTTCCAAATGTACAGATTGGACCTATCTCCATTTTACAGATGACAAAACTGAGGCTCGGTGAGGCAAACACTTAGCCCCAAATTCTGTTCCTAATCGAGAGTCGGGTCAGATTTCATTTGAACCTGTTTCGTATCCGACTCCAGAGCCCGTGCTTTTGAACTATAGCTACTGTGTTGAGTGTATGACGAGCTTGAAGAATGGAGGGAAGAAAATGACTATAAGATTGTGTTCTATCGGAAGCAGTGATTCTGCAGTTAAATCACCCCACTGACCCGGTGACACTCACATCCTGCCACTTTGACCCTACACACTCCTAGGTAGTTCGTCTCTTTCCCGACCCCTTCCTAAGGCTAACCTAATCAATTACAGTACCTCTTCCCAGGGGAAGAAAGTGTTAGCCAGTAAAATAATTCTGAAAAAGGGAGCCAAGCCGAATAAGCACAGAGACTTAAAGAGTAGTTAAAAAGAAAGCCTTTTAATGTTTTTTGTGTCAAATGTCCAGTAAAGAGGCAAGCTTCACAAATTTTGCAAAGTACCATATCACAAAACCAGCCCAAGCTGCTTTAGTTTTTGGCATCAGTTTCATTTATACTTTTTTTAAAATTATTTTTTGATATTTTCAGACATTTTGAGGAATAGTTTATTCCCAGGGAGTCAAAAATCTTGAAAGTAATCTGACTCTAATCATTGGTTTAGAAAGGTGTTTTACTAAATGATAATATGGTAATACAAAGATGAATCACTATGAATCCAGTTGTTTCAAAAACATACATTCTATAGCCCAAAATAAATTTAATTCAGTTTATGCTGTACCTTTTTGAGACACCTCCGTCTTTGGTCAATAACTGGTTAGCTCCTTTGAGTTTGTGCTGAAGTGTCCATTGGACATCGTGTTTTTAGGACATCTCTCTTGTAAAGAGAGGCAGGACAAGTGGGCCTTCAGTAGGGACAAAGAGCTGGGCAGAGCTTAGAAAAGAGTTTTGCATCACAGCCAGGCAGAGGCCCAACACGAGATCTTGTGTTCTTGCCATCTTGTTTCTCTCTGTCTCTGGAGAGTCTCGTCTACTGGTGGTCCTGCTCATCTGTACTAAGCTTTTATTCATCCGTGTTCATTTTTCCTAGTAATCACTTTCAGGAAGGTGAATGTCCTGACAGTTCCAACCAAACAAGGCGGTCAACCTCAAAGATGCGTTCTCATCTCATGTAGTTACTTCTACAAAACCTCGTTTCAAAGGGGAGAACCCATGTGAAAGTGAACTCAGGTTCCATTGTGATTGGTGTGCTTCGCAGCGATTTCGTAGCTGGGTCTTCATCTCTCGGCCCTCATTCTCAAAGATCCTGTGAAAACCACAATCGCCAGAGACTCTTCCAGTTAAAGCTTCTCTCACTCATCATGCTTCTTTTCAAACCCCAATCTCCCCCAAAGGTCCAAGCTTTATCAAGCTCTTCTACTTTCCAACCACCAGACAAGGCCGCTAGCTTGCCTTTTTTGTTTGGGAGGTCAAAACAGGCCACGCTGTGCCCTACACGAATTTCAAAAACAAAAACCCGTGAGGCGGTGACCGGAGTTCAATTTCAGCAGAAAAATGTCCGTTGCCAATGAAACCATTTTTATTGTAATTTGCATTTAATTTCTAGATCTGCAGTGTCTCTAAATACATGTGTCTTTTGTCCCCACACAGATTTATTTTTGTAAGAGTTCATCTTGTTTGAGCCATTAACTAAATAGCAAAGGGTAGATGATAAAAGATAAAATTTTAGATGTCTCTTGGTTAGTGCGATCAGTCAAACATTTCCATGAAAGAAAAAAAATCTAATTGCCTTTCAGGTTTTACATTAAAAGTAAAATTGATTTTATCATCATTTGACCTCTAGCTGGTCTCTTCAGTTTTATGTCATTATTTCCAGTGTAAAACTAATGTAGAAAAATGAAGTTGAAAGACGCTGCCCTTTTTGGATTGGAGCTGGAAAATCTGAGCTTCTGAAATCTGTTACCAAATAGAAATTGAGATTCTTCCTTTTAGGGAACCTTGCATAAAGCTCTTGTCTCAAATATTGATCTCAGCTGGAAATTCATTCGGCAGGTCACATAACTATTCCTTGAGAGAGGCTTGGGTCAACATTTTGTTCAAATGGAAAATAGAGAAGTTCTTCCAGACCCTGTGGCGGGAAAGGGTGGGTTTTCTTCCTGTCCCTTCACCCTTCGCCATCATTGCCTCCTCTCCTTCTTTCCCTTCTTTTGTGTACGTGTGCGTGTGCGTACGTGCGTATGTGTGTGCGCGCCGTGGGGTGGGGTGGGGAGAAGAATGGGGGCCCCTTCTCCGTACTTAGCAAACATTCGCTTCTGAGCAGACACCACCGGCCGGCAGAATGAACTGCCTGGAAGTTACTGCTTCATCCGATGCGCTTACACAATGAAAGGATTTGCTGTGCCCTCAACTGTAATCTTAGTGCCGTCGAATTGTGTACTCACGCCGCAGGAAGGGGCTCTGCTCGGCAAGGCACGACTACAAAGGTCCTCCTTGTGTGCCCGTACATGGATAATTAAGTCTCAACAACAAAATTAGCAGAACAACTGGATGTTCTGGAAGTTGGAGATCCCCTCACTTGGCGTTCTTGTCTTCTTTTCCTCCCCACCCCCCGCCCCAAGGAGTTGCGCTGTGCACCGGCCCAGAGGGCCGCCTGTCAGCATTGTCTTACAAGTGCTCTGACTTGCCGTACAGACAACAGCTTCTTCCAGGTTAATCGTTCAGGCTGTAATACATCTAGCCTTAAAATTCTGTCCAGTAAAATCTCAGCATGACTCTTAAAATGCCCCTGAGCCCTTCTCAGTTCTCCCAGAGAATTAATTGCCTCCTAACATTTGCCTCCAGTTGCAAACACCTGTGATTTTAAGAGACTTTGCATAAAATGTATCATTTCTGCATAGAGAACCAAATTGCCTTTGGTGCTTTGCAGGTTTTAAGTATCTTTCAGTAGTCTCTGCAGCCTTTGTGTTTCCTTTTATTTATGGATGGCAGTGGAGGAGGGGTGGTATTTGATTTCTTCAAATAGAAGTAGCCAGCTAAAAGTTAAATGCAATTTCAGACCTAAGAATACATTGACTTAACTTCTAAAACCTGATAAACACATTTCCTTTGAAATATACCTTGTCACAGAACTATGAAAAGTAGCACTGTGACTTCCCATCTTAAAAGAGAGTTCAACGTATATAACTTGGTAAATTTAAGGAAAAGTATTTGAAAAATTAAAAATATTGTTCTGCACCCCTAGAAAAATGCAAGCATTTTATGCAGCTGGCTTTTTTGAGGAGCCAGTGGTAGATATGGTGAATTTTATCGAAGACTTTATGTTCCTTAAATAAGATACTTGTTTTAAATAACATTCCCTGTTAATAGCTGGGATCAAAAATGGATTGTTCATGGTGACTTAGAGTTGTGGAAAATTACGAAAAGCTCAAAAAGTAGCCCAAAAGAGTAGCACACGCATTTCAGGATCTTTGCCTGAGCTGAAATCAATGTTGGGTTCATGCTTTCTCAGTATTGATTTTGCTGGTGAGAATGGCCCAGTTTCCTGAGCCTCCCTGGGCCCAGGGCATTTCGGGATCTGTGAATGTCCACGGTCCAGCCCACGTTAGGATTAAAAGAAGCGGGCCAGGACTTCGTAGCGCGCCCCACGGTCTGGGATGGAACCCGAGCCCCCGTGTGCCTGTGCTGCCTTTACTCCACTGAAGAAAATACGGCTCCGTGTGGACAAGGACGTCTTTGCCCAGCCAGCCATTGTTACTTCTGCTGTAAGAAGGAATTCTGGTTGATGGTTAGGGCAAATCAGCAATCCAGAAGCTGATGTCAAGCTTTTCAAACCCAAGGTGCTGTTTCGTTGTTTATCAATTTTGTTTTCAGAATTTAAAATTATATCTACTTTTGCATCAGGTAGCAGGCGACCCAAATCGAAAAACTATTCTTTGAGCCTAAATGGAGTTTCGAAAAGTACACAAAGCTGAAAGAATTCAGCTTTGTTCTACCTTCATTACAGTTGAAAGTGTTCAAACTGGTACTAATGACAGACAGCCTCACCTTCTGTTTGAAACCGTTTGGGGAGATTTGGGACAAGCGTGTTAAAATCCCCCAACAAATAGGGTATCTGAGAGAAACACTAAAAACCACCTCTCCTGTAAAGCCGCTCCCGCTCACTGTTGTAGTAACTGTATAAAGGGCTCCGGAAACAAAGTGAGACTTCTTATTTTTACACACGGGAAAATAGAAAGCAGACTTCCTCTTTGGAGTTTTCCCAGGAAACTACTTTATAAAGACAAATTTAAATCTTTCCGTCGTCTGTCCTTGGAGGTGGTAAATACGATTGCAGCTTTATTCATTTTCATTGTAAACGCAGCAGCGTTCAGACCGTCCGGCTGTGCGTCATTTTTTGGACGGCTGCCACGGACTAATGCAGACGTCCCACCGGGAGACCAGAGAAGAACTAGACTTTGATTCACCAGATTGTGTTAAATAGTCCAGCTGTTGCGATTTGAAAGATAGTTACCTCCGAAGTGAAATAGAAATGAACTTGGCATTTATGCCTCCAACCATTTTTATACTGTTTGGCAATCAGCTTTTCAGAGGTAGCATTTTATAAAATAACTCTCACCGCTTAAAAGTTTCATTCACTGTAATGTTCAAAATGTCCCACCTTTATATTATCAGTAAAATTAAGCTTGAGTGATATGCAGAATTTGCATGAAATAAGCATTTCCCCCTTCATTTCGCGAGCTTTGATTGTATTCAATTGAGCTCAGAACCACATCTATTAGGGCTCTTTGGGGCATTAGTTAATTTGAATTGCAGCCGAAATGTTAGCTAGAATGTTGTTGAATATAATTGGAACGTGGAAAGTTGATTTTTGAAAGGAATTTCATTGAATGCAAACAATGATGTGCTTTTTGAAAATTAGAATGCTGTTCCTTTGTCTCTTGTAACACAGTCTGAGAAATCACCGAGTCCCTTTATGAAAGTTCAGTTTTGGCAACGCTGTTTACAGTCGTTCAGGTTTTTGTGGTACCAGTGTGGTTTGGAGTCAGGTCTTTTCCTCTGACTAGCAAGTGGCCCCCGCACGCCCGGGCCCCACATTCTGGCTCTCTTGTAGCTGGGGAACAGTAGCTGCTTTCTAAAAGGGCACCCGAGCTGTGTGCTGTGTGCACTCCGGCATCGGCTCCGTGGAGCGGCACAGATTGCTACATTGTCTCTGAGCTTTTATTTTGCTTTTCAGTTTTTCTTTTTGTCTTGAAATAGCTCTTGAGCAAACCATCTAAAATGACCCGTGAAAATATTTTGAATGGATCATAAATGACTACCAGTATGTCACGGTAAGAAAAAGAATACTGGCCAGGAAATCCAGATTCTAGGATTTTAATCCTGTGTCTGCTAGTAACAAGTTACGCGCCCTTGAACAAATCATTTAACGCACTATTCTTTGGTGTCCTCGATGAACAAATGAAAAGGTTGGACTAGTTCACGTCAGCGATGCCTTTCTGCCTGAACGCCACAGGATTTTAGTCCTACTTTATAGCACCCAGAAAATGTAAGTTTTACATTTGGCGATTTTGTAGCACACAGGAGAAAGGCTGCCATACTTTTCATGAGTACTTAGTTTTAATTCCTTTTTTGCGGTCCTTGCCCTTGGATGAAGAATTAAAGCAGACAAAGTGAGCAGAATAATAGTATACTGCAATTCCTATCGGATTGTTGCCTTTGAGCCCTTGAGCCTTTCCCTTCGGGGAGAAGCTTTGCTTTTTTTTAACGTTTATTATTTTGAGAGAGCGCGCGAGTGTGTGTGCATGTGCCTGTGAGAGGGACAGAGAGAGACAGAGAGAGAACCCCAAGCAGGTTCCACGCCCAACACGGAGCTCCACGTGGAGCTTGAGCTCATGACCGTGAGATCATGACCTGAACCCAAATCCAGAGTCAGAGGCTTAACTGACTGAGCCACCCAGATGCCCCTATCTTAGGGGAGGAGCTTTGACTTGCTAGAACTTGCCATTGTGGCCGCCTAGAGCAAGAGCCTGGTTTCTTGGCACGGTCACTGATGACACTCTGGCCCTTCCCATGATGGGGATGGAGCCACAATGAGGCTGCAGCAGAAGGTCCCTCGTTCCAGAAGGGGTCCTGGGAAGCGCCCCTTGGGAACCTGGAATAGACCTAATGTGTCAAACCCGGAGGAGGTACCGGTCACAAAGGGAAAGGAGGCAAAGGATAGTTTGAAGGGATGGGCTCGGAAAGAGGCATCTGAAAACAGGGATTCAGAGAGAAAGAGATCAGTAAACGTGCCAAAATTAGCCTGTGGCCTTACTGTCCAGTTTCTGAGAGAAGACACCTTTGGTAAGCGGCATGGCACCGTGGAGGAAGCGGGAAAGGAGAGAGAGCTCCTGGTTCTTGCACTGCCTCTGCCGTTGATGAACCATTGATTGTAGGCCAGGTTCTCTCCTCCACCACTCATTGTTCTCATCTGTTAAAGGACCAGTTGGACTCGATGATTGCCTGCCGTAGCCCCTTTTGGCCTCAACCCATTGGGATTCCAAGTCAGTGGTCATTATCCGTGAGAAATCAGTTACTCTGACTCTCAGTGCGTACATTCAGAGAAACTGCCCACGCTGATAACCAACGGAGTTCTCACGTTGTAGCCTACGGGTGACTTAATAATGAATCAATCTGTAGTTGAGGCACTAAGACAATTCCGGGCCAGTTTCATCCCGACCACACAAGGTTTCTGAGTTTTCGATTCAGTCGACATCCCCTTGTTGCTCTTGTGGAAGCCTGAGAGCATTTCCTGGAAGTTTTCACCTCCAGCCGATGCGAGAAGCTTTCTTTAGGGTGTGTTCATCACCCCTTCACCTGCAGACACACACGGGCGTGAAAACATCCACGGTAGTTCTCCGAAAGTGCCGAAGGTCAGTACGGGTTGGCGGAAGCTGCTCACTTAGGAGGAGGCGAAGCTTCACGCCTCGAGCAGACCGGCTGGCTCGCGTAGCAGTGGGCTCAGACCCAAGATGGCAGAGCCAGACCGGTGACCGGCCTGCGGACTGTTGTGGCTTTTGGGCCATAGCAGCCGAGCCAGGCTGGAGCTTCATTTCCTAGGATTCCCGTGCCCGTTTGTTTCCAGGTTAGCGTGGGCCACAAGACAAATTCGCGTGAGCTTTAGAAGGCAGAAGTGACACCGGTGTCATTTCTGTTCTGTTTTGAAGGCTCTGAAGGTCCGCGGAGGGCGGACGCCGTCACGGTCCATGCGCAGTGTCCCCTAGTTAGCACGTGGTGGCAGCTGGCCCACGGTTTTCCCCGCGGCCCCCAGCTCCTCCTCCAGCTTTTCCAACTTTTGGACCAGGTCCGTGTGTGGTTCCTGCAGGTCGTCTACGTCGTGGGGTTTGGAGACTGCGAAAGAGACAGAGCTGCGGTTTGTCCTCAGTCTCTTGTCAATTTTCACCCATGTTCCTTTTCAGCTGCCAGAACCGCTGACCTCAGGTCCAGCGTCGGACGCAGAGGCCACAGACTTACCCAGACAGCCTCGCTCTCTCCCTTGCCTGAAGCCTCATTCCAGTCGTGAATCTCGTAGGTCTCGCGCAGTGGTCCGCTCCCGTGACCGTGCCTAGTGCACACAGTCTTTCAGGCGTTGTCTGGGTCAGAGAAGGTCAAACCGGGTACCGCTGGGGGGACTGTATCCCCTGTTGATTCCCGAAGCACAGCAGCAGATGTCCTAAGAGGCGGATCTGTGGTCCAGGTTGATGGAAGGTGTCCTGGCGTTTTCTAATGACAAGGGTGTTGTCAAACTGAGGCCAAAACGAAGGGATCCGTCCTCACCGCGGCGCGGCTTTCCTCTGTCTCCCGGTCATCTCTGTGCGCTCGCCACTGCCACAGAAGACCGAGTCGTGTGTTAGTCACTGTCGATGGTGGCCAAGTCATGCAGTGTAACCGAAAGGCCAGACGGAGCGGTTTTCAAGCATCAGGACAGATTTCACAGTACTGGGCAGAAGGCGGGCAGACCGCGGTCGTCGGGTTTCAGGTCGTGGTGCCTGTGGCCGGAGCAGACAGGCTGCCTTTTCTCAGTAGTCAGGCGTTTGTTCTGATGCTTTTTTGCGTGAGAGAGACCTCCAGACCTGGCCACGCCAGAGCGTGGGCTTCTGAGCCTCTCACACCTCGTTAGTATTCACTCGTTTATTCGTGCCGCCCGTGGGCCCCCGCTAGGTGCTGGGTGGAGGTGAGCAAAGCTGAGGGTCCCTGTTTCGTGCACGCCTCCCTCTTACTTGAAGAGACAGACGCGTTACACAGCACTCATTGCATCGTGACTGTGGTGAGTCCCACCGGCGAGGAGTCGTAGGGGGTAAGGGAGTGTCTGGATGGCTCCGGGGCTCAGGGAGTCCTAGTGGCACCAACTCCCGTGAAGGGCTGGTCGAGCAGTGGACTCACCAGAGGCGGGACAGGGGTGTGCTGGTTCGAGCTTCACATCGTAGCCTTTGCCACGAAGGCCAGTGAAGTCTGAAGAGCCCCCGTCCCGCCTTCCTGACATGTGGCAGGAAAAGACACAGAGGACGTCCCTGTTTTCACAAGGAGATTGTCACTCACGCAGCTTGAGAAGCAGTAGCTTCGTGCCTTAGAGTAGAAGGGAAGAGAGGAAGCTTCTGTGGGGAAAGAAGCGACCTCTGAAATTCATTAAGAAATTTTGCCAGAAACAGGATTCTCCTTTAGGGAAAAAGTTGATGGTCACTTAGCATTTTAGCTTATTCTCTGGATTCTTCCACCGGCCCTCGTTCCTCCCTCGCCCCTCCCCAGGTCTCGCCAGATTTCTTCTGGTCACTAATGGCAGCGGCAGGCACGTCTCTCAGCTGCCCATCCGGGATGGGGTTGGCTTCCTTCGCTCAGCGGGGTGGTCTCCTCAGAGCTGATCTGCAGCTAGTTGTTCCCAGGGACAGGATGGGTGGGGTGGGGGGTGTCACTGGCTCCTTCTGGCTAAGAGAAGGTGGGACAGGAGTCTAGGCGCAGTGGGACGGCCTGCGCCAGGCACCCAAGAGCTTTGCACTTCTTGAGAAGAGTGTGTAATTAAGCAGGTAGGTGAATTTGGCTTTTTAACACTTCCGTAGTTAATTGCTCTGACTTTTTCCGCCTTCTTTCTCCTGGCCTCCTGCTCCTAATATGTCATCTAATAGCTCCTTTTTATTTTAATGGCTGGCACCTCAAAGACCACTTTGTGCATGCTAATTAGACTTAGAGCATTTGGGTTTTTTTTTTTTTTTTTTTTTTTGGTTGGTCTGAATCCAGGAATATGGAAGCCAAATATTTTCTCTCTCTCTGCTTTTTTGTTTTGTTTTGTTTTGTGTAAATGTTCTTCCTCTAGGCCTCCCAGTAACGCCGGATGCAGGAGCCAGTGCTTTGGCAAAGAGCAACAAGCTGGACCTGTTGTAGTTTTAGATCCTGTTTCCACACACGAACCCCAAACCAAAGACCAGCTCCCCGAAAAAGATTCAACTCCACGCAAGGATGACGAAGGCAAAATGAAACCAGAATACAAAGAAGACAGCATGGAAAAAATGAGAGACACAGACAGCTCTCACTGCTGATGCGAAAGCCGACTCGTGTACCAGCCCTTTTCGCCGAGTAGTGATCAGTTCCGGCGTATTGGCAAGGGGGCTGCCGATATTCTGTTCTTGTCACTGGACTCACGGTACAGGTTCTATTCTGGTGTCACTTTTGTAAGTAATTTACCTATAAACATAAGTAAGTTGTTTAGCAAAATACACATCCTATGTAGGTTTTATTTTTCTGTATAGGGATAAGCTGTTTTGTTTTTGTTTTTCCAATTAGTGTATTAAGTGTGACTTCTTCTAGAAGGTTACAAAAAATTCAGACGTTTGTCTTTTTAGCTAACGTGCAAACCATCGAACAAACGTAATACTGAAAGTTCGCGGCTCTATGGATAAATGGAGAAACAGAACTGACCAACCGAAGAGGATTTAAAAAGTCCCCAAAGAAGCTTCTGTTTGGGGTCTGATCTTCTTTTGATAGAGAAACTGCAGTAGCATGGAATTGTTAGGCACGTGGCATACAGATCACTTTCTAGCCTATCCCGAGGTAAAGCATAAAATTCAGGAGCTGCAGGTGCCAAGCCAGTACTCCCATAGTCTGTGCCCCTTGCACACACTGTCAGCTATGGAACAGAAAATCCGTGTGTATTTTCACCGTGTTCAGAGCCTCCCAAGGACGTCGGTGGGAATGCTCTGGTGGCCTGAATGAAGAATGGAGGGGAAAGTCCCAGCCTTGGATTTAATAGAGTATTATCTTGGTAAACAGTGTGCTCCGTGCTAGGAGTTAACTGTTTTCTCACGTACGAACGTGGCACCAGTGCCGTGGTTTATCGCGATTCTTATGTACAGTCAAGATAAGTGACAAGCACACTATTTTCCTCCTTCACTGCTGTTCCACATTATGCAGGTTTGTTGTATGTGTGTGTGTGTTTTTTTTAAGAAATTAAGTGGTAGTTAGTCTCTAAAAATACAATGTTTCAGTCTACCACGGTGAATAAATAGAAATGTAATCAGGGATTTTAAAAAAAAAAAAACTTATACAGCTTTTCAAAGTCGATTGTTTCAAAATTGGTGTTTATTTAAAATAAGTGGTAAGGTACTTGAATGCATTTTTTATGACAATGATTCAGTAATGGTAATTTTACTATTAAAGAACGTGAAAGGTTTAGTTTTGTTAGCGCGGCTCAGCATGTAGCTGTCAGGTGTTTCTCACCTAAGGGCAGAAGAAAATGATAGTAATAATTGCAGTAGTTGTATTTTATTTTTGCACGTGTGCTAAGCATAGGCTTGAAGAGGTGGGTAGGCAGGTAAATAAATGTACTTCCTGAATTTGGAGATAATTCTCCTTCTGTAGGTTTGTTATGCTTGACTGTTTCCATGTTCTTCCAGTGATGATTTTCCAGTTACTTATTGGTTTACTCACGGGGAATTCAAATGTAATGTTTTTCGGCTATAATGTTCCTAACTGAATACTATTCTGTATGATCCACTGACTACAAACTGCGTTAACACTTACACAAGTTCTGTTATGCTGTGATTTGAAGTCTCCTCATCACACTTATTAAAAAGCACTGACAGTTTCCCATTAAAGGTCAGTTGTGGTTATTGAGATTTTGGGGTTAGGTCCCCAAACTTCTCATTCTTGAGCAAGAAAATTGCAGACGCGTTGGATGACTTCAGCGATTTTTAATCGTCCGCAAAATGGTTTCTTTGAGGAATTTTGCTCCGTGCTTCTTCGTGCTCTCCTTCCTGTACCTGTCATGAGGCTGCCGGCATGTGTTTCACACCCATTTAGGAACATAAAGACACGTACGCTTGTCATTCCCTAGTCATCGCACACATCAAGGGGGTGACGCACTTACGCAACCCCCCTCATTTCCAGGGTAGGAAGGTAACCTGTTTGGTGAGATGTGCTCCCCGGGCCAGACACGATTAGCAACCGGGCTCTGCAAGTGTTCTTGTCTTGTCCGAGCCACTTTCTTTCCTTCATCGCGATCACAAAGCATTGAAAATTAATTTGATCTCGAGGAGTTTGATGTAGGATTTAACTCCTCTTGTTCTGCCTCCAGGATTGCCCCTTTCGCATCAGTTGTGAGGAGGTTCGTCCCTGCTGGGGTGCCGTTGTCAACAAGCTGTTAGTCCAGGACAGGAGGACACAGGAAGACTGGGGTTTGTGTCTTCAAGGTCATTCTTAGCCATTTGCACACACCCGCAAATTAATAGATGATCTTCGTACAATTTTAAAGTTGGAAGGGACTGCCAACTTTAAAGTTTTGTTTTCTCTAAAAAATGATTTCTTCTTCTGTTTTGGAACAGGAACTATGTCTCACCTGCTACAGTTTTGGACTAGTACTGGTGCGTTTTTATTGCCCGCGTGAGGCAAAGGGATAGACATACTTTGTGCTCTTGCTATTAAAGAAAGTGTCTCCCTTCTTTCCCCAAAGAAGAAGAATGTAGTTAAAATTCTAACACCCTCTTGTGCCTGGGCTGGTCTCAAAGTCCTCGGCACCGTGGTCTCAGCAGCCGGGCGGTCCCGTGGAAACACTGACTGGCAGGACCCTGCAGGGCTGTACCCGGCCAGCCTTGTTTTGCCCGAGCGAGAAGGACGGGTGACGTGGCTCGGGCTACTCACCAGGAATTCCTCTTTCCTCGGCCTCTTTGTTAACACACAATAACATGTTTGTTGGAAAAATGGAGGACAGGTAAACACGATCATCCATTCTCTTTCTAGACCATCTTTAGATTGTACATCAGGTAAATGATGGTCTGTGTCACAGAACCCTGGATGATTTTCCCACGTGTGTTTAATGACTTCTATCCTGGAACAACTTCAGCGTATGTGGCAGTAAGTTGTGGAGATGGGACACTGTCCATCACCATCCGGGAGCTGAGAACGATTCTCAAGCAGCCTTCGTTGAAAGGATTGGATCGGTTTGGAAGTTTCTTCCTGGCACTAACATTCCCCAACCCCATTCATTCACAATGGACGCAGGACTAGTCTCTTTGACCTCTTTTATAAATAATAACTTCTATAGCGTGCATAGTGTGTGTTTTATGTCTACGATATAGTGACGTGTATGTGGGGAGAGAGAGAGAAAATGTAAGTAGAAGCAGTGGTCATTACATGAAGAAATTCGAATGCTCCTCCCCATTGGCGGCCCTCGGCTTCAAGTTAGGAAAAGGACAGGCTGTGTGCCTGTATGCAAATGAAAGCACTAACCCGGTTGAGGTAATAAATGACCTCTTTGGTTCATTTGATTTAGTTACTGACTTAGTTTACATATTTTTGCTCTGGTTCCATTCATTTAATTATAACTTGTGTTATGGTCCAGGGCAGACTGTCCGGTGATCCCTCATATTTCAGGTGCGTGTCGCTATGTGCGAAGGCTGTGTCGAACGCCAGTCATGGGCTGCCTGCCTTTAAAATGAATTTTCCTGGGGCGCCTGGGTGGCTCAGTCGGTTAAGCTGCCGACTTCGGCTCAGGTCATGATCTCGCGGTCCGTGAGTTCGAGCCCCGCGTCGGGCTCTGTGCCGACAGCTCAGAGCCTGGAGCCTGTTTCAGATTCTGTGTCTCCCTCTCTCTGACCCTCCCCTGTTCATGCTCTGTCTCTCTCTGTCTCAAAAATAAATAAAAACGTTAAAAAAAAAAATTTAAAAAAAATAAATAAATAAAATGAATTTTCCTGCCAGGTTATTATACCCCATCACGTGTTGCTGAGCACCGGGACAGGCAGGAGCAATCACAGATCGCGACATGGTTCTCCCACCGCCGCCCCGTGCTCTGAGCGAGCCCGCCACTGAGCCAATTTTCAGTCGTTGCTTTGAGCGTAAGCCCTTGGCTTTACCATAAGGCCCTTAAGTTTCCCCGTGGGTACTCTTCAAAAGGGAAGCTTCTCAGCGTGCTCAGTAAAAACATACAGAATACATCGGAAATCTAAACTTCACCAACTCTCCCGCAGGCCGGTGCATAACAATTTTCATAGCTTTAGAGGAAAGCAAATGGTAACTTTTAACAGAAGCTAAATTATATATAAAGCAGTAGGACACTATTAGATCTATAGGTATGTGTTTGAATAAATTTGTTTCTGGTACTTTTCCGCTATAGCCCCGACGCTGGCTTATACGAAGGGCACTTCAGTCAGCCTGTATATCATTTTTAGTCCCCTGTTTGTTAGATGCCGTAGTATAAATAATTGGGCAGTTAGGAACCTTAAGGTTATTTATTCATTTAATGTGTTTTGTCCATTTATACTGATTTCTTTTTCCAAAGAGGATCTAAGGACACGCACAAGCATATGAGTAATATAATAAAGACGAAACTTCGGGGGAGGGAATCAGGGAAAAGGGAATTAACGGTAAGGAGGGAAGAGGGAGCTGGGTCACACAGACTGTGGCCTCATACTTGTGCGTGAGGCTGTGGCTACTGCAAAAACGCATCTGTGCTTTCTGGCACGCAATTAGAATCTGCACTCAGTGAGGAGTCAACAGCAAAAGCGTTGGGCTCTTTTACTGGGTCGTGGCCCCCCACATGGACAGGAGGGCTGGTACACAAACAGAATCCCCACGGAAATGGGTGGCTGGAAGACGCAGTTTACAGGTATGATTTCAGGCCGAAGGGCTACGTACCGATTTTACCAAAGAGTGAAATCCGAAGAGTCAAACGGAGCACGCGAGTTAGGGACGTTTTTGAGCAAACCCAACACAGAGACACACCTCAGCTGTACGGGTCTCAAGTGGCCATGAGTCGGGGTTGTCCGTGGCCCCATCCAGAAGACGCTCATGCTTTGGCCAATCCCTCCATCACTTCTGTGGGGAAGATGGGCTCCAGGAGCTCAGGTGGCCCCCCAGCCACGGTGGCCTTTTCAGCTTCCTCATGCAAGGAAAAAAATGTGTGTTCCTCGTTGAAACCTATTAAACAACAAGAGCAATAAAGGTTACAGTTAACCCAGTGGTGCCAAGTTGGCTGTTATTTGTTACGTGACGTAAAGGAGGTCATCTTCAGAACCGCCCAGAGGGGTCACGTCACCGTGAGAAAACATCCTGGGACCATTTAAAACCGGGCCCGACTTGGGTTGTATGTTAGCTGTGCGGTATGCTCGTTCAGTTTGTGTGGTACCCTTCCGGAACATTTGGCGTATGGTGGACTTTGGGCAGAAGCTTGGCAGAAAAGGACCAGAGGAAGAAGATGAACTAGAGGAAAGACCAGTCCTCTACATGAATACAAACCATTGTCAGCTAACTGTTCAACATAGACAGTTGCAGACTTCAGTCCAGTCCAGTCCATGCAGGCGGTGACCGTGTTAGGGGTTGAGCTTCTACAGGACTTCCTACTTATTCTCTTAGTGGGGACATTTGTTTTTCCAGTTTTTGGTCATTTATTGACTACTTATCATTTACTGACTACTGTCAATGTGCTGTACTGGCCACAGGCCAATGACAAGAATTCTCATCACAGGCACACCTCAGAGATCCTGCCTGTGTGGTCCTGGACCACCACAAAAAAGCAAGTCGAGTGAGTTTTTTGGTTTTCCAGTGCATATAAAAGTTATGTTTATAACATAGTTGGTTAAGAGTGCAGTAGCATTATGTTTAAAAAAAAATAATGTACGGGGCGCCTGGGGTGGCTCAGTCGGTTGGGTGTCTGACTTCAGCTTAGGTTATGATCTCACGGCTTGTGAGTTCGAGCCCCGCATCGGGCTCACTGCTGTCAGCGCAGAAGCCCGCTTCGGATCCTCTGTCGCCCTCTCTCTCTGCACCCCTGACTCAATTCCTTCTCTCAAAAATAAATACACATTAAAAATATGTACATACCTTAATTAAAAATACTATATTGCTAAAAAATGCTCACCATCATCTGAGCTCTCAAAGTCAATCACCGGATCACAGATCATCATAAGAAGTATAATAATGAAAAAGTTTGAAATTTTGCCAGAATTACTAAAACCTGACAGATGTGAAGTGAGCAAATGCTGTTGGAAAAATGGTGCGGACAGACTTGCTTGAGGCAGGGTTGCCTCAAACCTTCATTCTGTAAAAAACCGCAGTATCTGAGAAGTGCAGTAAAGCCAAATGCAATAAAATGAGGCATGTCTGTAATCTGCTAATCTGTTCCAGAATGTTTGGTTGGCACTGTCCCTGAGGGAGGAGGGGCTGGGCCGGGCCTCTGGTCACTAGGATCCTTTCTGATGCCCTGAAGCAGCTGTTTCTCTTGTGGGGAGGTCTGGCTGGAAATGTGGTGGGTCATTTTGGAACCTGAGGCTTCTAAGAGGCAGGATGACATAAAATAACCAGGTAGGAATAATCATATATAGGAGCAGTATGATTTTGCCTATCTGGAAAAACCAACCCGATATTACACATCCAACAACACACACTAATGTCTGATTGCCCTTACACTCCTCAGAGTCTCTCCATTATGTTTTTAAAAAAATTTTTTTAATGTTTTATTTATTTTTGAGAGAGAGAGAGACAGAGCATGAGCAGGGGAGGGTCAGAGAGAGAGGGAGACACAGAATCCGAAGCAGGCTCCAGGCTCTGAGCTGTCAGCACACAGCCCGACGCGGGGCTCGAACTCACGGACCGTGAGAGCATGACCTGAGCCAAAGTTGGACGCTTAATCGACTGAGCCACCCAGGCGCCCCATGTTTTTATTTTCTATGAAGCTTAGGGTGTGTTTCAAGGTCATTACGTATGTTAAACACAGCAAATTTATCATTATGGTTTCCATCGCTGTCTCTGTTGTTTGAATTACAAAGACGATAACGTGGTCTCTAAATACGTCTGTATGCTATGTGCCTACTTCTGGCCATCCCAGTAACATGAAGGGTAAAAATGGTATCTGGGGTGTTTTCTCTCCAAGTAGCCAGTACTTACAAGGTGCTCCTATCCAAGCAAATCTGCAGAGGTGTTTACCTCATAAAAAAGAAATAATTTACCTCATAAATTCCCTCGGTTCTCTTGAGACCGTAGCCTTTCCAACGTATGACAAACTTAACATGCTGTCTACTCGTCTGAAGTAAAAGGAGTTGTTTCTGAGACTCATCAGGAAAACATCTGCCTTTAACTTTCAGGGGCTGTGCAGCCAGACCTTAACCATAATTTGGAGCATAACAAAAGGTAGGCTTGGAGATTCCAATCAATTAATTCTATTGAAAAGCACCATGCAGCTTATTCATGGAGAGGAAGGGCGAGAGTTTTAAACATTCAGGTAAATAGATAATCCATTAAGAAAACAATGCACATTGTGGTAAATGCCACCCCAGTGTTGTCAGCACTTAGTTATAGTCTTTGGATTCCCCTGCCCTCCTGCTGAGGGCCTCCCATTCCCCCTCTTCCAATCTTTGTTCTCTTATTCATGGCGAAGTGAAAACAAAGCAAGAAAGCAGCACGTACCCAGTGCTCCCTTCTGGACAAGTTCTTCCTCTATAGTAAAAAGGCGGTTGTACTTAGTCACCCGTTCGCCTCGAGAAAGACCTCCCAACTTGATAAACCGGACACCGAGTCCAATGGCCTGAGGGGGTGGGGGACAAAATTTATTTTAAACGAGAAGTCACGTGTTGCTAAAATACGAACCGTTCTTTAGGGAGAAAGGGAGCGGACACCGCGTGCTGTTCTGGTTTTCCTCACAACTCAGTATTTTATCTTCATGTAGGTAACACGGCCTGCTTACAAAGGGACAGCGGCAAAAGGTAAAGAGCGTGACTAAACATCAGATGCTTTACTAGTCATGTGAGCGTGCTGATTTTATCTAAGAACATTCTGGCCTTTCCCACTTCATTTTAGGCGGTAAGATTGCAAGGGCACACCCCAGCCATTTTAGTGGGCTCATCATTTTCCCAGGACTTCAATTTTTCTTCTCTTTAAAAGTTCAAAGATTAGCTCTTTACAAAAGGCAGCTGTCTGGGAGGAAGCAAGTCTCTTTCATAAAAGGTTACATGACTTTCTCCGCCAAATACTGCATTTCTCTGAAATACCAATTCGAGATAAAAGCAGTGTTTTGGCAATTCTGCAATTGACCAGCTTTTAGCACTTACCAAATCGACAAGGCTGTCATCAGAAGACTCTCCTTCTGTACTTCCAAAGACAGCGATGTGCTTCTTACCTGTAAGGAGAGGAATTCTTTTCAGGTTTAGATGGTATAGGAACAGTAAGTCTGTGTATATATATACATACATATATACATATACATATATGTATATATGTATGTGTGTGTATATGTGTATGTGTGTATATATATATATATATATATATACATATATATATATATATATATATATATATATATATATATACACATACATACATGCCTCTGGAACCAAAATTTAAAATTTGCTAGAGATTTGGGGCACCTGGGTGGCTCAGTCGGTTAAGCGTCCGACTTCGGCTCAGGTCATGATCTCGGGGTTAGTGAGTTCAAGCCCCACATCAGGCTCTGTGCTGACAGCTCAGAGTCTGGAGCCTGTTTCGGATGCTTTGTCTCCCTTTCTCTCTGTTCCTCCCTCTCTCTCACTCAAAAATAAAGATTTTTTAAAAAATTGCTAGAGATTTCAACCTTTCCTGTGAAGAGTCAATGATTTGACCAGCAGAGAATTCTGATCTAAGCATTGTATTTTTATTACCCTGGTTGTTTTTTGTTTTTTGTTTTTTTGAGAAAGAGAATGCACATGTAGGGGGGAGGGGCAAAGGGAGAAGAGGGAGGGACAGAAGGAGCCCAATGTTGGGCTTGATCTCAGGTGAAATCATGACCTGAGCTGAAATCCAGAGTGACACGCTTATGACTGAGCCACCCAGGTGCCACTTGTTACCCTAGTTTTATCTGTTTATGCCTTTCTGGTATCTTAGATGTTAAATACTACATGAATGCCACCTGTCAACAAATCTAAGCTACCATAAGTTGTAGGACCTTTATGACCGCTAAAGGGGAGAAATGCTCAAATTAGGTTGACACGTTTCTAAGACCACAACTGTAGGACACGATTCCATCTTGTCCACGTTCAGTGTAGAAAAGTGTGCATCTCTGAGACAAAATCTACAGGAAGTAAAAGGGCATCATTTGGGGAGATGATATGCCTCGTTGGATTCCACAGTTTATCATGTAGAATATTATTCAAAGGAACCTGTCGTTCTGAATGTTTACTTATGAGACGAACAGTGTCGCTGGTGCTTAATCAGTCATTTGAGGATCTCAGAACCCCTCGAAATTTGCCAGTCTACAAAGAGCCAGGATTCTTCCTCCAGAGACAGTGTTTGTGCTTTAGAGGCAGGAGCTAGAGTGGCAATCTGAAGTGATTGCCTGCTGAGAGGGAGGCCCTGGAGGAAAGGCCAGGGCTGGGGCCTCCCATCCACCTGCTACAGGACAGCCCTGCCTGGGCCCTCGACTGGGCCCTCTGCAGGACAGGGACTACGCACATTCCATTCCCTCCTCTGGCACCAGCCCAGGACCCTGGCTGCCAGTCTGGCCCTGAGGCCTGCTCCAGCCTTCTGCCTAGTTCCTGAGACCCACTCATGTTTCAGGCACTGTGTGTAAGTGAACGAGGCTCCTGTGAACTCACGGGAGTTTACAGTCTAATGGAGGCTACTAGACATTAAATAACTGAACAAGTAACTGTGGCCAGTAGGATATAGAGAAAGCATAGGAGGCTATGAGAAAGGTTCAGAGCAACCAGGTAGGGGCGAGGAAGCCCGGAAAGGTACATACATCTGAAAAGGTTTCCTTTAAGGAAAGGAGACCTAAAGGATCAGGAGTTGTTAGCTCAGTAAATGATACAGGGCAAAGCATTCTAACCTGAAGGAACAGCATGTTCAAAGCCCTCAAGTTGGTAAAGAGTTTGAAACTTGTGAGGAATTGAAAACATCAGTGTGGGGGCACCTGGGTGGCTTAGTCAGTAAGCATCCAGCTCTTGATTTTGGCTCAGGTCATGATCTCACAGTTGTGAGATCGAGCCCTGCTTTGGGGTCCTTGCTGGGCACGAAGCCTGCTTAAGATTCTCTCTCCCTCTTCCTCGCCCTTGCTCGCACACAAGCACCCACTCTCTCTCTCTCTCTCAAAAATAAAAAAATCAGCATGGACAAGTGGGATGACTGTAGTGCGGTATGAAGCTGATAAGGCATTGTCCTTAGCCACCCCTGTGTGGTAGCCCTCGATAAAGGGGTCAACCTTCTGGACTGGGGCTGTTGTCGGAACACTGAAGTGACTCAGTAAGCTAGCTGCATTTCGTCTTCCAGCATCAAAGCTCTCGCAGATGGTTGGAAATTTGTTTTCCTTCCCAGATGAATGCCATGCTTTTTATTAACTGATAAACTGTGTTATTTTTGGCTCCTTTTACAACCAAGTTCAGTTCATTATGAGCCTGTTAGATCTATATTTTTACTCACTGTCAAGAAGATTGGTTATTTGCACCAAGTCAGACATCGTAGTTTGATTGGTGTGTTTGATGATCAGCCCACTGGATTTGGGGATGCTGATGTTACCATTCTCTAGAAGTTTAGAAATGCTTTTGGATGTAGTTCCTGCAATTATGTAACATCTGGAACCAAGAGCATTATAGATGCTGTCCCACTGTTCAGAGTCCTAGGTAAATATTTAAGAATTGATAGTTATACTGCATTAAGCATAGTCACAAAACAACAGGAATCTTATGGCACATATTCAAAGTTATCGATCTTTCTGAGAGCCACAAAACAGTTTTCTGTTGTACCAGCAGTGGCTGAATGATACCTGAATCACAGCCACACAAATTAACAAGCTTCATGGAACAAAACTTCAAGTGATTAATTAAATTTGAGCTTATAGATCTAGCAAATAAAATGTTTAGCACATGAAATGCTCCACAATGAAGTCCTTCAAACGCAAGCTACTCCTACCCCCCGTCTTATCCACGACACCAGTAATGACTGCTTGGCCAGATCTCACTGTTCTATCTGGTGAACCGACAACTGAAGGAAATGCCCCTGCAAGAGCCCTAGGTTCTCATTGTCAACACCCTTATTTTTTATTGGTGCGACCATCACATGAAATGAAGTGCTTATTATTTTTTAAAGGATGATATACAAATTCCTCTAAGCCGCGGTACCAGATTCCAGCCTGTCCCACGAGAACACACGACACAGGGGCAGTTTGTCGCATTAAAACCGGCTGAGGTCAGAGCCCCGGGACAAGCTGTGGAAGTCGGGGCTCTGCCAGTGCCGGGATGAGGCACAGGCGGTGACAGGAGTGATGGCTGACAGAGGCACTGGGCCACCAAGTGAGAGGCAGCAACCATCCTCACTCCCCAAATTTAAATCATGCATTATCTCAGAGAGGGTATCTGTTCAGCATATCTAATGGTTCTGCAGTTCGTACCATGAAGTCTTGGAGTTTTGGAGCGTTAGGGAGAGCGATGGCCTTCTGTGCTACATGGACCACCCTTGTCAGGTGCAATTGCTGGCACGGATCCCCAAACCCCACTATCTGAAACCTTACGAAAAATACGGCTTCGTGGGGCGCCTGGGTGGCTCAGTCGGTTGAGCATCCGACTCGATTTCGGCTCAGGTCATGATCTCACGGTTCGTGAGATCGAGCCCCGTGTCAAGCTCTATGCTGACAGCGTGGAGCCTGCTTGGGATTCTGTCTCTCCCTCTCTCTCTGGCCCTCTGCCGCTCACGCTGGCTCGCTCGCTCACTCGCTCGGGCTCTCTCTCTCTCAAATATTTAAAAAGAAAAAAAAAGTACAGCTTTGTGACTTTCGTGCATTGTGTGGCGACTGGATCTCGGTTACGAGCGTTTGACCTAGCCCGCATCCTGTTGCCGGGAGCACTTCACAAGGGCGTGTGATGAACTTGCTGAAGCAGCGGCTAGCACAGCGGCTCGCCCGGCCTGGCTTAGGTTGCTCGTAAATACACGGTACCCTGAAGTGCTCGGGGCTAGCTTGTTCCCCGCTGCAGAGAGGAACACTCCTATGTAACTGTGTTTCTGCTATGCGTTTGCTCGGTGCCTGCCTTTCCTCCTATATGCTGAAACAACTCAGCCCCAGCCCAGACTGCAGTATTTCGAATGACCAATCCAAAAGAATGAGTTTGCTCTGTGTGGGTATAACATTCGAGGCGGATCCCGTTACCTCCTTCCTGAAAGGATCGATCAAGGCGATAATTGAAGGGAACCGGCTGATCAGATCCCCGTACAGGTCCGCCATCTCGGCTGCGTTTTTGTACGTTCCCGTCATCACTTCGTACTTCCCTCTGCTCTGAGAAGTGTTCGGACGATAACAAAGCACAGGATAAATGGTGAATTCCTCCAGCGTGAAAGGTGGGATTCCCATTCGCATTTACTCATCGCACATAAAAGGTTGTGAACGTTCTTTTCAGGCTGTACGCCCATTAGAAACCTATGCACCTTAAATGTCTGTTAAATATTAGCCTGGGGAAATCGAGTCACTGTTCCCCTTCGTGCCCTGCGGGGGTCTAACCACTGACTTCAGATGAAGCCTGGCGCGCAAAAGACCAAGTACACAGAAGGAGAGGAATCATTTCTTGCTTAGGTTTGTGACGTGGTGCTCGCTCGCTGCCTGGCTGCTTGCACAGATGGGCGAGGACACAAATTTGTAAAACGGGACAGCACTGCACAGGGGCCCCACTCGCCAGAACCCGCCGTCTTTCCACTCACAGTAAACGACTAGCTTGTTTCCTCTACTGTGGATATCCTAACATTTGAAAGCAGAGAGATTCTGAGACACTAACAGCCACTATGAAAAGTCAAGTGACCCGTGTGAAGGCATCTCCTTTTCAGGTAGCAGCAAGTTCCGGCAGGAACCCTACGGTCTTGAAAGTAGAGTTCCAGTTCAACCCCACTCATTTGAAGTCCGGAAAGCCCCTGAGTCATCGAGGAAACAGGGCTTAAGGCTCTAGTGTAATCTCTCTGCAAAACATCGCACTGACTTCCAGGTCTGTGTGGAGGGACGGCACCTGGGGCGTATCTAGGTACTGGGGAGGAGGCAGAATGGAACAGAATGGCATTTTGGTTTGCTAACGCCCTCTTGTTACTGCTGCTAATGGCAGGGATTCCACTGGAATTAGAAGTCCCTAACTGCCAGGATTTTATTCTTTTTTTCAGATTAAAAAGCAGCAAGAACTTTTAGTTCTTTACTGCAAAGCGTTAAAAAAAATCCTATCTTGTCAGTAAAGAAAAGTTAAGGACTTTTTAAAAAGTTTATTTTCATTTATTTTGAAAGAGAGAAGTACAAGAGCATGCATGCACACGCATGTGAGTTGGGGAGGGGCAGGGAGAGAGGGAGAGAGAGAAAATCCCAAGCAGGCTCCACACTGTCAGCACAGAGCCCAACAAGGGGCTTGAACCCATGAACCATGAGACAAAACCAAGAGTCGGACACTCAACTGACTGGGCCACCCAGAAGCCCCAGAAAAGCTAATGACTTTGAACTAACATTGTAAGAATTATCTGCTATCAAGCTAATACATTTTACTGAATATAAGCAAAAAAATCCCCATTCTAGCTAGCACTAGTCAGTATATTCATAGTTCTTGGTATACATTGCTGATGAAAACATGCAATTATTTTTCGTAATAGTATGCCTAGGAACCAATCATTATGTGGAGAATAGGAAATTATATTAAACATTCCTTCATGCACTTAGCATCTTTAGAAAACTAAAAAGGACTTAGAAGTCAGCTGAAACTTAGGGTTCTCATACACTGCTCAAATTTTCCTTTGAAGTTTCAAGAATTGCAAGTTCAAGCAGAATTCTCTCTGGTCATTTCCCCTGAATTTGACATTAATTACCAAATCACCACACGTGTATGTGAACATGCTGGGCGTTTTGTAAAACACAGACTCAGCATTTGTGTATTTGAAGAACAGAAGTATGTGTACGTCTATCAGATTGGCAACTTTTAACAGCATTCCTAACATGTTAGTTTCTCAAGTTTTAATATTAACTGCAGGCGTGTTAACCCCGAGAAAGCGAGGACTGCAGCTTTTTAAAAGTGAACCTGTTTTCTGTTCTTTTTAAAATAACTGCCTGCACGTGGTGTGGTCTCTGGGTGAAACTTCGTCACTAAAGCTCTGTCCTAACCCAGGCTGTGGGTAGCACTGTGATGGGCTTAATTGGATAAAAATACATTCTCCATAAATGTCAATAACTTGCAAATATTTTTATATTTAAAAAGTGAGTCACAGGGGCACCTGGGTGGCTCAGTCACTTAAGTGTCCAACTCTTGGTTTTGGCTCAGGTTCATGATCTCACGGTTCATGAGTTCAAGCCCCATATCGGGCTCTGCACTGACAGTGTGGAGTCGGCTTGGGATTCTCTCTCTCTCCTTCTCTCTCGTCCCCCCTTCCACTCTTGCTCTCTTTCAAAATAAACAAAATAAAGTGAGTCACAGCAGAAATTCTGAGAACCACTTGTCCAGAAGGGCTTACCAAGTCACAGTTAAACAATGGGTTCACTTTTCATGCTTGACAAATTCAGCACTTACCAATGAAATGAGTGAACTCAGCAGGACATGCCAGCTTGTTAAATTATTTTTCAACAGCTCTCATAATTGCAATGTAAGCAACCATGTTAGTAATTTTTGTTACAGGATTTCTATATGTAATTATTTTGCCATTTTCTGTTAATTTTTAAAGATCATAGGGGCGCCTAGGTGGCTCGGTCAGTTTTGGCTCAGGTCATGATCTCATGGTTCATGAGTTCAAGCCCCGCGTCAGGCTCTGTGCTGACAGCTCAGAGCCTGGAGCCTGCTTCTCATTCTGTGTGTGTGTGTGTGTGTGTGTGTGTGTGTGTGTGTGTGTCTGCCCCTCCCCCACTCTCTCTCTGTCTCTCTCTCAAAAATAAATAAACATTAAAAAATGTTTTTAATCATATGGTTATGGTATTCTCTGGTCATTAGCTAACTTGGCTTTCTCAGGTGGGCATTTATGTTTGTCCCCTCACACGATATTAATAAAAACAACAGAATCTGTTTGGAAAATGTTCAGAAACACTCGTTTTGAGTTCTAATTTAAAAATACTAGGACCCAACAAAAAGTTAAGTGTTCTGGAGCAGAAACTTACATAATCTATCAGCTCGTGTGCAGCACAGTTGATGGCTAGATGCAGATTGGTCCCCAGGTCCAGCCCCAGGTTTGCACAGATGCCTTCGATGAGGAGCAGCGGCTGCTCTATGGTGTCGTAATTAATGGTTAAACAGCCAAGATGGGACATCTTGCCGGTGATGGGCTGCTGTAACCAAACCAAATGATGCGTGTAAACTGAGCGCAGTAAGATTCTTGGAGCTTCCTGGTTATAAACTAGGCATTGTTTATAACCAGGTACAGCCCCCTAGATATGTCTCTGTGTCTCCACTAACGGCACATCCAGGTTCCTCTCATCTCTGCATGACCTTCCAGCGTACGACTGCCCAAAGTATCTGGAATCATTTCCTTAGCCCAAGGTTTCAAGTCGGACCCAGGAATACACTTGTCTCTTTGGTCTGCCTGTGTCATCTCTTATATCAGCTCTTTCACTGTACGTGGGCTGACCTGAGCTGCAACCACCAAGGTAGTGAATTTCCACCTGGTCTCTGTAAACGTCTGTCCAGCCTGTCCCTAACTCTGTCCTTCTCCATCTACTTCCAAACGCGCTCTTTCCTGTGTTCTGTCTTCCTTTGGAAGAATATAAGTATTAAAGCTGGAACCCTCCTTCAGGAAACGTTTTATGAGAAAAAGGAGTGAAGAACTCTGCTAAAATGCGTTGCTGAGGATGGAAGAATGTTTGGGACCTGAAGCAGCCCAGGGAAAGCCATGAGTTTCTATTGCAAGGTCAGCCCTGATATGCCTCATCATAAATTGCCACTATCCAATTATAACATAGTTGAAGCAGAATCAGTAATTCTGAAGGGTGTGTGTGTGTGTGTGTGTGTGTGCACATGCATGCCAAACTCAAGAGCAAACCCAAGTGTGTGCACGAACCTAGGTGTAACTATCCCATTTCTCTGATGATAACACTAGTCAATTATAAGAACCATCCAACGTTTTTAATGTCAGCGAGAGGAGCCTTTTATTTGGCAAAGGAATAGTTGGGGAAATTTCTGTATATCAACTGAGGAGTTTTGTTGGAGTCTTCTAAACTACAAAAGTATGACTTATTTAGAGTTTATCACTTATTAAATGCCAGCTACCATTCTAAATGCTTTACATAAATACATTTACTCCTTACGTTAACCTATGAAGCAAGTACTATTATTATCCCATTTTATAGAGAGCTAAGTAACTTGGAACAGATTTTAATCCGGGAAGTTTAGCTCCAGAGTTCATGCCTCCACGGGTATGGCTGCCTCTCTAGAATCGAGCAATTAAGCTTTTTCTAACAGAAATAGAAAGTAGCAAAGCTGATCACAGGAGAACCGATCTTGGTCTGAGCTTCTCGGAACACAGAGGACAACCTGCTGGCATGAGGGAAACAGCGTCGATACCGGGTGGCTTGTTCATCATCGCCTAAGCACTCTTACAAGGTCCAACTTTAGAGTGTTGTGTTCATCCCGACAGATGCAACTGTCAAGTACTTTACTTTCTGGTGTATTTTTCCATACATTTCTCTTCTCTCTCCCAATTTTGAAGAGGGATTTAATTTTCCATCTTTACTAGGCCGGGTGAGCAACTAGGACCATTTGCATTATCTCCGGGGTTCTTATTGGTTATTCTAACTATATGGTCGAAAGGTTAGGCATGGAGCAGATGTGTCTGTCAGAGCACCCACAATCACCAGAGTCATTGACTGATCAAGGTCAGATGGTTTCCCGAGGCTCTTGCAGCCATCCTGGCCAATCTTGACAAGAACTGTTTGTCTGACGCCGTCGACAAAATCTGAGCCCCCGTCATGGTTCTGGATATGGTGCTTTGGTGACTTTGCGGGACGCGATGAAAGAGATGGCTCTCTTTTTGTGCCTTTTGTTTCTCTCTCACTTGATAGGGGTAAGATGAAGATCGAAGACCTTTCCCATGTGCTTTTTGGCTACTTAGCAGAAATTCCCCTTCCCCAGCATTTCACCTATCAGGTTCCAAATACAATCCTGTTACTTATAAATGATTCTCCATGCCCTCTGAGATGTCGGCTGGACAGACAACTGCTGGCCCACAGCCTGTGGCCAGAGAGGGAGGATGGAAAGATCTCCCAGCCCTGGGCTCTGCCAGTTTCTCGCTCTTGGAGGAGGAGCACTGTGTTGTTTCGATTTGTGTCAGCCCTGGTCTTGGAGCTCAGTGACTGGGAGAGGAACACGGGCAGAGAGGATATAAACGAATTGTGTCATACTGAAGTGTGGTAAGGAAATACATAAACTTACTTGACTTCTTTTGTTTCCATTATGCCCTTTTTTGGTCTCTGTTTTTGGAGGAGGCGGCTGTGGGACAGAAGATGAAGATAAGTCACTTGCAATTATTAGGTCTTGTGGCCCGTCCACTGTTCTGGGCCCTGTCGCACTGTGAATCACACATGTGTGCGCTCACACACACACACACACACACACACACACACACACACAGAGGGACCTTACCAGCCCCTCCCTATTTTGATAATCTCCAAACCGTTTTTTTGAATTCAAGTGCATGTTCCCTTTTGTTCGTCTTTACGTTGTACCTCCAATCATTATAGATGGGGTATGTGGATAACATATCCGTGTATTTCTACTCAGGTAAATAAGTTATTATTCTCTCATACGAAGTCCCCTCCTTGCCCTTAAGGAGAAACACCACTGTGGGATTTGCTTTTAGATTGGTTTGAATGTTGTTAAGGTACAAACCCTTTGTCCTGCAGGGTGGACTTGTCTTTTGGAAACAGCCAAAGGTCATTAAATCTGATGAATCTGGTATGTGTAATGTCATTAGAGATTAAAAGATACTTTCCAAAGATAATTGGTGACTTTCAATACCCACAATGTAGGGTGTTGACAGTGTTCTAGATCCAGGATTCAGCCTTTAAAGGATGCTTTTTAATACGCAGCATTCACAGGCTCTGTAAATTGGGGTATGTTTGTCAAGAATCAGTATGGTTCACACCCAAGTATATGCAAATACAGATATCCTACTTCTTTTCTTCACGATGGAGTCAGCTGAACTTTCTATCCCCTTGTAAAAATACCACACTCAGGAAGCAAAGTGATGTGCGTGGCAGGGACATACACTGGTGAACAAGACAAACACAGGCACGACCAGTGGCTCATATATATGGTTGCCTGTCATCGTCTGGCTTCTGTGGCTTCCCTCTCAAGGGCTGCCTGGCCAAAGGCTCCTGTTTGCCCAACACCAGGATCCCAAGCAGACACAAGAGTCTGTGCCTTAACCATTACACTAAACTGCCTCGCACATCCTAGGGGCCAAATCCTTTCTTTGCAAATGCTAAGGGGTGATCTTAGCATAAAGCCAGCTGATGAGACTGTTGAAGGCCATTAGAAACTGGATCCGCAGCCAGTGAGGGAGTGTAGAAGTTTGCCTCCTATGGGAAACCCAAGGCAAATTAATACGTTTTACACATCAATAACAACAATACTGAGTTAATGAACTGTAATGAACTATAATTTGTATATATTGTCAGCAATTCCATACCATAGATCCTCTTTACATACCATTTCAATTGTTTTGTTAATATGTTTCTGAATTTCCAGAAGCATCTCCACACCCTGTAAATAGAATAATCATGATCTTCCACAACTGCAGTCTAGAAATTTTAAATATAAAAACTTACACCACACGCTGGCTCTTTCTAACTGAATATTTGTAGGGTCCCTGACAATGTATCCTGGTTAGTAGATTGGATATGGTCTATCAAATCAGAAGATTAAATGTGAATCTTCGGCCCTCAATTTTTATTTGGTTGAAAATGAGCGAGACTCTTCTCACAATCCTTTCTCCATTGTTCAGAATTGACAGGTTCAGTTGGTTGGATCAAATGGACCTCATTCTCTTTCAGTCTCTTGACCAACCTTTTTGCAGTACATGTCACAGGTCACCCAGGGATTCTGCATGATAGTGTTTGAATTAGTATAAAGCCACTGTCACTTAAAAAGTCGACACAGTCTAATGACTGTGGGATCTGCATACGAAGACAAATACAGAATGGCATGCCAACTGCTCTGGTACCCAATAGCACAACAGATATTAACTGCAGGGAAGATTCTGGTGCCAGCATCTGAACACGATCTGATGGATGGTGAGCCAGCGATGGATTCCTAGTGTTCCACAATCAATACATTGGGAGATAATGGTTATTCTCATAAAAAAGAATTCTTTATCATGAAGAAATTATCTTGAGATTTTTTTTTAATGATTTTCACTAGCTTGGATAAAAAAATATCACTCAATGTATTACCAGAGAGGATGAAACATCCTGCATGTTTTTTCTGAAAACATCTGCTATAGAACACGAACATTTGTTCCTCCCAGTGCCTAACTGGTAGAATATTTCACGAAGATTTAAAGAGGCGTATTGGCTCATTCAGACCATGGAAGAACAAGACAGACGCTAGCACACGACTAAGTAGAAAGATGCAACTTAGGATTCGTTCATTCTGTAAACATGCACCAAACCTCTCTTTTGTGCCAAGCAGTCTGCTCGGCCCCGGAGCTCTTACTGAACAGAATTGGCTGCTAGGAAAATGCCAGCTTCCTCTCGCTGCTGCCACAGTGCATCGGCCAGTAAATAAAGATGCCTCAACTCCCCCAAATAACAACCTTCCAGCACTATCAAGGCCTGCCAGGTTACTCACCCGGGGCTTCTTGGGGAGTCACTGGCACATGTCAGTGCTGAAAGGAACCAGAAATTGAAGGTGGCCTAAATGTGCCACCCCCCCCTTTTTTTTTTTTTTGACATCTTGCTTTCTTCCCAAGTCCCTGATTTCCTAAAGTATTTTTTTTTCTCATTTTATAATTAATTCTCTCTCCTTCAGTGTCATAAACCTTAGGGACCCTCACTAAAGACTCATCGATGGTGGAGTATATTTTTTGAGAAAAAGCAGTATGATATACTATAAGGTACTTGTTTAGCTGTTAATCCAGGATGGGGTATACAAATCACTTCTTTCATTAAATTCAACTTCCCGGGCGATGACTTCCCACAGCTGACCAGAGATACCATTAGCAAAGGTATAGTTAGCTTTGTCGGCTGCTCCTGAAATAGGAAAGAACAAGGAGAAACAAGAAACATGGTTCATTGCTATGGAGATACTCGTGGGTCCTTGGCACATAATAGATACTAACCTGAGGGTGCTTCAGTAATGCAATATTTAAGTAGAGGGGGTTATTGTCCAGCATGGCACTGGTTTTGGCCACAGCTAGTGACACTGCCCCAATGGCCATGCTGCCACTGAGGACAGGTTCAACAGGTTCTGGAGGCAAGATAGGCTTCTCTGTAAGAGTATCTGTCCTCCCTAGAAGGAAAAAGAGTGATAAAAGATTCCTTTGTAGGAAGTTTGACTATGATAAAACTATCTATTTTTAATGCTTTACTTATAGATGTGAAGGCCCAGTATAAAGAAAGGGGGAAAACCGAGGCTAGACAGAAAATGCTCTCCACCCCAACCCCCAAGAAGTTTTTGTGTGATGTTCAAGTAATCCTTAGCCCTGGATCTTGCCACTCTTAAGAAATGTTAAGACATTCAATATTAACTCCTTCAACAATTTTATGGGGTAGATACTGTTAGCCCACATTCACATATAAGTAAACTAGGGCTTAGGTTAAAAGATTGGCCCAATATCTAATAGAACGTGAATAAAGAGGATCTGGACAGTCTTTGGATTCCAAGTCCTTTGTTTTCTACACCTGCCATAGCTCCTTGGTACCCAGCTTTTTGTTGAATGTCTCTCCATGCACATGTATCTAACTGGTTACCTTTCTGGCCAATCCCAAACAGACACCTCATTATTTAGAAGTGGCATCCAAACCCAGCCACTGACCCTCACCCTCACCCATCTTTTACTCTCATTTGTTCCCAGTGAGCCAGCCTGATGAGGTGCTACGCCGTCCGTTGTAAATCGCTAGGGCCCTTTCTGCCCTTCCCCCAGCTGCTGGTCTGGCTCGGGTAGGTAAGATAAGTGGAAAAAGCTATGTAAGCGCAGAGTACATAGTAAATCTTTAGCAAATTCCTGTCTCCTCCTACTTCTCTTACGTTCCATGTTCTGTCAGTCAACAGCAACTGCCAAATAAACACCCAATGCTGATCTCTACCTATAATTCAGCAGTGGCTATCTCCCTGTCCCAAGAGATTGGTTTCATAGGATTCTTTTGCCTTGGGCGACTCTCCTTCCCTCTCTGGGCCTCAGCATCTGAATCTAGGAAATAAGAAACCATGTCTCCATGTTCTCTTTGATCCCCTCCTGGTTCTGGTGCTTTCTTCTTCAAGGAAACCCACATTTATTGGGTGTTTGTGCGTTTGCCTCACGCTAGGCGCTGGTGGTGCTCAGTTGAATGAGACATGATTCATGTCCTCAAGGAGCATGTTGGAAAGACATAAAACTCTGTTTACAATACCAGCAGCACTGGAGGGGCTGAAGTTCACAATATGTTGGAAAGCACGGAACAAAGGGCCATGATAAGTTTGATTATTTGCCTTAAAATAGCAAAGTTTACCCCCCTCCCCCAATTTTTCTTTATATGTTATTAACAGGACCGAGAAAATGTTGGTTATCCGTATCAAAGGATATTGCTAATCTTTAAAATATGGAGTGGCTTTTTTGATGAGCTAATGGATATTTTGCGGGGCAGTTGAAGGTCCCCCATACCACTTTTCTCTTCCCCATCCGGCATCGCCACACTCCGGTACGCTTCCTTTGGTAAGTGCTCACCTCTGGGGAAGGAGTATTTTTTCCTTACAAAGAAAACAGAGGGTGGGGTGGGGTAAAACCGCCTAAGATCCTCGACATCATAGCTTCAAGCAAGGAAGTCACATGCAGGATGGATGGTACCTGGTGGGGAGCCCGGCCTAGGTCTGCAGCAGATTCTGATCGGAAAGGCAGTCCAAACATCAGCCTTTCTTCCTCACATAGTGGTTATGGAAGGTTCTGTAACAGGAGTCACCGACCTTGCCTTTGTCCTTTTTTTCTTGCTGGGGGTGGAGGAGGTGGAGGTGAAGGGATGGATATTGTTTGGTCTTCCAGGCCCTTTTCCAGCTGTCTTCTCTCCTTCTCTTCTTGTACTTTACTTTCAAAGAATGTCCTTAATGGCAAGAAAACATGGCTTTACAACGAAGACCACTCGTAATTTGGGCCGTGTTTTGGTGCTGACCTGACCTCCATTCAATGCGTGTCAATAATTAGCTCTGCTTTTTAGCCACTTAAAAGCAGATCACAGCTTCACTTTGCAAGGCCCCCA
This sequence comes from Panthera leo, assembly GCF_018350215.1. NCBI lineage: Eukaryota > Metazoa > Chordata > Mammalia > Carnivora > Felidae > Panthera > Panthera leo. Next base: position 72,973,986 of record NC_056689.1, on the reverse strand, counting down.
AACGATGGTGTTGTAACAAAACTGTGTGGAGGAGCTGAGATTACTTTTGGAAGGAAATGCATAAATGTTTGGAAATAAATGTTTGCAGGTTGTATGTGTTCGTCTTAAAAATTATTTGAGGGGTGCCTGGGTGGCTCAGTCGGTTGAGAGTCCAGCTTCGGCTCGGGTCACCATCTCACCGTTGGTGAGTTCGAGCCCCGCATCGGGCTCTGTGCTGACAGCTCGGAGCCTGGAGCCTGCTTCCGATTCTGCGTCTGCCTCTCTGACTCTGCCCCTCCCCCACTCGCACTCTCTCTCTCACTCTCTCAAAAAGTAAATAAACATTAAACAAATTATATGAGCCCAGTCGTTTGTATATTTAAGGTAAAAATTGAAGATCTAATTTGATTAAGGGCCACTGGATTTTCTTTTTGAGTAAATGACCATCAAAAGAAAATTGAGTCAAGAATAGACAGTGAAATATATAGCATAATGGGCAGGACTTCATTTTCTTTTTCTGGTGGGGAGGAGAACTTAAGGTGAACAGTTCAAAAAAAAAAAAAAACTTGGGGAAGGCCCCTTTAGGTTCACCTCTATAAAAGTTCAGCTTCCCCAGAATAAGAAGAGGCTCAAAGCTTCCATAGGAAAAGAAAAAAGCCAACAAAGAACAAAGACATGGGAATTAGAATTACATTCCACTTATTAATGATCCAGGTGTTGGTGGGACAGAGCCTTCAAAGTGCTGAGAGAAATTGCTTTTAAATGGGATCTATACTCAGGTAAACTGTCAGCCATCAGGGCAAAGTGCTGGCATTTCCGCACACGTACGAACTCCAAAACTTTCCATCCCACAAGTCGAGAAAGAAGAAGATACAGGATTGAGAAAGTAGGGGGAAAATAAAGGGATGTCCTATGGCATCTCTGTTAGCAGATAGAGAGGAACCAGTCCAGATGGGAGGTTTGGGGGGAGAAAAATTCCAGGAGAAAAGAAACGGAATAGAATAGAAGGCATGAGAAAAACTACACTGGGAAAGAAAATGAGGAATAGGATCTCAGCAGATGAGGGAAAAAAAAAACAAACAGAAAACCAAAAAACCATTAAAAAAAATTTTTTTTACAAAGGTTATGATCCAACTCTGAAGCAAACTAAAACGTGATATTATGTAGAAGTAAGCAAGCGGTGAAGTATATATAGAGAGAGACAGAATCCGGTTGACCTTTGTTGGGCCAAGAGGCTTGTGGCACCGGACCTCCCCAAAAGGAAGAGTGACGCTAACCCTTCCTCAGTTGGGTGTTGGACAATACTTACACAGCCCCAGCAGACCCTTCCTTGGTTTTCGCATGTTAGAGTCCACCTATGGACAAGCATGGAGGACTTGTCTGTGGCTGAGGGGCAGACTCTAAGCATCACCCACTGTGACTACGTGAAAGGGTAGGAGACACTCAAAGATGGCGTATGAGATAGGGGGACGGACAGGACATCATCTGGATTCTTCGTGCTTTTCCTGAGAAACGTTCTACTGAAACTTATCCTGAATCCTTTGCATGGAAAGAGACTGAAAGGCCTTACGTGGCCTCCCACAGGAAAACTTTAAAAACAAGGTTTTCAGAAGAAAAATGGTATTTTATGCTGCATTTCGCTGCTTTAGCATATGCCTTTTAATCAACTTGCTGACTGTACCCTCTAGATACAACAGACCCATATCATTGGCGGGTGAAAGAAAAAGAAAAGAGATACATTTGTACTGGATGCTTCCACTTGCAAGTGGAAGATTTACCTGAGCACCTGGTCCACCTCGGCCTGGCTGGAGGGGGCTATGCCCCGAAGCTCCTCCGTGATGGTTTTGTTGACCCACTGCACAGCAGTGCTGACGGCCTCAGACCTTTCCACTTCCTCCGCCTCAGCCTGCTCGGGTAAAGCGTTCTCACGGACTTCAAAGTGCGTTGAGATCACCACTGAACATATGTTCTGAAAATAACATAAGTGTGTTCTACGTTTTCCCTACCTTTTGCAGAAAGGAAGAAATTGAACGTATCCAGCTTTTAATGTGCATGATACTTTATCACCAGTTTCAAAGGGAAAACGAGAATATATAATTTTCTTTGAGATATTTTTGTAACTGTTGAAACAGTGTGGAACCCAACTCCAAGGAGCATTTGAAATTATTACCTGGTTGATGTACACTGATAAAAACCTTACACTGAACTTCATTTTTATCACTACCTGTCCAGGAAATAACTAAAAGGATACAGATTTTAATCATAACTATTTTCCTCCCAGAGACTGTAGTAAAATTATTTCTAACAAATATGTAGCAATTCAAATGAATTATTAAAATTACTAAAAGGAATTTGTCTTTATGTAGTTCGGCCTACATATCTATGAATCTATGTAAATCCATATAAAAACATTATGAATAAACATCCCTGGAGATTTACAGAACTTACCACCTTAATAATGTCAGAGTTTTAAACCCATTTTTGCCCCACGTCTCCATCTTGGATCATCTTCAGGCTAGCAGGTCATGTCTGTACCAATATGACACTTAAACGTAATAAAGCCATCATGTTTGACTGCATGGTTCATGCTTTATGTACATAACTACCTACAAATTGTGTGTGTATATTTCACAAACGCTGAACTTCAAAACATTAATTTTCTACAATTTAGACAATAAATGCTAATAAATGCAGTGGCGTCAGGACACAGTGAAGAATACATTTAAGCTGCTTCGTACCTTGGGGAAGTTTTGAATGGTGCAGAATATTTCCACTTGTAGGGTTGGAAGCCCCAGTCCATCCAATACGTTTCTCCCCACTACTTTGCATATGGTGGGAGGCTTTGCGAGTTTAGAGAAACAGTTTGCCTTCGACACACACACAAAAAAAACAAAGATGACAACACCATAACTAATTTGTCTTTAAAAGGTCATTCGCATTTACTCTAGTTTCTACTAAACTTCTCCCTCAGTGTCCTCCTCCTGCGGGGATCAGGCTAGCGGCTCTGTGGGAACTGCCCCGGCCTCATGAGCTGAAATCTGGATTAGCCTGATGCCCAGTCTTTGGTACATGGAGTGATTTGTTCTCTTTTAAAAATATTTACTTACCTATTTATTTATTTTTAAATTTACATCCAAAGTTGATATGTAGTGTAATAATGATTTCAGGAATAGAATTTAGTGATTTATCACTTACATACAACACCCAGTGATGATACCAACAAGTGTCTTCCTTAATGCCCCTTGCCCATTTAGCCCATCCCCCACCCACAACCCCTACAGCAACCCTCAGTGTGTTCTCTGTATTTAAGTGTCTCTTGTGGTTCGTCTCCCTCTCTGTTTTTACATTATTTTTGCTTCCCTTCCCCTAAGTTCATCTGTTTTGTATCTTGAATTCCACATAGGAGTGAAGTCATATATCTGTCTATCTCTGACTGACTGACTTCCCTTAGCACAATACCCTCTAGTTCCATCCATGTTGTTGTAAATGGCAAGATTTCATTCTTTTGATTGCTGAGTAATATTCTATTGTGTACCACAACTTCTTTATCCATTCATTAGTCGATAGACATCTGGGCTCTTTCCGTACTTTGGCTATTGTCAATAATGCTGCTATAAACATTAGGGTGCATGTACCCCTTCAAAACAGCACGCCTGTATCCTTTGGATATATACCTAGTACTGCAATTGCTGGGTCATAGGTAATTCTATTTTTAATTTTTTGAGGAAACTCCATACTGTTTTCCAGAGTAGCTGCACCGGTTTGCATTCCCACTAGCAGTGCAAAAGGGTTCCTCTTTCTCTGCATCCTTGCCAGTATCTGTTGTTGCCTGAGTTGTTAATTTTAGCTATTCTGACAGGGGTGAGGTAGTATCTCATTGTGGTTTTGATCTGTATTTCCCTGATGATCAGTGGCGTTGAGAATTTTTTCATGTGTTTGTTAGCCATCTGGATGTCTTCTTTGGAAAAGTGTCTATTCATGTCTTTTGCCCATTTCTTCACTGGATTGTTTTTTTTTGGGGGTGTGTGTTTTTGATAAGTTCTTTATAGATTTTGAATACAAATCCTTTATCTGTCATTTGCAAATATCTTCTCCCATTCTGTCAGTTGCCTTTTAGTTTTGCTGCTTGTTTCCTTCCCTGAGCAGAAGCTTTTTATCTTGATGAGGTCTCAAGAGTTCATTTTTGTTTTTGTTTCCCTTGGCTCTAGAGACATGTCAAGTAAGAAGTTGCTGTGACGAAGGTCAAAGAGGTTGTTGCCTGTTTTCTCCTCTAGGATTCTGATGGCTTCCTGTTTTGTTTAGGTCTTTCATCCATTTTGAGTTTATTGTTGTGTATGGTATAAGAAAGTGGTCCAGGTTCATTCTTCTGCATGTCACTGTCCAGTTTTCCCAACACCATTTGCTGAAGAGACTATCTTTATTTCATTGGATATTCTTTCCTGCTTTGTCAAAGATTAGTCGGCCATATGTTTGTGGGTCCATTTCTGGGTTTTCTATTCTGTTCCATTGATCTATGTGTCTGTTTTTGTGCCAGTACCATACTGTCTTGATGATTACAGCTTTGTAATACATCCTGAAGTCCGGAATTGTGATGCCTCCAGCTTTGGCTTTCTTTTTCAGGAGTCCGTTGGCTATTTGGGGTCTTTTCTGGTTCCATACAAATTTCGGGATTATTTATTCTAGCTCTGTGAAGAACGTTGGTGTTATTTTGATAGGGATTGCTGTTCTCTTTTGAACTCTCAGCAGAAACTCACATACATTTATTTCTTCTTCTTTTTTTAATAAAGCATGAATTTATTTGCAATCAAAATGAAACATCATTTTAACTTTTAAAAAAGGAAAACAAGTCTTTTATTCTTATATTTAAAAGTCAGTTTTAAATGACATAAACCCACAATATAATTCTAGAAATCAAAAAACTTCCCCATTTCAAAGAACAGTATCTAACAAAATGTAAAACTTTTAAAAGCATTTCCAACATATATTTATAGGTTTGGTTGTTTTTTAAAAAAAGAATATATCATTGCTTTGGCCACTGTTTTAACTGCTTTACCCAAATTATTTGTGCCTAATAACAACCCTATGGGATCAGTACTATTTTTGCTATCTCCACTCTATACATGAGGAAACTGAGTAGGAAGAGATTAAATGTTTTCCCCACGAGTTCAAAATAACTGTCTGAGCTGAGATTCACATCTAGGCAGGCTGATTCCAGAATCCACATCAACTGCTATCAAGTGATGGGGGAAAGGGAGAAGGGCACAAAGTCTACTTTGAAATGCATAGCATTTTGGGAAAAAAAACTAAGCCCGAGTAATGTGGTGATACACTCCCTATTTTTATGTCAGGAATATGAGGCCCCCGCTAACTTTGGCCATTCCAGACGCGGATAATCTTCTGTCTGCCATGTTGGCTTCCATTTCTCGTTTGGTGATGGTGCCTCAGAGTGAAATATGTACATACATATGAATTTAAGGGAGGAGAAAAATAAACAAACAAAAACTAACTCAGGATTGGAGTCTTAGCCAAATTAATTCACACTGAAATAAAGAGATTTGTTTTAATTAGATGATTCCAGCTATGCAACGGAGGAGAATAGTTGTTTGAAAATTATTAGTTTCTCCAAAGAGACTCCTTTTGGGAAGCAGACTGTTAGTCAAACATGACACACTTTGGAATTTTTTCACATACGTTTCTTAAAGACCCCATGTCACTCTTTAGCAGGCCCTCACCTATCCTTCTGTCCAAGATACCAAAGTCAATTGGTCTCTAGAATGCTGTGATGCAAACAGGAAAACTTCTGTGGGCCAGTTTTTATTCCTCTCAGCAAGGCATCTGATATTTTAGTGGTGAAGACTTCTGCAGAGGCTGTATTTCACCACCAGTTCACGTGTTCAAAGAGGGTTGTCAGAACCCTAGTAATAGCAGTTTCATTGATGTGGAAAAGCAGAAGCCATTTGGAAGTGATCCAAGAAAGAGGCGGAAGAGAATGAAGCTGAGGCCGAAAGCCACTCAAAACGCCTGAGTAAAAAGATACAAGATGGTGTTTCTACACAGAGGAATAGGAGCTGGGAGAGAAGGAAGAAGGAAAGTGAAGGTACACTCTCCTCAACCTCTTTATCATCAGATTGTACTGGGTTCTTTATCTGCATTCACCGCAGACCAGGCCTCTCATCTTTCGGTTTGAAATCTAATGACCTCAACCTACATGACAGGTCATCTAATACCCATCAGCGACGTGCCAGCTCGCAGGTGGGGCCCCAGCACTGCTAAAGCGAAAGTCAGTTTTCAAGCCATCCGTATATTTTAAGGACTGTGGTTTGGATGTTACAAAGTAGGTGCCTAAATGAATTGAGACAGAATCAGGAGACAAAAATATTATTTAGCTTATCCATTGTGTACTGTAGTGAATTTGATGCAACTAGCAAGGAGCATCCACGACGTATAATGTTATGTCAGGAGGGAAAAGGAACTAACATTCTTAAGTGTTTAATATGTGCCTTGAGGGAGTGATTGTGCCTTATCACTGTGTCACACCACAGTGCCTGGCAGATTTAGGATTCCACAAATTAAATCTTGTATAAACAAATACATGTCAGATACACCCCTGGAAACTTTGTATACATTATGTCATTAAATTCTCAAAACAACTCTGTAAGGGAAATCCTATCATCTCCATTCCACAGATGAGCAAACTGAATTCCAGAGAAATAAATTACACCGGGTAAAACGACCAATGTTTTAATTATTTACTGCTAAGTAACAGACTGCTCCAAAACTTAGTGGCTAAAGCCATTTATTCACCCATGAGTCTCCAAATCTGGCCTGGGCTCAATTGGGTAATTCTTTTGGCTGCTCTTGCCTGGAGTCTCCTATTCAGACTCAGTCATCTGGAAGCTTGACTGGGTCCAGAGCATCCAAGATGATTCAACTCATGTGTCTAGGGTCTCAACCAGGATGCTTAGAACATCCTAGGGGCTGGCCGGGCATGTCTTTCTTACAGGATATCCTGGAGGTGTTACATCTGTGAGCCCATCTACCTGATCTCTCTCTCCAGCAGGGTAATTGGGCTTCCTGGATAACTACTCCAAGAGGGAGTGTTCCAGTAGTGCAGCCTCAAAATGGCAGCACTTACCCTGTCTTTGTCTGCATCATGCTTGGTGAGGTGCTATTAACCAAAGCAAGTCACATGGCCAAGTCCCAAGTCAGTGTGGGAGAGATTTACATAAGACCAGTCACACTGGTGGTATGGTTCATTGGGGAACATCAATATGATAGTTCTACTAAGTGGCGGGGCTAAGAATTAAATCAGATCTGCAATCAGATCAGATGAATCACAAACTCTTTCAATCATGAGTTCTATGGTGAGGGACTAAATAGTATCGTACTGCTATTGCCCATAAGCATCTTCCTCATTGCTTCAATTCCTCTAGTATATAACAGAAGCAGAGAAGAAATGGCACTGGAGCTGAACATTGGGGAATATGTAGTATTTCCACTGGCAGACGAGAAGAAGTCAAGGGAAGACACTTCAGGTAGAGGGAACAGGAGAAGCCAAGGGGAGGGAAGTGAGGAACTTTAGGCTTCAGGGAATAGTAAGGAGCCACAGGGGGTTTCTGAGCAAGAGACTGTTGGTCAGATTTAAGATTAGGAACGCTGCTCTGGGGGCACCTGGCTGGCTCAGTTGGTGAAGTGTGCGACTCTTGATCTTGGGGTTGTGAGTTTGAGCCCCACGTTGGGTGTAGAGATTACTTAAAAATTAAAAAAAAAAAAAATTTTTTTTTTTTTTTTTAAAGGACCATTGCTTTGGCAGCACGATTAGGGTTGAACTCAATAGAGGGAGAGACTAGATGAAAATAAGGATGGCCAAAACCAGGCAGCAGCAAAAAAAAAAAAAAAAAAACCATTATCTTTTTGCCAGTCCAATTCTTGAACTTGCTTCAAAGTCCAAGCCCAAATTTTCCCAGATGCTACAGCCTACAGGGACCTTCCCTAACCCTGAATTCCTTTGATAGGCATGCAGTGATGTGTCGCTCAGTCTAGCACACAATCATGTATCACCTTATCTAGTGTGATTATGTATCAGTGGCTTTTATCCATAACCAAGGTATAAGCTCCCAGAGAGCCATACAAACTGAAGTCCTGGCTGCCTAGTAGACTGGGAAGAACATTAACACCGAGGAACCAGAGTCCAAATCTCCAGTCTTAACTTTTGCACCAAGTAGCTGTGAGACAAGAGCTTGGTGTCTTTGTGAAATGAAGAAGTTAGACTAGTTAACTTCCAAGAATTCCTCTAGCAAGAGACAGTGGGAAGAGAATGGAATTCAGAGTCGCATTCGTTCATTTGTGTCACGTTAGTGCTTGAGTGTCCACTATTTCCATGGAATCGCGAGGTACTAGGGACACAAACCTGGTCTGATTCGTCACTGTCATTCACTGTGTCCGTTGGGAAAATCATCTAAATTCACTGGGCCACAGTTTCCTTATTTGTAAAACGAAATCACAATTTTTACCTCCTAGTGGTCCTAAAGATTAAGCAACAAATCACATAGCACAAAGAGCTCAGCACTGCCCTCCCCCAACATACAGCTTTCACTTGTAGGCCACGATTGAGTAATATAAACATTCATGGAACATCCTCCATACCAACTGCCTCGACAAGATGTTGTTTTGAACCCTGTAAACACACTGTGATTCTTTATTGCATTTACATACTCTGCTGTCATATTGCCTCACCTTAGTGCAAACTCCTATCAGTTCCAACCACACTGCCTTCCAGAAGGTAGTTGGCTAGTACTTAACGGATCTAGAAGTGAGAAAACGCTTGTTTCAACTGCTCATTGCTTAAGCCTAAGGTACATGCCTGATCTTGTGCTGGGCATAGGGACTAGGGAGGTGGTAGGAAAAGGCCCCTGCTTTCCACGGAGCTCAAAAGCCTATGGAGGGTCTCATTACGGACAGGAAATGATTTAGGAACACTCAAGGACAATCAGTCCAGGTGAAGCGGGCAAGACTGATGTGAATTCGGAGTTTGGGTAGGAGCCGGTCAGATGGGGTCGGGCATCCAGGAAGAGGGCACCCTTCAAGGTACATACGCTTGAAATCAGAGTGCGACTGGGCAGTAATGAGGAGGGGGGGCTGGGCATGAGGCCACGGGGTAGGCTGAGGCCAAGCTGTGGCAAACGCCAGGGAGCTCACCCGTGGTCAAACGGAGGCCGCTGCAGGCTGCAAGCTGAGCTATGCGGTGTTAAGGTCTGTGTTTAAAGAGAACTGGCACCCGCCCAGGGCGGCTCAGAAGCCTGCCGAGCCCGAGCTGTCGCCTTAGCCACGAATGCGCCTACACCGCACTTTCCTCTAACTGCTTCCTGTCCACCACTTTCTCGAGATTCCTCCTGCCCAGGTTTCCGCACCGCTTCTTCCTTCGGGGTCGCCTCCCCGCACGACCACGGTCCTCAAGCCCGTGGCGGCGGCGCGCGTGCGCGACTCTGCGGCGCAGGCGCACGGCGTTGCCGCAGCGCGGGGCGGGGGGAGAGGGGCTGGAGGGAAGAGGGTGTTAGTCCCAGGTCCCTACCAGGTGCCCGTAGACGTCGGCAGGCTGGAGGTAGAAGGTGGAGTTGAGCAGCTCTTCCAGCCTGCGCGGGACGTCGTTCTCCCGGTAGTACTCCATCGCCTGCTGCTTCAGCTTCTGCAGCTCCCTAGTGGTCCCACAGCTGCGGCCGCCGCCTTCTTCCCCCATGGTAGGAGATTTGAGGCTACAGCTGGGGTTAGCCTGGGGGCCCGCGAGCGTCCTGTCCGTCGCTAGGCAACGCAATGAGATTTCCCGACCCCAGATCTCGCGTGGCTTCTCGCCCGGGTTCTTGCCGCGGTCTTAGGTGCGCATGGCTCCTCCTGTGCTCCTCCCTCCTCTTCCTGAGGGATTGGGCCTGGGGCTAGGGCTCCTCCACTCCTGACGCTCGCGCAGTGGCGGCGTCGTTTCCCACCACTTTCCCTGACACTTTTCCTGATGGGGAAAGAGTTCACGATTTCTGCGGAGGCGTGGGAGCGTTAGTCCCGGCCTCCAGCGGGGGACCGGAGCCTCGGATGGCGCGCTCTGGGCACCGGGCCTTCTTGCTTACCCTCCCTCCCCCCCGCGCACACTCGCTCGTCCTTCGCGGTGGGTGAGCTCCTCCGGGTGGCGCGGGCACACCTTGCCAGCCCACTCCTGGGGACGGATATATCCTCGCTGGCCCGTGGAGGTGCCAGGAATTCATTCATTCGCCCGTATTTAGCCGCCGGTCCCGAGGCCAGCAGCGTGCTGGCCGGGCACACTGGTGCGCAGGAGAGAACCGGATACGCGATCCCACCCCCTGCCCCCCTGCCCCTCCGCTGGGAAATGAGTGGGGTGAAATCACTGGAAGGGAAAAGGGAAAACCAGTGTGGGCCGAAAAAAATCGGGGTGAACCCCGAATGGTTATGGCTTGGACAGGCCTAGGGGTGGGGAACGATACAGGCAAAACGTGAGAAGGAAAAGTGGGACTGTAACACTGCCACTGGGTCATATACCTTCTCCAGTACCTTCAGAGGCTGCCTCAGTCCTGCCCTTTTAAATCCAACTGCCTGCTTGGCTTCCTTACACCTGCCGGGTGTCAGTGCAATTATAGAACTTCTTGTGCTTCTGCTCTAGGTACTTAGGCGGGAGTGGGCCGACACGGGCAGGTGTTCTTGTTCTGCTCTTACCTGTAAGTGTTCCTGACTTAAGTAGATCACTTAAAACATCTCTGTTGTGTTTGGCTTTTCTGGAAAACAATCCGGTCTACTCTGCCTGCTTCACAAGTCCCTTAGGATAAAATGAGAAAGCGAGTGAGAAAATACTTTCAAATAAGATATTTTTCAATAGAGGCAGGTAGATGTATAAAAATATGTGACTCTATAAAACTGATACAGAAACCCAGACATGTACCTCCTTCTGAGCTCCCTCAGTGTTGTCTCCAAATCTCTGATGGAACATCTCACTTTCTGGGATGTGACATCATCATGGGCCTGCCTTATCCTCCTTGCTAGATGGAAATCCCTTCATGGTAGGAGCCCGGTCTGAGTACTCTTCACATGCCCCTCAGAGCCCGGGCCTGCAGGGACAGAGCGTGTGCTCTGCTGAATAGGTGTTGAATGAACCTTTATACGAAATAAGCCCGTGCTCTTGCTGCTGGTGTTTCCATCCCACCCGTGCGCCTCTCCTCCTATCCTCATGGATGGAAGGCACCCCTTTCTCTGGGACGCCCATCCTTCAATGCCCGGCTGACTCCCACATCTGCAGAGACGTGGTGCTCCACATCAGCTCTCCTCGCTCAGCCCTCCCTTCTGAACTCCTTTCCCACTTGAAGTCTGGGCCACAAAGCTCAGCCTTCAGGGATGTCTTGACTCATTTGACACTTAAATGGAAGGTTGGAAGTGCCCTGGGCTGGGACCGCCATCTTTTGGAGTCCCCTCTGTAACCCACCAGCCTCTAGATTCCATGAGGACAGAGACTTGGTCTGTCTTGTTCACCATGGTGTCCCCAGTACCTTACTTTACAGATCTTTGCTCAGTAAATAGGTGTTGAGTGAATGAGTGGATTTTACATATAATAAATGCCTAATAAATACTTAAAATGTTTTGGACTTGAGTGAATAATGAATACACTAGGCTGGCTAGAGCAAAGGATTGTTTTCAGTAATAAAGAGACATCAGGATAGAAAAGCATGGGCAGGATGGAAATGGTGTTTTAGGAAGTTAGCTGGCAGCAATGGGTAAGCTTGGAGGGTGTTGTACAGAAAGCAGGAGACACAGGTAGAAAATGATGCAGATGTGAGGGCCTAAAGCCCACTGATAGCACTGGCAAGAGGTGGATGACAGAGTTCATAGAAGGATGGGAATCATGGTGAGTGACTGGATGTGGGATTGGGGGACCAAAGATTATGCCTTTGAGGATGGCTCCTAGAGTTCTGTTACAGTTGATAGACATGGGGTAGATGAGTGAGTGATGTGGTTTTGATGGAAGGAATAGGATGTATCTGGTTTTAGACGTGTGGGGCTTGTGGAACATTGGTATCAGAGAGAAGGGAAGACTGACAATATGAAGATCACCCATCCACATGGCACTTAAAGTTGAAATAAGGATAGGTGAATCTTCTGGAGGGAAAAGGGGAAAAATCCTATAGAAGCAAGGACCTAAATATTGGGGAAGAAATATATTTAGGACATAGGAGGAGGATAAGGTGCTCTAAGAGGCAGTGAGCCAAAAAAGAAAAAAAAAAAAGCTTAGGGAAGAAAGAAAATCTAAATCATGGAGTTTAAGACAGAGAGTTTTTGGAATGTGCCAGATGTGCATGTGTACATATGCATAAGAATAAATTCTGAAAGAATATACATTGGCATATTAAGTGTATTGTCTTTGGGTAATGGGATCATCGGGAATGTTAATTTTCTTTATTAGTAGTATCTGATTTTTCTAAAATGAATGTACTACTTGTATACCTTTGAAAAATTACATTAAGATATTTGAAGGACTAATATTAAGTCAAATTAAAGACTGAAATTAAAGGAGAATGAAAGACTGAAAAGATATTAGGGAGTCAGTTGTTCCTTTATAGAATCTTGCCATCCTCTTAAAAATAAAACTACATGTAGGCTAAATAAATAGCTAAAACTACCACCCCTGTTAACTTCTGTCATTCACTCAATCAATAAATATTTATTGAACGCCTACCATGTGGCAGAGACTAGACACTAGGAAAACAGCAGTGAACAAAATAGGTAACGTTTCTTCCCTTCACGGCACTTAAGTTCTCGTGGGCCTTGATCCTAGCACTTACATCCTGCTGAGCCATCAGGACAATAAACTGCATTAAGAGCCGTGAAAGCATTTTGAAAAGTTGGTATGCTAGGCGTTTATTAACATTCTATTAGTGTTGACAGATCCAGAGTAAATAAAATGACTATTCATGAATATTCCAATTTTCTGATTTTTTATAGATGTTAGAAGTACTGGGGTTTTAGCTGTAAACTACATTCATGTGTATGCGTATTGTATACATACTTATCACATTCCTTGTTTTAGTACCTTGGTAACTATATTTCCATTTCATATTGAGACTAAATGTCCAAGGGCACTCAGAGAACATCAGAGCTTGAAAGGCATTGAGTGCAGCTAACTCTAAGGGTAAAAACAGGGGAGTTGAAAGGAGGAAAAGAAGGGAAGGAAAGGGAAAGGAAAGACTCAGGAGATAAGGAAAATTCTGGAAAATATCCAGGGACAGAGGGTAGGATTATACCCTCTTCCTTTAGAGAGAGGACACCGCCATGACTATTGACATCCCACAGATGGGGTGCCCGCAGTGGATGGATGTGGTAGGGGACAAGGGACATTTGGGAATTAGAAGACAGATTGGAGTCCCAGCTGTCCCCAAGATCTAGACCTCATCAATAAAATGAGTGGCTGGTCTAGATCAGTGTTGCCTAAACTTTTTGCGTATGAAGACTCCTTTTTAACAACCGAAAAAATGGAAGAAACTAACCCCCCCCCCTTTTAACAGTGGTTATATACAGTGACTATGAATTCAATAGTATGTCTGGAGCATATATGTTTCATTCACATAACCTCCATACATGTGACAAAGAATACATTTATAGGCAAGCTGCTCTCCAGGTCGGGCATGTGTCTGGTGCATATTCGGAATTGTGAGCTCTTTGCCTATAGTATGGGGGCTTCTCGGGGACCTTGACTGAGAGCCATTGAATCAGGTCTCTTCATCTTAGACGTCTCCTATTTTGTAGCTTTGATTCAAGATAAAATATCAGGGCATACCAGTCTAGTCCTATCTGCTAAATGAAGACCCTTCATGGAGGAGATTAATCATGCTTCAGTCTGCATTTGAAAAAGAATTTCTAAGCTATGTCAGACATTTCCTAAATGAATGAGGATAAAGAAAAACATATTTGTTCATTTCCCCCTAATCCTTTCTAACACCTTTCTATAAATTGGAACTTGTTTGCCATGACTTTCATGTTCAGAAGTGATTATTTAGGTGTTATTTTGGGGTTGCTATCAAGTGCCTGTTAATTCTTGCCTGCATTTGCCATCTGTGTTGAATATCATTTTTCATAGGGAACTAATGAACATGATTGCAGGTGTCTTTAATCTTTAGAATCCTAGAAACTGGAGAGAGAATAGATGGAAATGTTGCCTTTTCCCCATCTAAAGATGGGAGTGATAATGTTACCCCTCCTGGCCCAGTTGTCAGGAATGAGGGTTGCCAAGCTAACTGCAATATAAATAGCTGTAAATTAAATGCGAAGGAATAAAAGTAGGAATGATTAGACTAATAATAAAATGTTTTTGTAATTTGATTTTTTTCACTACCAATGTCTCCTGGCAATAGTCATTACCTCTGGGCTAGTAATAGCAACAAAAACCCGGGCAGCAACTACCGTTGATGGAGAACTTTTACATGCCTGAGGTTTTCCTCACATCATCCCATTGAATTCTGCAACACAACCACAAGAGGTAAGGGGTTGGCCCAAGGTGATACAGTAAGCAAATAGTGGAGATGGAATTTGAACCAGCTGACCCCAGTGCCCATGCATTTCCCGCTGCGCTCTGCTGCCTCTCAAATCTAGAACTCTCGGTCGTTAGATTCCACGGTCTCATGTCAGCGATTGTTATGCTCTTGGCCATCCTTTCTGGATAAGCCAGTTGAGCTGCTCACATTGAGGGCGTGGAGAAAGGAGTCTGGGAAAATGGTGTTAATCTCTTGATCACTGGCTCTCAATCTGAGCTGCATATTAGAATCATGTGGGGATTCTACCAAATTCAGGTAACATCTGAACACTGTTAGAATCTAAGCCCCTTGAGGAAGAGGGGTATCTATTCCCTACTGTAGTATTAAAAAACACTGAGGCCTAGGCCCTACCCCAGACTTATTAAATTAGAATCTCCAGGAGTGGGGCCCACACAGAGGAATTTTTTTATATGGGATATTAATGTGCAGCTGAGGTTGAGAACCTCTGCCCTAAAATATTTCTTCAGGGATCACGTTAGAAAGAGAATGGGTAAAGCTTCACCCAGGGAAAATTGGATAGTGGATACAGCCAAGAAGGCTTAGAAGTGTTGGGCCTTGGAACCAGACCACATGGGTCAGAGTCCGGTTCTTCCAGTTCCCAGCTGTGTGTCCTTGTACAAGATACTTAACCTCTCTGAGCCCATTTCCTCATCAACTAATATTTTCAATTTCATAGGATTGCTATGAGATTAAATTGGAAAATCCGTGGAGCCTTCTTCCCACCATGCCCAATACATAGTAAATGATGTCATTATTGCCCAAGAAATCAAGGAGAAGGAAAATAACATTTTTAGCAGTTTTACTATATTTGTCTGAAAACCTTTATTTGACTTTGTACAGGAGTTCAGGTGGAATTGCATTAAATGATAAGGGGAACCCCCCTCTTAAAACAATATTAATGACATTTTGAGATACTCAGACCTCCTGGTAATCTATCGCTTTTGTTTTAACCTTTACCATTTGTGCAAAATTATAGAGTTGATGTGTTATTTCTCTCTTGTTTCCCAAATAAAGCAGAAAGCTGGAGCCACGGTTGCAATGTGAGTGTTCAAAGCTGGCATCCTGTCAAAGACTGTATTAGATTCAGCCTTCCGGTCATTTGTTCAGAGGGCTTTGACACTGAAGACCAAAAGATACTGTTGGAGATGTTATTGCTGGCAGTTTAATTGGTATTTTTCAGGATATAGACACACAATTTCTATATAGGAAGAATTAAATTGGAAGTAGGGCAATTATCCAGTGAATTTAGACAGTAAAAAGAAAGAGAAAAAATGAGGCAAAAGAAACTCTTCAAGTAAGCTGTTTTGCCATTTTAAGGTAGATACTTTTTTAACTTTGTAGAAATAGATACAACTTCAGAGTATTTCTGTGACACAATTAAGGGGCTAATAAAGCAAAATGAATACATATAAAATATTCTGCAAAGGCCAGGTTTTCTAATTTGTACTTCTTCTCTTAATATAAAAGTAGCAACATAAATATAGTAATTGCATTTACTTTGAATGAAGAAAATGTTAAGCATCTTTCCCACATAGGGGGCAGCAAAGAAGAAAGAGAGGAGAAATCCCAGTTAAGAGGACCAGTTAGATGTTTTCTCTAGTTATGTCTGAAAATGTTTTCTCTGTAACGGCTGCAGACATTGATCTGGTCTGTTTCCTAGCCTCTCAGAGTCGTGTGTCCACCTACTTTGTTACTGTGCTTGAGTGAGAGCCAGTAAATTGTTTGACTTTTGTAATTAAACTTAAGAACTTGATTGAAGGGGATTTTAGCTTCCCTGAAAATGTACTTTAAGTTAATCTGCTTAAGAGGAATTATCTATTTCTTATTAGCAAAATCAAAACACTCTATGCCTTTATAACTGATGATTTCTACTGGCCTGGTCATGAATCTCATGGTAACGTTAAGTTGTCAAATATTATTTGGGGGATTTAAAAAATTCAGTTGTCAAAAGTTTAGGACTTGATTCTTGCCATTTTTTTATTGGCAAAATGAAGGGTCATTGGTGGTGTTTGCTCTTTTTCTAACTTGATTTACCTTTAGTTGTTTGTTTCATTTAAGACATTTGAAACTTTGTGTTCCTTGACTATTTTTAAAAATTGGAGTCATAGATGCAATGAGAATGTTTTCTTTCGGGGGAGTAAATTTGGAGAGGAAGTTCCCAGGCGTTTTTAGCACATAAAATCATCTTAGGCAAATTTCTCAGTACTGATTTGATTTAATTGCATCTTTTTTACATATGACAATCATTTATAAGTATCATTGGAGCCCTACACAGTTCCAGAATTATTTAAGGTGACATTTGTGAATGAATCTCTAATGCCAATCTAATGTGTTAGATTAAATTTCTGTACAATTAAAAAATACACAGAATTGTATGTTAGCAAGGAATAATGGGTCCTGTTTTTAACTAAATACCATTATTATATTTTGTGTTTGGGCATCCAAAATCTTAGGTAGATATTGTAGAAATAAGAGCAGTAATGGTCAGAATTCGCTTCTCAGAAGAATAACGTTTCCATTAATACTTAAGGAGAGATCTGGTCAGGATGAAAGACTAAAATGTTATTTCTGAAATGGAAATACTTTTAATATGTTGTTAATGATGCCTGCCTTCTGCTTGGGCTACAGTCAGCATAACCACATTTAAATGCTGTAGTTTGGAGAGAGGAAGGGAAAGGAAAGTCGGAGAGAATTTAAGACAGTCGTGTTCAGACAGGAATAAAGAATGATCGGTATTAAGATGGTTTTGTGTGCCAGCACTTTCACTAGAAATAAATAGTTGAGGCAAACTGAGGTGGGAAGAGAAGCATCTGGGGGCCTGCCCTGGTCTCCACTTCTTTTTGTGTGCACAGAGATACAGCCAAGCGAAGCCACAGGGGTAACTGAAGGTCCGCCCTCTGCCACTGCCCTTTCGGGAACTGGCCAGACTCCTTAAAGGAGCTGAGCGGCCCTTGTTCAACAGCTGCTGTTAGACTCTTGTGAAAATTGGAGTTGGTTTGTGAACAACCAGGTGATTTAAAATATCCCCGAGCCATCCTAGGTAACCTTCTTCCCCAAAGTTCATGGCCAGATATTTGCACTCATAATAATTACACAAATATCGCCTTGGAATCTTTATGGGAATTTGAAAAGAGAGGAGACCATGTAACAAACTCATGAGGCGGAGCATTTTATAGCAAAGAGTGTCTCAGTTAACCTCAGGTTTCTGTGCCTTCTAAAGAATTTTTCTCCTTCTGCAGTATTAAAAGTAGAGTTCCTGTAAAATTATTCTATGCCCACACTTGTTGGAATGTTTATTAACGTGCGTATCTGACCTCAACTTTGGTTTCCTAATCATTAAATGCTTTCTTTTTTCTTGCTAGCCAAGCTGACAGTATATAAGGGGAAAGTAAGGCCTGTGTGCTGATTTTAAGAATACAAAATCAAAGACTGTCTTTTACAGGGCAAGAATCAAAGACTGTGTCTTGTAGAGTAAGAACAAAAACAACTCTAAAGTATGATATTTGAAATAACTAAAATGTGTGTTTATCAATTTAAATGCTTTAGAATAGATGTTGTCCTATGTATGGTTATTTATTACTTTATTGAAAATCTAGGCATTGTGAATTCTTAACTAAGACCACTGGAAAAAAAAATCTGTTCAGTTAATATATTTTTTTGTATATTTCTTATAAACCTATTGTTGGAAAACAGTTGTCTTTTCTTGAGATAAGTATAAATCTGCAAAAGCAGGAAATGTAATCAAAATGAAGAATTCAAAATTTCAAGATCTTTTTAATTTGTATTTGCAATAGACTTTATTTCCAAGTATTATTTGTTATATGAGAATAGAAGGAATCACCAACTATTTTTTTTTTAACTAAAAATAATCATTTTTACCTTCCCTTGTATGTATTATCTACATTTGATTTGAACTCACTAGGGGCATGCCTTGAACCTTTCCTATTCTTTCCAAGCCCTAGTGCTAAGAAACACACACACACACACACACACACACACACACACACACACACACCCTTGTATCCTCTAGGGTGAGGGCTTAACTGCCACATCAGGTCCAGCTCCTGTGATTATGGCATTTATGAGCAACTCACCTTGCTCTCCAAATTTGGACTTCAGGAGATACACCTCATGCCAGCCTAGCTCCTCTATTTTTCACAAGATATGCAGGTAAAAATGTAGGGTTTTTAATGGTCGGCATCTCCCAACTAGTCCTTTGGGCCAGGCATACTTGTTGACTACTCAAGTGCATCTTGCCCAGTTGGATATTTTAAAATAAGCTGAACTCTGGAAGGGGGCTGTGATCCCGTGTCACACAAACTGGAGAGAGAAACAGGATGGTAACACTTCTCTGGCTACTGAGTGCTTTCTGACTTTCGAAAGAAAGGAAACTTTGCAGTATGCAATTCTAAGAAAATTGTAAGAAACAAAGTAGAACCAAGCTCCTCGCGGGGGAGGGGAGTGAAGCCTGTGCTTGCCTTAGCTTCCGTGTTGTCTGACTCCGTCACAAATGCTGCAGCTGCAATGTTGATTGAGAAGGAGCCCATGCATTCTGCCGAGGGATGAAATACTAAAATCTTTTTCTTCCCTTAGTGAGTGGTTCTATCTTAATTCAGAAGCTATAAAGCAAATTTTAAATTGGTATTATTTTCTAACTGGGAAGTAAGTACAACTTATATCTGGAGTACAAACATTGCAACAGGTACTATTGCCCATGAGCTTGATGTTAACTTTTTGCGTGAGTATAAACGATCTTAACAGCTCTCTGCGTTAAGTGGGTATATGTCAGTAGCAAACGTAAACGCGAAATAAAGGGCTCAGGTTGAAATGTCTGTGGCAATGTACAACTCTGATTATGAAGAATGTCAACGATTACCCTAGAGAACAATCACAGTTTAGCCCGGGGTATAATTCTCATCGCTCTGTGTACATTTCATTACTTAGTTGTGCACAGGCATAGGAAATGATGCATTTTAAAATGCATTCTTTTATTTTTAAACACCTGCCCAACATCTTGACAAATCCTTTTTAGTCTGAGGCTCAAACGCATGTAACCCAAGGTTAATTTCTACCTTGTGAAGTCAGGTGGTTTCAAATGTGCTGCAAAGATCCACATGAGCAATAAAATGTGAATCCCCGTTTCGTTATCTCTGAACTTTGGAATTCTATTCAGACCTCTTGCATCATGTGCAAATATATGAGAGGGGAGGATACAAAAGTGAAACCAGTCCTGTGGCTGTTGTCAGATTTGACATTCGTCTCACGGAGGATGGATGTGCTTGCTTGACTTGCTTTTCTCTTCTTCACGTGTTCTTTTCCCCCCTCCAGAAATGTGGAGAATACTCTGGGGGTTCATGTGGAGGACACCGGCCACCACCTTCCCATACCCCCCACCACGAGGGCCACCTTCCCTGCATTCCTGCTTCCTGAGCCATCTTTTGCAAGGGGGTTTGGGACTCTAGCCCCACAGTCCAGGCTCTCCTAGTCGTGGCTGCAGGGACTTCACTCACCCTGCCCTTACTCTGTCTTGACCGCCTGTCCCATAGGCAAAGCTGTTAGAAATAACCATGTGGTCATATTTGCTGCTTATTTGTTTCCATTACAGGAATCATCATAATAGATAAGAAAATCATAGAGCCAGCAAAACTTTTGGGCCATTTAGTTCCATGCCTTCATTTTACACACACACACACACACACACACACACAGAAAAAAACTAGTTGTTGGTAAAAGGCAGTCAACATAATTCTTCTATTCAGGAATCAGTTTATTTAATGGGTAATTTTTTTTATTCGCTTCATTATGGATAAAGGAAAGATAGAGTAAAAGATAAAAGCTGCTTCTATTATGTGCAGTATGTTTTGGTATCATATGTGTAATTGCCCCAACTGAATATCAGACATATTCTGACAATATTAAAAGATGTAAAAATCTAAAATCCCAAATTCCTAAATTCCAAGAAGAAAGTGTTTCACTATTTACAGTAATGGAACTTGTAGCCTGATCTTTGAGGGGGTTAGCTGTAAAAATTCTGCAGCTTTCTTCAGATGTATAATTTTAAATGTCCTTTTTTTTTTTTTTGTAGCTGCCTTCTCTGTACTCGAGTTTGTCAAGTAAGCAGGCAGATGTTTTTGCCTTTTTATAAAGTACAGTAATAAGCATGTCTACTGCCCTTACTTCATCAGCTTCAAAACCTATTCACGGCTCATCTGGTTGGAAGATGATTCACCTGAAGCTTTGTTCCCGAATTAGTAATGCGGCAGCATCTCATTTAGCAAGTGGTGCTTCCCACCACTTAGGGCGAAGAAAGTTTCTCTCTCTCATTCAGATACAGACTCAGGCTTTCACCTGTCAGAGAAAATGAAACCGTCACTAACCACTGTTTATTTTGCTGGCAGGTTCATGCCTACGACAAAGCGATTTTTCTCCAGGTGAATTACTCCCCACATTGGCGTGGCAGTGACTAATAAAGTATTTATCAAAACTCAGGCGTGTGGTCCCCGTTCCCACAGTGTGTCACTGCTGCCGCCAAGTGACAGGTCTGAAAAAAAATCAGCAAATCTTAGACAATTAGAGCATCGATCCCACTTAGCAAAACCAAGGCCCCCAGTCCCTCCTCGACAAAGATACCTTCTTCTTAGGTGATGGGAATGAAGATGCTCTCCTAAATCACACTTGACCCACGTAGCCTTGCCTCCGATTCGGGGCTCTGAGAAAAGAATGGCACAGGGATTAAGAAAACAGTGGCTGTCCCTGAACGTACTCTAATTCTAGGGTCCAGGGAGTTTTTAGTTCAGCTTGGTCAGTTGTCCCCAGTCGCACACTAAATCATACTGTGATAAAGGAAGGAGAAGTCTCCGTCTTAAAAATCAATTAGACACACCAAGAACTCGCAACTCTCGCAACCCAAGAGTGCTTGGTGACATATGCAAAGACCCTTCTCTTGAGCAACCTCATTCTTGAACTGGGCTAAGAGCTTTTCAATTGCTGTGACATTTTCAGCCAAGGAAAGAGTAGTTGCTGCGGAGCAATGTTTTACAGGCAATTACTTTATATTATCAACGGAGCAATTCCCTGTCCAGAAAGGAACCAAAGCGATCAAGTTAAATCATTAAAGAGAGAAAGAGCAAGTGGGGAGAAAGGATTCATCTCATTAGCAGGTGCCGGTGCCGCAGGCTCCAAGGCGCACAATGTCACTGGCCCTTTAAGACAATGGCTGCGCTCCCTCCGCCACCCCCTCCCCTGGAGCTGTTGACAGGTCTAAACCTTCCTAGCAGCCCATTGTGGCCACAGTAGGAGGCACCTGCAGAAAATGTGCCAAAACCAGGCAGGGAGCAAGAGCTTTTCAATAAGCTCCCCAGCTGGAGAGGAGAAGCAACACTAAACAAGCGGGCGCAGACCAGGCATGTGATGGGAAAAGGGGTCAAAACCAGACACCTCCTATCGGCTTTCTGAGCTTTCTGAGCACCGTTCCCTTCAATTTGCTGACATCTTCTAGCTGGCTTTTCTCTATTTGCTTAATATGCTGAGGTATTTAGCTTAAAAGCACTAAATACTCCATCACGATGAGCTGTTCTCTCCCTTTCCCATTTACTGTTATTAAGGACGTTTTCCAGTATTTTCTCTCTCTTTCTGCCCCAAACTCAGATTGTTTGCTTTTGCTTCTCTCTCTCATGGCGACTTACAGGCATTCTCCACCACATGCTGCCCGCTTGATTTTACTCATTTTTAATTCAGGGGCAAGCAAAACTCCCCCAAATCCAGGAGCTGGGCTGCCTCCGTAAAGCACACCTTCCAACTGCTATAAGCACGTGTCTGGAAGCTGCACTGCATTTCGACACAGTAAACATTTATTGTGCATCTACTGTATACCTGTCACTGTCCTCAGGGCTTCTGGAAATCCAGAGGTAGACAAATGAGCTTCCCCTTTCGTACTGCCTAGGATCCAGCAGAGAAGCTAAAGAGCTAATATGACCACGGGTTTTAAGAATTTGCTTTGCACCCATGCACTTTTCTTTGTAATTCTTAAAGCTCTTTGGAGAAGAAGCAGGAGTGGAGGTGGGGAGACAGGAGGGGTGGGGGGCGTACAGAGAGGGACCTGGGATGTGCCAGTGGTGTAGTGGCTTTGTCCAGCCTGCCTTGAGAAGCAAGAGGACAGATTCTCAGTTTCATCTCTCCAAGCTGAGAACCTGGCATAGTGCCTCAGTTTGGGCCGTCTAATTAATCTGGCACTCCGTATCTTTATTTACACGGTGCTTCCCAGTTCTCATGGTATTTCCATCTCTTGTTTTTCTCATCTGAAGTAGGAAAGCATTATCTCTGTCTTACAGATAAAAACATCTGAGACTCGGGCAAAGCACCTTACCAGGGCCACCCAAAGAGTAGGTGGTAAGTGCAAAGGCCCTGGAGGAACCTGGCCCCTCCGCTGCCCACCTGTGCCTTGGCCTCCCTTCTGCTCTGGGCAGCCTCTTCCAGCTGTCAGCCGGCACAAACACACGCTTCGAGAGCAGCGCGGAAATGGATAAGGTGACATTTTCACAGTGAAGTTTTCCCCCCTCCTGCAGATGGAGAATGTTGGCGTGTACAGATTCTGTGGGTGTGCAGCAAAGAGCAAAGTCAAGTGTGATTCAAGGTGGGAAATACCAGCTTCAGGTAGGAAACGAACTCATCTGTGTAAGTACCAAACTGGCGTCGGAAGTAGTTACCCCTGGAATTTCGTTTGTCTAGAGACGGACTGGGTACATTTAAAGCTGGTACAGCTAGATTGAAGCACGCGTAAGATACTTGCTAAACCGCTGCAGAGCGGCTGCTTGTTCAGAGTGCCGACGAGTGGTAAGAGGTACGAGAAAAAGTATTTCAGAAGCACCCTCGACTCAGGAAATGAAATTGCTTTCGCACGGGATGGGCCACAGCCGACATCCACACTCACAAGCCGAGCTCACTGAGCAGGACCTGGCTGGGCACACACCTGTCCCCTGTCCCCTCCCTGCCCTGCCCTGCCAGCTCTGGGGCCTTGTGTGTGTTCAGGCCTCTACCGAGGCAGGAAGAGATGTCTCTGGATCCTTCGGGCTTGTTTATGCTTTAATGTCTCTCCTCACAGAGGACTGGTCCTCTTCTTCCATTTTCCCTGGTGCTTCCCTCCAATTCTGGAGGAAACAAGTGGGCTATTCATGTAAAAAGAGAAAGAGTGAGCTGGGGGGGCGGGGGGAGATGCCACCGACAAACTCCATTGAAAACCAGTGGCTGTTCATTTACATTCACACTTTTAAAAAATGTTAACTAATGATGTTAAATGGTTTGCCAAAGGTCCTGGCAGGTCAGTTGTAGAAGTGTCATTTCTGCCTAATTAGGGCTCTTGTGGCTGCCCGGGGCCTCCCAGTGCAACTGGTGACAAGCCGAGAGCTGACAGCTTCAATTGGTGCCAATAGGAAGGTTGGACCGGTCATGTTTTCCAACTCAGCCAGGTGTTTGCTGAATGGGGGAGGGGGCCCGGGGAGATCTGAGCCCTTCCACGATCTGTCTGCTTTCACTGCTGCCTGGCAAGTCCTCTCCCTTTGCCTGTCTTGTCTTGTGTCAAGGTCAAGAATGGGCTTTGCTAAATCAGCAATTTGGGTTATCTCTGGGAGGTCATTAGCAGTCCTCGGCCCAGACATTTCAAGTGGTCTCAGGACCCAGATGCTAGATTTTTTTCTCCCTAAAATCAGAGAGTAAGAAGAGGAAAGTTTTAGGTAAAAAAAAAAAAAAAAAAAAAAAAAAAAAAAATAGTAGGAAGAAAACAAAACAGACCAAAAAAGACTCAGAAAACTCTGCTTAGCTAACAGTGTTAAGCTTCTGAAGACATTTCATAATAATAAAACTGCTTGAAGACAAAACAGCTAAAGCATCCTGATCAATGCTTTAAATATTTCAAAGAAGGGAAGACAGTAACGAAAAAGAAATCCTGTAATGTGCAATTGGATATAGAGTCCCTGTCGCATAGTAGGTGTTCAATAAATAACTTATTGCTCATTTGATTTTTCAGGGGAGAAATTTTTGTCTGAGAAACAAAGCAATTGATGGAGATCTTGCTGTTTTTCACACTTTGTAAAAAAAATTTAACTTTTTTATTTATTTTTGAGAGAAAGAGAGAATGAGAGCCTGAGTAGGCGAGGGACAGGGAGAGAGGGAGACAGAGTCTGAAGCAGACTCCAGGCTCTGAGCTGTCAGCACGCAGCCCGACGCGGGGCTCAAACCCACAAACTAGCAGATCATGACCTGAGCTGCAGTCGGACGCTTAACCGACTGAGCCACCCTGGTACCCCTTTCACACTTACTTTAATTGTTCCTGCAGTGCTCTTTGAGTTTCTTAGTTGACCCAAAATACATGCTAAGTTGGAGTGCCACATGAGAGGTTGATAGGATTATTATATATATGTATATTTTTTTTTACCTTTTTTTTTTTTTTTTAACAACTTAAGCAAGCAACCCCTGGTGCTCAGGAGCTCCAGGCTGCAGCAACCACAGCCCAAAGAGGCACTCAGATAGGGCATCGGAGTCCAGAATTTGGACTTGACCCACTGGCAGGTCCTGTGGGGATGACGGCACTCCCTGTTTGTGCCTGAATTGGATATACCTGCACTCGAGCACACGATGCACCGAGCATGTTTACTGGTCTGAAGGGAACGGCAGGATTACTGCATTTGGGGGGGGGGGGGGGCGGTCAATGCTTGTGAAATCAAAGGGAAAAAGTGTATTGCAAGAAGCAATGTGTGTTTTCGGAAAATCTTAAGACCAGACCCCTTGATGTCAGTTTGGGGGGTGGGGGCGGTGGCGTCTAAAGCGATGGAGGTAGCTGCCGACTGGCAGTTTTCAGCTCTCTGTCCCGCCTGCTGCCTCTGTTTGCTCTAATAGGGAGCAATGGAAAATGGGGCCAGAAAGAAGACTGTCCCTGGCTGCTGATTTTATCAATGGCGTCGCATGAAGATTAAACGAGACGGCATATGTAAGCCACACATAGGACAATACCTGGCACGTATCAGGTGCCCACTCACACCTGAGCAGAAGGAATTGTCTTTCTCCTGTGCTGAGTCCTTCATGGTCGGAAACCACGCGCTGTTCTGCAGTGTCACGTTATTTTCTCTGTACCCAGAACATGTTTGAACAGAGAGAATTCGGAGAATCGACTAATAGGCTGATCTCATGAATGATACGTGAGCAAATGAATCGAGACACATTTAAACAGTTTAGTTGCCTGTCTCCAAATTTTCCGTCCAGGACCTCCTTTGTCACTAAATGCCCTTAAGAGGTCCACTTTGCATTTTCGTCCACCCCTTTTGTGTCACGGCACGTGTCCTTCTTCTTCTTCTTCTGTGACCTTCTTGGTTCACTCCTGCTTTTTTCCCCCGGGATGTGATTTTCCTTGTAGTTCCAGTACTGACCCCGATCATGGCTCTGCCTCCCACATCTGCCTCCGTCTCTCAGATCTGATTCGCTGCATGTGATCGCTGTCTGTGTACTTGGAGGGTGAATGATTTACTGTCTGGCTCTTAACGGATGCTAAGAAGGGTCCACTGAACACCCTCCTTGTGGTTAGGAAGATGAGTATGTAAAAATCATTCTGTAAGGGGCGCCTGGGTGGCTCAGTCCATTAAGCATTTGACTTTGGCTCAGGTCATGATCTTGCGGTCCGTGGGTTCAAGTCCCATGTTGGGCTCTGTGCTGCCAGCTCAGAGCCTGGAGCCTGCTTCGGATCCTGTGTCTCCCTCTCTCTCTGCCCCTCCCCTGCTTGTACTCCGTCTCTCTCTCTCTCTCATTCTGAAAAATAAGTAAACATTAACAAAACAAAAATGAAAATCGTTCTGTAAGACATTAGTGGTAAAGAAAACCTTCTGCCGCAATGAAACCAGCATGTAAAAGTAAGCCAATTATTTCCTAAAACTGAAACAAAACAACAAGAAGCTTTTGAAGACTCGTGAACAGAGGAAAGAACATGTGAATGACAAGACGTCTTCTGTTTTGTGGCATTAATATACTCTGGTGGTATTTGTGATAACTGGTCCTCACAACGGTGACCTGAGGAAGGTGAAATCATGTTCAGTTGGATAGTACCTAAACCTTTCTGAAAGCAAGTCTGATCTTGTCATCCCATTGTCTGAAGCTCTCTGGTGGCCTTTTAGATCTGACTGTGGCTTCTCTTTGACCTTGAACCCTTACTCTGCTGTGCTGATCTGCTGGCAGTTCTCAGGATATGCCAGGATGTTTTCATGCCTCAGGGCCTTTGAACAAACTCTTTCATATCCCCGGAATGCCTTCTGTCCCTGTTGTTCTCTTGACAAACACCTGTTCCTTATGCCACCTCTTCCCCAAAGCTCCTCCTGACACCCCCAAGTTACACAGACCTTTCTTTCTTTTGTGCCCCTCGACACAAAAGCACCCTTTTCTCAATAAGAATAATAATTGTAACAGTAGAAGTTCCCTTTTATCGAATGCCTTCTGTGTGCCAATGTAAGCGCTTTCACTGGCTATATCGTTAATTTCTCACTGCTCCATGAAGAAGGTGCTGGTGTCGATGTTCATGTTATTGATGAGGACCCTGGGGCTCAGACTGCCTGTTGAAGGTCACAGAGCTTGACAGTGGTAGAGCGGGACCCTCGCCCAGCCAGCATGATGCATGCACACATATGAACCACCCTTGATCTAAAACCACGAAGCCACACTGCCTCCCATTCTAAGTGGCCACCATGCCGGTGTGTGGGTTCAGTTTATCCTCCCTCTAGATGGCGAGCTCCTGGCGGTCGGTTTCACTCTTCTGTGACTCGGTGTCTAGTGTCTTGTGTCGACCAGCGGATGGCAAAGACTCTAAATGTGGGTTGAATTTAATGAAATTGAATGGAATTGAATTGCACTATGTATTTGTGTGTGTGTGTGTGTGTGTGTGTGTGTGTGTGTGTGTGTGTTTACACACATATTCTCTCTCCCTGCCTCTCTTATTCTCTTTATATGTGTCTTTTATATATGTATATACATGTACACTATACATATTCCATATGCATACATATATAGTTATATACACAAGATACACATATGTCTATGTAGGTATGTATACATAAATGAACAGACATATATATGTATGTAAAGAGATTAAGAGGCAGGGAGAGAGAGAACCAGTCACAGTTGGAAGGAATACACATGCATTATAGTCTCTCTGACTTTGGATAGTGAGTTTATAGCCTGTGTTAACCCACTTTGTAGCATGGGTGAGACAGCACGTACCTTGACGAGGATACTCCTAAAGACGGACCTTGAAGCTCTCCAGGTTCTGCCCCCGGTGTCATATTACGTTTAAGCCAGATGGTTATCAGAGGAGGAGATGTCTAGGTAGAAGAACATTTTTGAGTTTTTTCACTATGCATTGTCCCAGGTGTAGAGACAAGTCCTACTTTGTCCAAACACTTTTCTTCATCATTCAGTCTTCTTGAGTCTGGCAAGCATGGGTCTCATTCTCTGCACAGGTGACCACTGTGCCTCCTGTAAGGTGCTCTGTGTTATGCAGAGGGACAAGAATGACTAATGACCCAGCACAGAGAATAGCCTTAGCACAAAACCAAAAACTCTATTAGATCTAAGAGGCACCTGTGGGATCTGGAAAGTTGGGTGAAGGTTCAGGAATAGCCAGTTCAAGGGCAAAAACCTCTCTCCTGGATTCTGTGCTCATGCTATGGCTTGCTTCTAGAGGGGAAAAAGTAAGTGTGTTGTTTGTATACAAGGTGCCCATTTCTCACATTTATTTTTACCCCACATGAGCATGAAATCCCAGTTTTAAAATCAGATTCTAAAACGTTATAAGCTGTCAGGTTCTTATTGATTTCTAAAGCAATCCACTGGCCCTGGGTGATCCCTCCCTGCTGTCCTCTGACCCTCCTTCTGCCACTGACCAGTCATGCCCTTTGCTTCTCTCTCTGTTCCTTTGCTCTGTTTCTGGAACCCTTCCTCTTGGCCTTGCCAGACCCTACCCATCCTCTGAGAACCACTTAGGTCCATGAGGATGAGACCCTTTCCTGCTTTGCTGTGGCATTAATGGTCTGTGACCTTTCTGACTGAGAAGCATGGAGTGATGGCATTAAAACCTTAATATGAACTTATCTGGGCCGGCTGAGAGTCTGGGTGCTGCTCTTTAAGGAAGGAGTTCTGGGCTGAAGACCACGGAGGGTCAGGAAGGGTGGTGGCCCGTGGATGCTGACCTTGGCCAGGATCAGCGGTGCCCAGCAGCGTTCTTAACGCCTATCTACAAAAAGCAGGGAGGGAGCAGTCATTCTGTAATTCATATTCAGAAGGCTTCCTGAGAGGGGCACCTGGGGGGCTCAGTTGGTTGCGCAACTGGCTCATGACTGTGGCTCAGGTCGTGACCTCAGGGTTCCTTGGTTCGAGCCCCACATTGCGGAGCCTGCTTGGGATTCTCTCTCTCCCTCTCTCTCTACCCCTCTCCCGCTCCCTCAAAATACATAAATAAACATTAAAAAAAAAAAAAAAGCTTCCTGAGAGAGCCCTGTTTTCCACTTAGAGCTCCCAGGTCATTTGGCCAAGATTTTCTGCCCCTTGGAAGTCTCCAGAAAAAATCCCCAAAGTTGGAAATGGGCTTTCCTTTTCAAAATGCGTATCCATAAATTCGTATCGCAGCTCTTCATTTGATCTCCTTTTACTTCTCTAACTTCCTGCCTTATTCCAAGACGGACTCTGAGATCTACGCACGATCAGGTAACACGAGTGGTATCTTTGAGAAACAGGACTGGACGGAAGACGGGGCAGACTCGCAGGTGAGTTCGCAGATGTGTTCCGTGAGGTCTGCGGCATTTTCGGAGAGAGGCCACGCGCGTCTCTCGGCCTCCGCAGTGTGGGACGAAGGCGCCGGCTCCACGGGCCGGGGCGGGGGGCGGTGGGCAGAGGCGGCTCCCCCCTGCGGCTGCGCGGCGCCCCGGGTTTGGAGCCGGCTGGGGAACGTGGGCCGGGCTTTCCGGGGCCCTGTTTGCTTGAGCCAAGAAGTCCTCTCCCAGGAGAGCCCAAGACAGTCCCTGGTGAAGCTTCGTTTGGAGGCGAGGGAACTGTCCGTCCCTCGTTTGCCCGGGGCTGCAGGGGGAGGGGGGGGTGGGCTTGAGCAAATGGGGACAGAAAGCTCCCAGCCCCCACCCTTGCCCCGCCCCCACAGTGCTGGCGGTAGTTTCAGTTTCGGTGCCGCGAGGGCAGCGGCTGCGGTGGCAGCAGTGTCCCACCCCCGAGGTGCTGATTGGGCCGCAGTTCCAGTGATGCGTGGCGGCAGCGGCAGCAGAGGCGGTGAGCCCGGCGCTGGCAGTGTCGGTGGCACTTGCACGGTGGCAGTGGCACCAGCACTGGCGGTGGCGGTGGCACCAGCACCGGCAGCGCCTGTACCAGCGGGACGCGGCACCGCGTCTTCGAAGTGGACACGTGGACACAGCCGCATCGCAGCAGCCCCGGGGCCCCGCCAGCTTCCGCATGTCCCCGGGGGACAGGTGGCCGGAAGTGGCCAGGGTGGGCTCTGCCCAAGGTGGCTCTGTGGGAGACGGAAGCCTGGGCCACCAGAGACTGTGGGGAGGCTCAGCCGAGAAGGTCCTGGAGGTTCCCCTAGAGGCAGGGTGTCCAGTGGCCGGTGGGAGTCGGACTCCGTTTTTAGCCTTGAGACAGAGTGAGCCAAGAAGACATGAGCGACCTCACATTTAGAGCTTTGTAAGATAAGAACCAACCGGCTGGTAAAGAGAAGCTTAATTCTTCCTGGTGTGGGCAGTTGAGCACGCAGCCATTCATTCATTCCCTCATTCGTTCAGTTATTCATTGAGCAAACATCAGTGGGACCTTCACTAGAGTCTGAAGTCAGATTAGTGGCGTCTGAATCTGGCTCTGCATTTGCTAGCCTGTGATCATGACAGAATTGGGTGATTTCTCTAAACCCCAGTTTCCCTGTCTCTAATATGAAATGTAAATAATATTAAGTATCTACCTCATTGGGTTTTAGGAGAATCCGATGCATATGGAATGTTTAGCACAGTGCCTGGCGCTAATTTAATAGCCAATAAGTATGAGCCATGAGCTATGATTAAACAACGTGGAATGTACAAAGATTCACATAATCCCGTAGTAATTAAAACAGTGTGTGTCCATATAATGAAACACTACACGGCCAGTGTCCAGAAGGATATACAGTTGATCCTGGAACCACCTGGGTTTGAACTGTGCAGGCCCACTGATATGCAGATTTCTTTTTGATATGTATAGTACAGTACTGTAAATGTATTTTCCCTTCCTTGTGATTTTCTTAATGACATTTTCTGTAGCTTATTTTATTGTAAGAATATAGTCGATAATACATACAGCATGCAAAACGTGTGTTAATTAGCTGTTTATATTATTGCTAAGGCTCCCCAGTCAGTAGTAGCCTTTTAGTAGTTAAGTTCTGGGGGAGTCAAAATTTGTACGGGGATTTTCCAGTGTGCAGGGCATCAGCACCTCTAACTCCTGTGTTGCTCAAGGGTCAACTGTACTGCGTTAACCGTGGCCATCACTTGGTAGGGAGATTACGGGTGACTTGATTTACTTACTTTTCTTATCTGCCTTTTAGAATTTTTCCAGAGTATATGAACTATTCATGAGATTTTAAAGTAGAAGGGAGAGAAATCTCGTCTGACCATCTCTTTGGTGCTTACACCTGCTCCGTGACACTTTTGTCCACCATATGCTTGAACGGTTCCAAGAGGAGCAAGGTGCAAGGGCACTCAGGGCAGCTCATTGCGTCTGTTGGCAGCTCTGATTCCAGAAATTTCCTCCTTACGCTGTCTGCTTGTATTTTCTAACAGTTGGGGCTCATTCATCTATTCATTCAACCAGTACTTATTTTTTTTAAATTTTATTTATTTAAAAAAAATTTTTTTTAACGTTTATTTATTTTTGAGACAGAGAGAGACAGAGCATGAATGGGGGAGGGTCAGAGAGAGGGAGACACAGAATCTGAAACAGGCTCCAGGCTCTGAGCTGTCGGCACAGAGCCCGACGCAGGGCTCGAACTCACGGACCGCGAGATCATGACCTGAGCCAAAGTCGGCCGCTTAACCGACTGAGCCACCCAGGCGCCCCCAACCGGTACTTATTAACTACCTCCTATATGCCAGGTACTGTGGCAAGTTCCAGGGAGACAATAGTGCATGGAAGCCAACAGAGTCCCTTCATGGAGCTAGTAATTTAGTGAGGTCCTCAGACTATATAGCCCAATGACTAAATAAATATGTCATTACAAATGAAGAATCTTTGAAATGCTCTGAATCTAGGAGAGCACACGGCAGAGATCGGGGAGGGAGTCCTGGAGGGCATCCCTGGGGCTAACATGTAAGCGGGACCATGAACGGTGTGTGGGAGTTATGGGGGTATGGGCAGGGGGTGAACAGTCCAGAAGGAGGAGCAGAATCCGTTTCCGGGCCACATGGTCATTTCATTGCCTTTTCATGTGTGAGCCTTTCAAATATTTGAAAATGGCTTCTTCCCCAGAGTCTTTCTGTTTTACTTCTACTCTCTTCAGCTTTTCCTCCTAGGATGTGACTTTACAGCCTATTGTCATTCTGAGACCCAGTTTTTGGTGCCCCCTCTTCTTATAACTGTTTTTGAGCTCTAATTCACATACCATGCCTTTCACTCATATAAAGTGTGTAATCCTGTGACTCAGTGTATCACAGAGTTGTGAACTCACAAACTGTGAGATCATAACCTGCGCTGAAATCAAAAGTTGGATGCTTAACTGAGCCACCCAGGAGCCCCTGATTCTAGCCCAATGTTGCTAAGGTTTGTCCATGTCGTCGCCTGTGTTAGTACTCACTTCTTTTCATTGCTGAATAATATTCTAGGGTGTGGACATATCGCATTTTGTTTATTCGTTAGTCCACTGATGGACATTGGGGTTGTTTTCACTCACTGGCTGTGATGAATAATACTTACAAGTTGTGCAGATGCATGTTTTCACTTCTCTGAAGTATATACTTAGGAACTACTGGGTCATTTGGTAACTCTGTGTTTCACTTTTTGAGGACCTGCCAGACTGTTTTCCAAAGCCATTGCCCCATTTTGTGTTCCCACCAGCAGCATATGAGGGTTCAGATTTCTCCACATCCTCACCAACACTTGTTATTATGTGTGTTTTTAAATTTTTTTTTTAACGTTTTATTTATTTTTGAGACAGGGAGAGACAGAGCATGAACAGGGGAGGGTCAGAGAGAGGGAGACACAGAATCTGAAACAGGCTCCAGGCTCTGAGCTGTCAGCACAGAACCTGACCCGGGGCTAGAACTCACGGACCGCAAGATCATGACCTGAGCCGAAGTCGGCCGCTTAACCGACTGAGCCACCCAGGCGCCCCTATTATGTGTGTTTTTAAAGTTTTTATTCAAATTCTAGTTCACATACAGTGTAATGTTAGTTTCAGGTGTGCAAGGTAGTGACTCGGCACTCCATACCACACCTGGTGCTCATCACAAGTCCCCTCCTTAATCCCTATCCTCTAGTTCACCCGTCCCCCCACCCACCTCACCCACCTCCCCTCTGGTAACAGCCAGTTTGTTCTCTATTGTTAAGAGTCTGTTTCTTGGTTTCTCTGTCTCTCTCTCTCTCTCTCTCTCTTTTCTCCCCCTTCGCTCATTTGTTTTGTTCCTTAAATTCCACACGAGTGAAGTCACATGGTATTTGTCTTTCCCTGAGTGACTTATTTCACTTAGCATACTACGCTCTAGCTTCATCCATGTTGTTGCAAATGGCAAAACTTCACTCTTTTTACGGCTAATATTCCATTACATCTGCTCTGTCCATTCATCAGTTGATGGACATTTGGGCTTTTTCCATAGTTTGGCTATTGTAGATAATGTTGCCATAAACATTGGGGTGCATGTATCCCTTCGAATCAGTATTTTTGTATTCTTTGGTTAATAGTGCAATTGCCGGATTGTGGGACATTATCTGTCTTTTTCATTATAGTCATCCTTGTGGGTGTGAAGTGACATGTATCATTGTGCTTTGATTTGCCTTTCACTGATGCCTGTAGATGTTGATATCTTCTCCTGTGCCTCTTGGTCATTTCTGTATCTCCTATGGAGAAATGTCCATTCAGATCCTTTGCCCATTTTTAAATTGTTTGTATCTTTTTATAATTTGCTTATAAGTGTTCTTTATGTATTACAGATACATATACTCCCTTATCAGATACATGATTTTCAAATATTTTCTCCCATGCTATTGGTTGTCTTTTCACTTTCTTGCTAGTGTCTTTTGAAAGCACAAGAGCTTTAAATTTAGATTAAGTCCAATGTATCTATTTTTGTCTACTTTTTGCTTGTTCTTTTAGTATCCTATCTAAGAAACCATTGCCTAATCTAAAGTCTCAGAGATTTATGTCTATTTCTTCTTCTTTTGTTTCTTCTAATAAGAGTTTTATAGTTTTACCTGTCACATTTAGGTCGTTTGTCTGTTTTGAGGCTGGTTTTGTCTGTGCTGTGATATAGAGGTCAGCTCACGGTTTCGTCTGATACTCAGTTGTCCCAGCACCATTTATTAAATATGCTCTTCTGCCTCCCACTAAATTGTCTTAGCGTCCTTGTCAAAAGTTCCCTGCTTATAAATGTGAGGGTTTATTTATGACCTCTCAAGTTTGTCCCATTGATCTGGCTGCCCTTAAGCAGTACCGTGCTGTCTTAATTATTGAAGCTCTGTAGTAAACTGTGGAATTGCAAAGTATGAGTCTTCCAACTTTGCTCTCATTTTTCTAGATTGTTTTGCTACTCTGGATCCCTTGCAT
The DNA here is from genome assembly GCF_018350215.1 of Panthera leo. NCBI lineage: Eukaryota > Metazoa > Chordata > Mammalia > Carnivora > Felidae > Panthera > Panthera leo. The sequence goes on along the minus strand of NC_056689.1, from coordinate 72,939,615 downwards.
TTACATGTGAATTTAGGATTGGCTTGTCAGTTCCTACAAAGAAGCCAGCTGGGATTGTTAACAGAGATTGTGCTCAAACTGTAGATCAGTTTGGGGAGTATCGCCATGCCAACAATGTTAAGGCTTCCAATCCATGTACATAGGATGTCTTTCCATTCACTTAGGTCTTCTTTAATTTCTTTCAACAGTGTTTTAGTTTCCGGAGTGTAAGTTTTACACTTCTGTCGAGTTTATTCCTAAATATTGGATGTTTTTTTTATACTACTATAGATATAATGGTCTTAATTTCATTTTTGAATTGTCCGCTTCACATCCCTTTTTAAATGTAGTCCTTAAAACCACTGGGCTGTGTACAGTGGGATTCACCTTACGCTTATGGACACAATTCCATGAAAATAACCCAAGACAAAGTTAGCTTTTGATGGGAGGGGATGAAGTGGCGTGGGGCGGTCTACACAGCAACCTCACACCTTTGACTCATGTTAACAGAAAACCATCATACCTTTTCAAGTCTTCTGGTGCTTGTGCCTTGCTTCCCACACTGGACACGTAGCCCTGGGGAGCCAAAGGTAGTACGTTGGCCTTTCCCTTTCATATTTCTAGATTCAGCCCATTGTTCATAGATGCTGAGATTGTTCTGGATGCTGATTCTGACCCTGGTCATGATATCTTTGTCCTCAAGCCTATCCACAAATGTAGCAAACACACCCTCTTTAAAGTTTTCATTCAAGCCAGTGATAAAACTAATCAACAGGACTTTGCCAAAGAGAGAGGCTTGAGGTCCTGAGCTCAGCACCTCTCTCTGAGATCATTGAATTTCAGCCTCTGAATAACAGTATCCAACCAGGCCCCAAGCTACCCACTGGTCCTTGTACCCAGTTCAGTATTCCTTGTGTCCAATCCATATGGCAACCCCACTGAATTTCTCAAACTCCCTACTGAGTTCATAAATCCTTGATCTACTTCATTTCTACCAGTCTGGTAATCCTATCAAGAAAGATATAAGATTTATCTGACAGAGCTTTTTCTCTGTGAACCTGCACAGGTGCTCATGACTGTTGCTTTCTATATGCTCATAAACTGTAAATCTCCTTTAATAAGCCATTTCTGAATCTTGCGTCCCAAACTCACAAGCCAGTTCTTCTCTTATTATAAGAGAATTAACCTCAGATGAGGAAACAGGATTACATGGGTTAAAGTCATGCACAAGGCTGGTAAGTGTGGAGGGAAGACAAGAACCCAAGGCTCATGATGACTTATTCTGCGCCCCCTCCACTCATGATGGAGGAAGTTCCTATGTGGACAATGATGGGAGCAAGTGTGAATGTGGGAAGATACTAGAAACTCCACGTTCTCAGGTGAACGTAGGTGTTCAGTTTACTGTGCCCAAAGTGGAATAGCACACCAGAGGATAAGCAGAGCATGAAAAGGGTTCTTTTAAACCACACCCATGGCATCATATTACCTCATTTAATTCAGGCTCCTCTTTGGCCTGAATTTTCTGTATTTCAATAGGTGAACAAGCATCTATCTACTCATATTTTTTCTAGGCCCCATCGTAGGCTCTGAGGCCCCTGAGATGTAAGGGGCACGGAGGTGGTTTACAGGTGAGTCCAGCTCTGGGCTGCCCACAGTGGGCACTGTGGTAGGACTACCTTGTCATCCCAACCTCCTGAGGCCCAGGGTTTCCTCTCAAGCAGTCAAGATGGCAAGTGACTCAGGTGAATCAACACGGAACCACAAACCAGTCAATGATTATTAATTTATCATCTGTTATGTGCCAAGCGCTGATCTAGACATTAGAAGACAGCCGTGAATAAAACATAAAAATTCTTGTCCTTACGGAGCTTACGTTCATGTGTCCGCGTGCGTGTAAATCTTAACAACCATGTCAGATGATATAGAAGAAAACCTAAAGCTGAATATGGATAGGGAATGACGGGGTGGACACGGGGCTAGAGTTTAAAATAAGAAGTCCGGGAAGGCCTCACTGAGGAGCTGACATTTGAGCAGCAACCTGAGGAGGGTATGTGATCAAGTCATGTGGATATCTGAGGGAAGAGCACCTTGGGCAGAGGAACAGCTCGCGCAAAGTTCCTGAGGTAGGAGTTGCCTGCGTGTTGGAGCTCCAGCAATGAAGCCACGTAGCTGGGGGATGAGGCCCGGTGGTGCCTTGTAGGAGGCCAGCTTCTCCTCTGAGATGGGAGGCCAAGGAGTGGCATGATCCAACTTACGTGTTTGAAGTGCTTACGCTGTGAGTACAGTTTGGTGGGCAGTGGGGTTGGCAGAGGAGAGGCAGGGAGGCCTGTGAGGATGCTTTCGCGAGATACAGAGACAGTGCTGATTCCGCTTAGGGTGACGGGGTGGCCGTGATGAGATGCAGACAAAAGCTAGAGGGGAGGCCCCGGGATTTGGGGCAACTGGACGTGGAGTGTGGCAAAGGGAAGGCGAGAGCCAGGCCGGCATGTTGGGGCCGAGCAGATGGAAAGATCGAGTCGGCAGTTACGGAGGTGCAGACGGCTGGGGAAAGGCAGGCTCTGGGAGGAGGGGGCTGGGTCACTGGTTCGGGGCCTGTTTACTAGAGTTGCCACCCGTTAGACATGTAGCTGGAGGTGGCAGAGCCCAGACTAGAATTGTCAGCGTGGGGTCATCGCCCACACAGGCGGCATTTAAGGCCATGAAGCCGGAAGAGACCCCCCCCCCCCCCCAGGGAGAGAGTGTTGATAGAAAGAGACGTCTGTGGACTAGTGCCTAAGCCCTCCCACATTTGAAGCTCCCAGAAGTGAGAAACAGCCGGTGAAGAAGTCTGGGGTGCTGTGCCATTGATGGAAGAGGGAAATCAGGTGTTATTTTTTTTTAATGTTTGTTTACTTATCGTGAGAGAGGGAGAGGCAGAGAGGGAGAGAGAGAATCCCGAGCAGGCTCCACGCTTAGCTCAGAGCCTGATGCGGGGCTCGATCCCATGACCCTGAGATCATGACCTGAGCCGAAATCAAGAGTTGGATGCTTGACTGACTGAGCCCCCCAGGCGCCCCCCAGGTGTCCTGAAAGTCAAACCAAGCAGGTATTTCTAGGAAGACGGGGCGGTCTGCCATGTTGAGTGGTGCTGATTGGTCATGAGGGCTGACGTATTCACGACCTTTGTGGCCACACCAGTGGCAGAAACAACGGGCAGGCGCCACTCCTGAGTCCTTGCACAGGCCGCGTACATCCTGCATCCCACCACCCCACCCCCCGTGCCCCCGGTGACCACAGTGACTGTCCTCTGCACAAACCCCCAACTCTACCTCCCACCTCTATGGTGGCCCCTAAAATGGCAAGACGAGTCTCTTCCTCTCTGACGGTCTTGCGTCAACAAGTGTCTTGCTGACCAAGATGTTTGGCAAAATGCAGAAAATGTATTGTCTTTCCTTGGTTTTCTGTGTTTTGCTGGTGAAGACATATTTGCCTCATTCTAACGCAGCTGATTCAGTACAAACCTATCGCTACCAGTTAAAAACATATGCATTATTCCTGAGCACATACGGTCACATTCAGATCTCCTCACAAGGTACATTTCCAATACACACGTTATTTAACATAATGACACCCCCATATTGTTACCGTTATTGTTGCTCTACGTTAATGCTCTGACATTAACATAATGTCACCCCCATATTGTTACCGTGCTCTACGTAGCTCCTACCCACCCTAGGTAATGAATAATGGGCATCGCTTTTTCCCTCTTTGTTGGGGGTAGGGGATGGGTGGATCCGGGAAATCTAAGTGGAGCCATATAGATAAGAGGGGTGTGGGGGTGTGCAGAGTAGATGATGGGCACTGGGGGCAGAAAGGATGGCAAAAGCAGAATTTTGGAGCTGGGAAAATGTGAATCTGGAACCAGTAAATAACCACTGTGGGTGGGGTGTAGACTCAGGGAACACCGGGCCTGAGCAAGCTGTCCGTGAGGAAGAGGAAAAGTCAGGGGTCCCCAGGTCGTGGGGGTAGGGCCGTCTGTAGGTCTTTCCCAGAGAGAATGGAGCCAAAGTAACCGGTCAGCTGTGAGCACCAGAGAGGCCCAAAGACAGGCAGCGAGGGCTGGTGAGGGGTTAACAGGCCAGGGGAAGGGGCTCCCCAGGCGGGGTTGCCAGCAGGGGTGACTCCCGCGCCAGGAGGCACACGGGGGTCTGATGGAGGTAGGTCCTCCACCATCTGGCATCTGCTGTTTCCCTTTGCTTTTAATTTCTATCCTCTCAAGATAAGTTTTGCTTTTCATACTCACTGATTGTACAGAACCACGATTTATGGATCACATACTGCCACGTTCCTTGTTCTAACATTTCTCATCTCTGACAGGTACATTTTCCCTCGGGGACATCGGGTCTGTGTGTTGTGGGGACACGCTGTGGCCCTCGCTTTGGTGGGGGCAGTGTGTAGATATGTACCTGTGTCCCCCTTCCCAACACCACTGTGGTTATGCCTGGCATCACCCAGCTGAGCAGAATGGAGAAAAGAATGAGTGGGTGACGGGGGCTTCCCCTGAAGGGTGCGGCTCCCTGGACTGAGGCAGAATCTTCCGGGGGCCAAGAGGGACAGTAAGGCTCATAGGTGCTCAGGGGGATGGAGCTCTAATAGGTGCTCAGGGGGATGGTGGCTCAGGGAGCACCATCCAAGCTCTCGGGGAGAGGACCCATGTGATCAGGTTTGTTCCTACTTGGAGAAACCCAGTGGCGGTGTGCGACACGGGCGAGATGGGTAGGGGGTGGGCATGGGGACGAGATGGGGCTAATGCAGCAGCCCAGGCAGGAGGTGATGCGGACCTCACCCTGCAGAGACACTGGAGAGGACAAGGGAGCTGGAGACGAGCGTCATCGTGGAGGTCGGGTCAGCGAGCGTCGGCGTCTAATTGGCTGCGATGTGAAATCCAGGAGGACTGCCAGGTGTCTGACCCAGGCAGCCAAATCCATGCTGCTGCTTTCACCTCTCACATGGAATGCAGCGAGGTGATCTTAACGCCATCTCCGTATTCCGCAGATTATCTTGAATGACCCAGGCTTTGGAGGCAGAGGCGTTGGGGGGTGGGGCGTAGGTGAAGAAGAGGGGCCTGAAACATTCAAACAATGGTCTCAATTCTCCCCTTCTCTTCATTCTGCTGGCAGCCTGGCATGTCGCCAGCACAGGGAAATCTGAAACAGAATCATTAAGTATAGATATAGGGTGCCATAGCCGGCACTGGATTTCCTGTGCCAGAGCCATGGAAGGAGTGAATAGCACAGCATCCTGTCCCTGAACTTGACAGCATCAGATGGCTGTGTTGGGGGGTTAGTGCTCAGCACACTAAGCCACCCCCTTCGTTCCTATTGTCTCTGTAACTCCATTGTTTTAAGCAAGCCGGCTTTGTAGTCAGGGTTCATTCACTACCGACAAAGCCTCTGTTAGGAAAAAATAGACCTCTGAAGCTTCTAGAGAGCTGGGGAAAAAATCACAAGCCACCAGCGATGCACGTTTCAATTCCAGATCGCTAGGCAAAAAAGGCAGATGGCGTTTCTCCATTTGTTAATTGTCTAAAAAAATAAATAAAAAGCCAATCTGGACGGAGGACGGGGGAAGGAATAGGCTCCAGTAATTATTGACTCCTGCCTGACTCCAGAATACGGTTTAGAGTTAGCAATCCGGATAATTCTGGCCAGCTACGGACTTCACTTTCAACATTCAACAGTATAGTTGATAAAACGGCGGAAAGATGCGAGACATCCATGTCACGACCTGAGTTGCCGAAATACTATTTTGGTTCTGTCTTCTTCGGGTGACTGGATTTTCTCCCCCTCACCAACCAATTTGGGAATTATTTTGAAACTGCCCGAGGATTGCTTTTCCCACCCGAAAAATAAACTCAGCTGCAATGAAACAGCCGACCACATGGGCAGTTGGAAGCATTTTGTAACTTTGAGCATCCAAAGGGGTCCTTTAAGCCATGGTCCAGAAAACTCTGTTGAGGCTTCGAGGCAACCTTAAGCTTGGCATTTCTTACTAGAAAGACTTCTGTTGCCCTGAAAAGATGGAAAACGTCCATTTAAAAAACATTCCTGCAGTGAGCGACAGATGTTCCTGGAGCCCGCGGCCACACAGGCTGTTTGGATTAGACTTCAGATTCTGTCTCATGCCAGCGAGATGGCATCTCGTAGGCCTCCAGTCACTTCACGTCACATCAGCCGGGTGCTGCTAAGTCAGGAGCCTCAAACATAAAGCACCTTATCCACTGGCTCCTTCAGTGAAGTGATTCGGGCACTGGGAAGTCGGGGTTGGTCCTGAGAACTGGCAGCGGTGTGTGGACGCCTGGGGTGAGCAGCGCCAGGGGAAGCGGCGGAGTCCTCACCCTTGCCCGCGTTACCTCGGACAGTCCGCTGGCCTGAGACGGGGCTCGTCTCCCAGTCCCCTCCCTGGGTTTTCGGTTGGCGTGCTTTTTTGTTTTATTTTTGCATTTTGGGTCTGCGGCAGAGGAAGTTCACGGGTGACCCAGATTGGGAGAGGACGGCTGATTCATGGGCTGCGGGGTTCACGGCGATCTCGAAAGTCTACAAAGAGTTGAAACTGCTAACAAAACATAACAGGGTAGGGGCGCCTGGGTGGCTCAGTCGGTTAAGCAGCTGACTCGCGGTTTCGGCTCAGGTCATGACCTCACAGTGTCGTGAGTTGGAGCCCTGCGTGGGCTCTGTGCTGACAGCGCGGAGCCTGCTTGGGATTCTCCCTGTTTCTCTGCCCCTCCCTCGCTCACGCTCTGTCTCTCTCAAAACAAATACATAAATAAAAATAGGATAGGGATGCATTTAGATTCCTGTACTTTGGTTCAAAAGCAGAGGGTTTGCATGTGACCTCAGCTCCCGTGCTGCTGTCCGTGGGAGAGACGGTCTGTCGCCAGCTATTACCCCCTCGTGCGCAGAAGCAGAAGCTCGCCCTTCTATTCTTGATGCGTCAGCTTTCCTGACAGTGTGACGATCATGTTCTCTCACTGAGGCTGAGGGCAGAGACACAAAGCGTGCTTAAATCACAGGCATGGGACCTAAGGACAAAAGGCCACTTTTCCCATGACTATAGCGACCAGCCTTCTCTCTCTCATTCCCACTCAGACTCTGCTTTCATTCCAGAAGGCAAATGGCAGATTGGAAGGGAATAGGCCCAGTACATTCTGGCCTGGCCACAGAGGGTGACCACTCATCGATGGTGCCGTCTAGGTGTTCCAGGGAATGGAAAGCAGGCCCCGTGAGGAGCTATGAGAGTGGCTAGCCTACAGGGAACACCTCCTGAATCCCTTTATGTGCTTTATGTCATGTAAACATCATAACCAACCTACACGGGAAGGGTCGTTACTTTATGCCTAGTTTACATATGAGGAAACTGAGGCCCAGAGGTCATGCTTTAGTGGCAGAGACAGACTTACATGCAGAGATTTGATCCCAGACCTGCCACATGGACTCATGATGGACGTGAACACGTACACTCTGAGGAAACTGAGGCCCAGAGGTCATGCTTTAGTGGCAGAGACAGACTTACATGCAGAGATTTGATCCCAGACCTGCCACATGGACTCATGATGGACGTGAACACGTACAGTCTGGATGAAGAGGCTTATGAAGGTTGATGAGGGCAAGCTGACCACTTCCTTAAATACCTGAAGGAAAGACGAATCAGAATTGGACTCCATATAAAGACAGACCGGTTAGAAGTTTCCAGAGCTGGACAAGCTACCCTGCTTCAGGTTCGAGAGAGGGTGAGAGCTTCTTAGTCCTGGAGGATCCAAGCAGAGGCTAGGCGAGGTGATGCAGGCATGAGGCCCCTCTGGCAGGCGGCGGGGTCGTGTGGAGCCCTGCGGGGGTGGCCTGAGGGCCAGGAGCCCTCACCTGAGTCTTATGAGACCTGGGTGTGGGCCCCCCGAGGCCTGCGTAGCCTCAACCTACCTGTCTGTCTTGTCTCTCTCTCTCACTGTTCTGTCTCTCTGTCTCTCATTCTCTCTCTATCTGCTTCAGCCACTCTCCTCACTCAGCAACCTGTAGCCACACCAGCGTTTCTGTTTCTAGAAGAGGCCAAGTGCTGTCTCGCTCCACAGCATTTTTGCATAAGCTGTGGCCTGTGCCTTCTCTTGTTCACATGGCCAGCTCCAGCTCCCCGTTTAGATCCAACTCAAATGTCACCTCCTCCAGGAAGGCCTCCCTGACCACTTATCCCAAGTAGCTCTTCCCCAGTTAAGTTCATTCCTGTCCTCATGTTTGTTTCCCTCATGGCACGAACTTCAATCTGTGGTTATCTTTTTCATTTTCTCCGTAGAAAGTAAGTTCCAGGGAGTCAGGGCCTCACATTTGTCTTTTCATTAATATATTCCTGATCCCCTAGCACAGTGTCCATACTTGTGCAATGAATGAGTGAATGACCTTGACCAAATTACTGTGGGTCTCAGTTTTCTAATCTGTTAGATGGGGAGCAGCTGTAGAGGAAATCTGATTAGCACAGGGGTTCTCAACCTTGACCATGCACCACAACCATCCGGAAGGCCTATAAAAACAGATTGCTGGCCTCACCCCCAGAGCCTCAGGTCTGTCGTGGGGCCAGAACTCTGGCATTTCTATGAGTTCCCAGGTAATGTTGATGCCGCAGGCCACAGAGGCACACACTTTGGGACTACTGGATTGGACGATCTGCGGGTCCCCTGAGACGCTCATTTTTTAATTTTTCCAAATCAAATAATGAATATGAAAGTGCTCTGCGTATAGAAACAGTATATATACCCGCAAGAGCTCCTTTGAAACATAACTTTACCTTCAAACGTGGAAGGGGAGGGAGGTGGTGGAAGGAGAGGGGAAAAATCCCGTTCCAATCATGAGGGATTAGCACCTACCGATGGGGTTGATAATGTCTATAATGGCGAAAGGTCAGTTAAATGAAGCCCGGGCGGCCGGGCGAAGGGTCGAGCGGGTCTCTGGGAACAAGGCTTGCAAATGCAAGGCTGCTACAGCCCGCGGGTTTCGAGAGCGCTTCCCGCCAGCTCAGCATTTAATCTCCACCTCGGAGGGTAAAGCTGGAGAATCACAATTAATAAGGGAAGTGAGGGTCGAAAGCAGGGGGCAGCAAAACAAAAGAAGTAACCCCTTGTGACGCCCAGGACGCACCTGATGGCCTGGAGATTTGCCTTCACCTGGCTAGAGGTTTTGTTTGTTAAGTGCGGCTCAGAGTTCACACTCTGCTGAGGTTCCCCAGTGCTCTTGGGTTGCTTTCTTCTCTCGTCTACACAGCTGTCCACCAACCACCTGCATCCCTGCCCAGGGGCCCTCTGCAGTTGGACCCTAAGGGCTTAAGGGGCTGTCTGCCGTCTCTCTGAATTCCACATTCTCCCAGTGCGTTTACACCCAAGCGAAGCCTCAGTCTGGGAGGGTGTCTGCTCCCTGTGAAACCACCTTTATCGGGAGGGGTCTTCGGGAGCAGACGCAGTAGCAGGGGGCAGCCTGGAGAGGCGCCAGAGAGCAAAGAGCAGTTCCAGCCAGGGTGCAGCTAGTCCGTGCGTGAATCAGGACTCCTGAATCCCAGAAGTGACACATTCCTTCCACGGGCAGTCCCCTGCATGGCTGAAGTGTGCCGCTAGAAACATCCTCCTCATTCTCATCGTGGCTACTTACTGTAGGCCAGGCAATGGGCTGTTCACTTTACTGGACCCTTCCATTTAGTCCTCCTCTTACCCTGAGAGCACAAGTACTAATTTTGTCCCAATTGTCACAAATGAGGAAACTGAACCTTAGAGAAATTTAGAAAGTTGATCAAACTCAAGCTAGAAAGACGCAGGTCTGGCTTTGAATCCAGGGGTGCCTGACTCCAGAGCTTTCCCTTAATGAACGGGACAAGGTCCCTCTCTCTGTGTGGAGGGGTGAAATGGAACCCCATTAGCAGAGAGCTACAATTATGAATAGTCCCAGTGGTGGTTTGTCTTGGATTCTTCTCCCGCACATTAACTGTCCGTCTTGACCTGCCTCACCTCTCCACCCTCCTCTGGGGGAACCCCACTTAACTGTTGTCTGGTGGGTGGTGCCACCGTGCCCTAAACCTTTGCTGCTACAGGGGAAGTCTGAGCATGACATGGGAAGGTGGGAGAGGGGATCCATAAATAAATGCGGCACAGGAGAGTGACTTTTATACATACAAAAGTCGAGGACCACCTGGACTTAAAAGGCCATCTGTCCTCCAAAGGAGGCACTTTTAGAATCTTTTTTTTCTTTTTCAGTTTATTTCTCTTGAGAGAGACAGACAGCATGAATGGGACAAGGGCAGAGAGAGAGGGAGAGAGAGGATCCCAAGCAGGCTCTGCCCTGCCAGCACAGAGCCCCACGCAGGGCTTGGACTCACAAAACTGTGAGATAATGACCCGAGCCCAAACCAAGAGTTGGATGCTCAACCAACTGAGCCACCCAGGTGCCCCGGGACTTGCTGGTGCTTCTGATGTGCTCATGAGGTCATGACAGTGCTCAACTTGGAAATCAGCCTGCTACAATATTACATTCCAAAGCACATACACCAGACCTTAAAAGGATTGCGGTTATGTGGGTTTTTACTGAAGGTGTCTACGGGTGATCAACAGAGGAGGAAATTACGCGGCCCAGCTTGCCTCTAAACTTCCCCCAAATCCTCTTTAATTTCCCAGCTGCTCCCCTCCTTCCCAGCCCCCCCAAGGCCAGAGGTATACCTATTAGGCGGTAGCAGGAAGGGCACACTTAATCCACGAATTCTGACGGGTTGTATGGCCTCCCAGAATGCCGTGCTGGGAAAGACCGCAGGACAAGGGCTGGTGTCAGTCTGAAAGAGGGTCATGATCGATTAGTGATGCCTGCCACGGCAGTGATGGAGGAGGCATTGGCAGCCTGAGGATCACAGGTCCGCTTCAAGCTTGTGTAACGTGGACAATTCAGTTCACCTCTGCGAGCCTCACTTCCCTCGTGGGCAAAGTGGCACAGTCACGTGCATGTCATAGGGACATTGTGACAGGGCACTGACCTGCTAGGAGAAATGTGCCGTCCCAGGACGTGGGAGTATCACTACTTCAACAGATCGTGTCGCTTGGGGTCTTGGCAGCTTCCATATGGCATGCTCAGCTTGATTGACTGGAAGATGCTTTATATATATATATTTTTTAAGTTTATTTATTTACCTGGAAGGGGGGAGGGGCAGAGAGGGAGAAAGAGAGAGAATCCCATGCAAGTTCCACACTTTCAGGGTGGAGCCCGATGCGAGGCTCGAACTCAGGATCCATGAGACCATGGCCTGAGTGGAAATCCAGAGCTGGCTGCTTGACTGACCGAGCCACCCAGGCGCCCCCACCTGAAGATGTTTTGATAAAGGGACTGATCGCAGAGTTGTGGGTAGGACTGAGGTTAGTACAGCACGGCTGATTCAGCCCTACATCCGCCGGGGTGAGAAGTGGGAGCCAGTACGTGGACCCGAGAGCAGATTATCCCTCGGGGGGCCCCACTGAGAGGAGCTGTGACCATTGGGTGGAGGGGCCACAGCCAGCTCACGGTGACCCCGTGGAGGGGAGTCACACATTTCCTATCTCACCTCTCTTGTCCCCGCCTCCCTCCCTCCCTCCAGGCTGTGCACTGGCTGAGCCAGCCACAAATCAAAGGATCCCTGTGGTGCGTTAGGTCTGGTCAGCCTCTGTCTTAGCTTGGACTCTAACAAATTTATGAACTCAGTGGTTTACCAACAACGGAAACCTATTTCTTAACAGTGCTGGAGGCTGGAGTTCAGAGACCAGCAGTCTGGCCAGGTTCTGGTGGGAGCCTGCTTTCGAGTTGCAGATGGCTGACTTCTCACCGTGTCCTCACGTGGCGGAAAGAGAGAGCTCTGCTCTCTTCATCCTCTTATAGGAGAACCAGTTCCACCGTGGGGGCTCCACCCTCTTGACCTCATCCAAACCTAACTACCTCCCCAAAGCCCCGCCTCCAAATACCATCGCATTGGGGATGAGGGATTTTTCGAGGACACAGACATTCAGTTTGTGACAGCCTCCCTGGGCAGAGAGCTGAGCAGCCAATGCATCTGACTAGCTGTATTCATTTTCTGCACCTATGTAACAAATTACCAGGTACTGGGGGGCTTAAAGCAGCAGAAATTTGTTCTCTCACAATCCTGCGGCCAGAAATTCAGAATACAGCCTCCAGGGAAGAATCCTTCCTTGCCTCTTCTGGATTCCTGTGGCTCCAGGTGTCTCTTGGCCCACACCTGTGTCACTCCAATCTCTCCCTCCATCTTTCCATCATCTCTGTGTGCCTTCTACATGTGCCTCTTATGAGGACACTCGTCGTTGGGTTTTTGGGCCCCACCTGGATAATCCAGGGCGATCTTACCTCAAGATCCTTAATCACATCCACGAAGACCCTTTTCCCCCAAATATAACCCTCACGGGTTTCAGGGATTTGACGGACACGTCTTTTCGGAGGCTTCCATTCAACCCACTACCCCGGCCTTCCACATCTGACTTTTGTTGCCGAGTTGTAAGAAGCAACTGAACCTCTCTCCTGAAGGCCACCCTTAGCCCCATGACTTGTGTTCGCCGCTTGTCTGCTCTAACTAGATAATGATCCTTAGGTTGGGACAGGAAAGGGAGGGTCCTCATTTCACAAAGTGCTTACACATTATGGTCTTTGTCAAATCACGTATCCCCTGTGAGCCCCTGTTCTACATCTCTTAAAATGAAGCGGTGAGATTAGGCGATGTCTAAAATGGTCTCTACCTCTAGGATCCCGTATGCCGTAACTAATGTCGGGGGTGAGGTGGATGTCTCCCTGGTAACCTTGTGCCCACCACTCCTGGCCCGTGACCTGCTTGCTGGCACTGGGGTCACGCTCAGAGCCACAAACATCTTCGACCTTTCCGGGCCACCGGGGGTTTTCATCTGTAGCCCTCTGTCAATCACAAAGAAATGGCCCAGGGACGACGGCCTGCGTCTCTCACACAGGAGCCAAGGCCCACAGGTGCCCTCCCTGGTAGCCTGACGAGGCTTTTAAGCTCAGGCACGTTGGTTTAGCTCAGGTTTCCAGCCAAGCGATTCTTGAATCTCTTCGTGCAGCCAAGTGTGACGGTGACACCATGACACCTTTTCTAATTGTGTTTTAATTGACAAGACTTGATTTGATTATAGAAGCCTACACTGCAGTTGAAGGGCTTGTTAAAACATGTATTAAATCCAAAAGATTGCAATGTTTCGCTGTGTAATTATGTAAACAGTCACGTAAATGGAGCAGTTTACAGTCAGCAGGAATGCGTTTTCAATAGCTCGGTAGCAAACTGGCGTCACTGATCAGGGGCAGGTGAATTTATTTTCTTAAGCATAAACGCAAGGTGGTATCCCTCCCGACCTCAGCCAAGCAAGCTTTTTTAATTTTCTCCTTTTGTGTACATTTCCCCCCTGAAATCTGTTGTGATGGTAAGCAGTGTTTCTGTGTCCTCGGGGGCACGTGAGTTCCCCATAATGGGTAAGGAAAATAAAATGTGCCACGTCTCTGAAATGTTGAGATTTCTCAGCGACAAAAATGATCCAGGCATTAAAAAAAAAAAAAATAAAATAAAATCCCCGACTCAGGTTTTAAAATAGGAATAGAACTACCTTAAAATTCCCCATAGTTTTAATGAAAGTGTCCATTGAATTTACTGAGGATAAAAGAGTGATTTACCTCAAAACCTACTATCTCTGCCTCCCCAAAGGACTTACGAGGCTTGCCCATCGTTTTTGAACTTCAGAATAAATGAAACATTGATCAGAGATGTCATTGACACATTACTTCTTCTTGTCCATCACTTGTGCAACACTGGCCTCTTAGAGGGAAACAGGCCCCACAATCATGTTTCCTCCCGACTCTAAGAAAATAGAAGCTGCAAATGGGCTGGTGAATTATGTGCCTTCCAGTGATTTGAAGGGAAGCATTTACTGAGGGAGAAAATTGTTTTAATCTTATAACAACCAAGGAGGAGAGTTTGTAAAAACACAGCACACCTACACATACACTTGATTTTGTTGCATAGAAACACATGGGAACATTTTCTCCCCCCACCAACTCGCCTGATGCCTCAGCTGAGGGATCTTGCTTTGGTCTGGGCAGGGGCGGGTGGGCCTGGGGATGTGGGGGGGTGGGGGGGATGGGAAGCATGCGGGTAGATGTGGGGGGTAGTGAAACCACAGTAAAGTCGGCTGGGAATCCCAGGGACTCAGGACAGATCCAGTGCAGGATCAAGGCCCTCCAGTCCCTTCTGGAAACACAGGACCTGCAGGATACCCAGGGTTCTGCTTCCGCAAGACCCAACTCCTCAAATCACAGGATTGAGGAGGCTGGTGCCACCTTTTCCCAAGCCGACTTGAATAACTTCCTGGCAAACCCACCCCGGTCCTCCTTACCATTGGTATCCCTCCCAGAACTCAACACATGGGGTGTTTTATGAGTTTAGTGTCCACAGTAGCCAAAGACAACAAACAGACAAGCAAATAAATTCAAATCTCAGGATGTCAGTTCTAGAAATGACTAGAGGGGAAAAATAAGAATGGTAAGTGGTCTAAAAAAAAAAATTCATGCTTCCCATTTCTGGAGGGAAGAGGAAAGAAAGGAAGGAGGATGGAGGGAAGGAAACAAAGGCTCCGTATGCATGCATATATAGCCCTCTCGGTGTAGACAAATGCACCACAAGGCAGTTCCAAGAGCATGTGTGAGCTGCTGGGGAGAGGGCGGAGGAGTGTGTAAAGGAGGACTTTCACATTTTGCTTGATGTATTTTTTACCAAGGGACCTAATAATGGCGTACTTGTGTCGTTTTCAAAAAGGGGTGGGGGGGGGAAGATTTTAAACAGAAACGTCCAGATTTGGAGGAGAAAATTACAAGTGGCTTGTTTGTATGAAGCACATTATGAATGAACCATGGTAACACAGCAAATGAAGAAGTGAAGGGAACTTGGTATTTATACCCTTCGTCCAGTTCACGTCCCTTTGTCTCCTTTAAGAGAATGCATTTCGCACAAAGATGTGCCTTGGTCAAGAGAGAAAGAGGTAGTTTCTGGAAATACAGTTCATGCTCCGATCATTTCTAAGAGACCCAGAATATATCGTCTGAGAATGGTTCTTCCACACTATGGAGAGTCCATATCCTAGTAACAAAAAGTTCGGAACCTCTAGGCGCTGGGTATTTTCTTGGCACCTTTGGTTTAAAGGGAAGGGTGACTAAACTGTTAGTGATTGTTTTTGCGTTTTATTAGAATGCCTGGTTCACCTCCATTAGTGCCTGTGCGCCTTAGACCCTGACACAGAAAGGTGTACATGAGGCTCAGCCTGTATGGTCTTCCCCTTTCCCTGATCAACTCCCTGTCCTCTGTGCCAGGCTTTTCACACGACACTGCACTGCTCTTTGAGCTCCAAGCAAGCGTATGTGTGTGTCTGTGTGTATGAGTGTCCTCTTCCCAAGCAGGTGACATTGTAGGGGAAGAAAACAATTTTTTTTTTTCCTTCTACCCTTGTAGGTTCTCACACTGGGGCTCTGTTAAATTAGACCAACAAAAGAGTTTCACAAGAGAAAACATCCATTTGTTATGTGTGTGGCACCTTACACGGGAGAAAACTCAGGAAGAGTAACTCAGAGGGATGTTATACGGTGCCAGTGGGCTTCCATATCATCTTAGCAAAGAATGATAAATTAGTAACAAAATGACCAGACAAAGGAAAACGTTCTTAGATTTCCAAGGACAGCAAACTATGGGAAGGCAAATAAAAGGGGAAACTGATAGCAGGGATTCATGGCCGTCCTGTTCTCCAGAGGTTTCTGTACTTAGGTAAGGGAAACTCCGAGAAGGTGTTGTTCTGCATCTGTTTTTTTTCTCATTTGCCTCCAGCTCAAAATAATTCTTATGGCAAAGTGGCATATTTGGGGGTGGCATGTTCTGATCCCCTACAGTGTGCATGCTTCTCACATGCTCTGTGCTCACCCTTTAGCCCCTCAACTTAACTATAGGTGCTTCACATAGTATACCTTTAATAAATACTTTTTTGGGGGGGGTGGAGGTGCTCTTTGCTCGTGTATTGTCTTTCACGAGGTAAGGCTGTGTAACAAATATCCCCACCCCTCAGTGGCTTGCTGCACTATGGTTTCTCCCGCCTGTTACCTGACGGTGGCCAGTTGTCTGTGGCTCTGCACCATGTGTCTTCTTCATTCTGGGACCCAGACTGAGGGAGCAGCCACTGGCAGGAAGACGCAAAGAGAAAAGAGCAACGGAACTGGGGGAACCACGCAATGGCTCTTAAAACCTCTGCTCAAACTTTGCACGTCACATCTGCTCACGTTTCGGTGCCGAAGCAAGTCGCATGTTCAAGTCCAACAATGGGACAGAGGATATTCCTCCATGGGAAGGCTCTGCAGTTCCCGTAGCTACAGATGGGATGTCCTGGGATGTTCGATTCTGTCACAGGGAGGGCCAGGACTGGTGATAGAGGCAGCGTGCCTCCAGTGCCTGGGGCCACTTGGGCTAAGCTGCCTTCTTGTCAGCCCATCCCAAGTTGGGTCTCTGCCCTTTTTCTTTTTTGTATCCATTTTCTCTTTTTCTTTTACATTTCTATTGTTGTTTTTCTAATTCTAAAAGCACCACCTTCTCACTGTGGTGTATTTCAGACAAAGTGAAAGCATACCTTTTATCACCCTCACTAAAGAACTTTCCATCCCAGAAGCAATCACCAGGAACCATTTGGGGTGTATTGTTGCAGATGGGTCCCATGCTTATACAACCACATAAAGCGTATACACATAAATACGATTTTAGGTGAGTAACCTCTTCCTACCCATCTCCAGATTATTTTGTGACCACACTTTGTAGTTCGCATTATGTCTTTTTATTGAGCTGCCTTATTCTTTTTATGACTATACAGTATTCCATGCTACAGGCGTTCCACATCGACTTATTATTTCCCTGCTCATGGAGATTTATTTTGTTTCCATTTTGTTCTACTACAAAAACGCTGCAAAGAACATCCTACATGCACATGTGCAGGTAGTTTTGCAAACTGGATCCCTGGAAGTGGATTTGCTGGGTTAGCGCATTTTGCATTTTGACGGATACTGCCAGGTTTTTCTCCTGAAAGACCGTGCTAGTTCATACCCTCCCCAATGTGGCTAACGTGCCTGTTTTCACTCTACCCAGCCCTCACGTTTCTTTTAACATTTCACTTTGATAGACACAGATTCACGTAGAAATTGCGAATGTCGTACAGACATTAGCTGTACACAAAATTGGTATAACCAGTAAACTCCTCACCCAGCTGCCCCCGAAGATAGCCCCTTACGTAACCACAGTGTCGTTACCAAAGCCAGGAAATGGACATTGGTGCCAAAGTAGGTGCTACTTGGATTTCACCTGTGTTTGCACGCACCCTTCTTTTTTTCTTTTGGTAAGTAGGCCTGCAAGATTTCATCACGTGTATAGTTTTGCCGGGAACCTTTTTTTTATAAATTTCATTTATGCCTTTGGAGAGGGGGTTGCAGAGAGAGAGGGAGAGAGAGGACCCCAAGGCAGCCTGATGGGAGGCTCCGGTGCACAAAGTGTGAGATCATGGCCGGAGACAAAACCAAGAGACAGACCCTTAGCCGACTGAGCCCCCCGAGTTCCCCTCGCCAGGAACCTTGTGAACTTAATACATAGTAGTTTTGTTTGCAAGAAATGAACCTTTATCCTCTGTGCAATTTATTTCTGGGGTGTGGCATCCTTCCGAGTTGCTATGACGGTAGGAATGTTTGAGTCTAGATCCAGTGCAAGCAGGCTGTCAGTTTTCAGCGTGAGGTGATCCACCGCTAGGAATTTTCCAGCTTTCCCTCCAGCACCCCCCCCCCCCGAGACTGGGGCTCTAACACCCAGGACAACCTCCTGACCTCAGCAGGCATCAGCTTTCTGTTGCTAATTAAACTGAAAACCTGAGTGGGGTGCAGCTTAATTATTCAGACTCGCAAACCTCGGATGAATGTGCATGAAAACTTTCTGGGAAATTAATCTTTGAGAAGTAAAACATGCCATCTCATTTTACTTAAAAAAAGGAAGAAAATTAATGTGAGCGCTGGTGCTTCCTGTGTGTTTATACTGAGTCCTTTCACTTAGAATCGAGCCATTATGAGCGCGTTTGTTCTTGATGAAAGGAACCCAGCATTAGACCGGAAATAGGATGTGTTGAAATCAATTTAGTGTCAACCACATCAAGCCTTTCTAAAATTGTAGGTTTTACACAACTTTAAAACATGACTTGTTTATTTGGTAGAATTTAACTGTGATTCCTATTTCTCCGAAACAGACAGAAAGACAGAGAGTCAGAGCAAATTGCAGGTGGGCAGTGTCCCGGGGCAAGGAAATGCGATTTTCGAAGGCCTCCGCTGTGTCACACCCCCCCCTGCCCCTGCCATTGCGGGTCTGGTGCATTAGGAGTGACACGAGGATTTTTCAAGGCTGCCTGCTTTGATGGCACTCTTGCTTTGTGCATTCACGTGGGGTCTTCGTGAGGGTTTCCATTTGAATGGAGAGGGTGAAGGTGCAGATGTTAGGTGTTAGGTGATGGGCATCACTTAACCCAGGATGGCCCGGACCATGGGGCGAGGTGCGTGTGCTGCGTAAATTACCCCTGTGAATTACCCTGTCCTTGCCAGCTAAGAAATCAATCCCGGAGGTGGAGTACAAGCCATTTTTTTAGTTTCTTGGTATTGGCAGGCATTCACATGAGAAAAAGACAGACAAGAAATGCTCTGGGGGACCCAGATATGCAGGAGGGGGTGTTGCAAGGCTGGCCAGTGCCGGGAAGTCCCTCTCCCCTAAAAGCTGGTCTCAGCTCCCATGACTGAGCACCAGGGTTTCATGCTGGGCCAGGACCCCTGCTCTGGGCACACAGCAGGATCTTAGGGGCTGGAGAGGACCGTAGGACTCACCCAGTTTACTCCTTTTATGATGGTGGCCTATAACTGAGTGACACCCCCCTTCAGTCTCTGCAAGCCACCCATGGATGGAGCAGGCTGGGGCTGGGGGTCGTCAGCTCACAGAGCTGGGGGTGACAGAATGGGAGGGCTGGAGCCTCCACGTAGAGCTTTGGTTCCCTTCAAAGCCAACTTGGTTAGTACTGAGCCAGTGCCATCCATAGCATTACCCTGGAACCTTCTATTAGCATAAATCCGGTCGCCCACGGGTATCAGCTTCCTTGCT
This sequence comes from Panthera leo, assembly GCF_018350215.1. Lineage (NCBI taxonomy): Eukaryota > Metazoa > Chordata > Mammalia > Carnivora > Felidae > Panthera > Panthera leo. The sequence goes on along the minus strand of NC_056689.1, from coordinate 72,920,397 downwards.
TTCATTTTCCAGGAGAAGTGGGTTTCTATTTCATCCTCTTCCATTGTGGGGATTAGGAAGGAAAGATGGAATTAGCGTAGGAGGAAGCGGGTTTCCAAATGGATACCCTGGGGAAGAAAAAAACCAAACCAAATAAAACCACAGTAACAAAACAACATCCACCCACCCACTTATCCGTTTGCCCATGAGATATATATGTGCTATGTAGGGAAAGATTTTTAAAAATTTTTTATTCTTAAGCACTCTATACACCCAGTGTGGGGCTCGAACTCACAACCCTGAGATCAGGAGTTGCACACTTCACTGACTGAGCCAACCAGGTGCCCCAACAAAACACTGTAGAAACGATTTTTGTCTGTTCTGTTCACTGCTATATTCTGCCACCTGGAACCGTGCCCAGACCATAATAAGTTCTCAGTAAATCTTTCTGAATGAGAAGAAATACATCATTCATTAAACACACACTTGGAGGCAGAGGGAACAGATCCATCCTTGGGGGCAGGCAGTTTGCAGTCTAGAGGACAGATAGGCGAATGGATCATCATCATGGTTATGTACACCATTCTGAGGTACATCTCTGAGAGCTAAGAGGCTTAATAAGTCCTCTGAAGCCTCCTCTGTTCCCCTTGCCATTCAGTTGGGCCTTGGAAGAAGAGGAAAGACCGTGCGTGTTGTGTGTGCGTGTGTGTATGTGTGTGTGTCTTGTGTACCTATGTGGTGTGTGTGTGTGTGTGTGTGTGCGTGTGTGTATGTGTGTGTGTCTCGTGTACCTATGTGGTGTGTGTGTGTGTGTGCGTGTGTGTATGTGTGTGTGTCTCGTGTACCTATGTGGTGTGTGTGTGTGTGTGTGTGTGTGTGTGTGCATATGTGTTTGCTCAGGTCATCCAGCACTATGTGGGAAACTAGAATCTGAACTCACATCTCCTGCTTCCAAGTGCCGTGTCCCATTCACAAACTGGGTCCCAAAGGTGCTGTCTAGTAGAGGAAGGGGCAGAAGCCCCTGCCTTCAGGGGATAGCCCAAAGCAGGTTGGAAAGGTGACCAGAGGAAGTCACAGCTTTTGCTGAGAGCTGTGCTTGAGACTCTGGGAGCAGGAATGATGACCAGTCAAGGATCAGAGATGGCCAGTGAGCTGGAGTTGAGGATCGGGGCAAACCCTGTCAAGTCCGAGGCCAGGAGGGGCAAATGCCTTCAAACCTGGGATAAGATTTTGTTTGAAGATGGTGCTCACATATTAAAAGTCATTTAAAAGTCACTGATCTGAGCACCTGGGCGGCTCAGTCGATTAAGTGTCTGACTCTTGATTTTGGCTCAGGTTGTGATCTCATGGCTTGTGAGCTCGAGCCCCACGTCAGGCTCTGCACTAACAGCACAGAGCCTGCTTGGGATTCTCACTCTCACTCTCTCTCGCTCTCTCTCAAAATAAATAAATAAACATTTTTTAAAAAGTCGCTGATCTGGACTGTGATCACAGGTGAGAAAAGTCAGGTCATGAGAGGTTAACGGAGAGACACAGGGGGTTAGTGGCTAGTGGCCGTGCGGGTGGCCACCTGTCTCAGTGTGCCTGGGACCTCCCTTGTTTTAAAATGGAAAGTCTGGAGTCCTGGGAACCCCCTCGGTCCCGGGAAAACTGGGGCAATTGGTCACACCGGTGGCCATGCGATCTTAGCTGAACCTTCCAGGGCATTGCAGTCGCCTCCTGCCGGGGCTTCCTGCCTCTTTCCTGGCCTGCCTGCCCCAGCCCTCCACCCTGCAGAGGAACGGCCCGCTCACGTCATTTCCCCACCGAGAGCCCACGAAGATCCACCACGAGGGTGTGCGAGCCACACTCTCCAGCCTGGCTCGCAAGGCTGTGCGTGATCCGGCCCCTACCTCTGCCGTCCCTTCCTCCAGGAGCATTGAAACTACTCCGACCTTCCACCTCTAGGTCTTTGCCCAATCTGTGCCCTCTGCTGGGTGTGCCCTTCGATCAGCATTCCTGGCTAAAGCCAGCTGTCCCCTCTGGGCCTCTGGGAAGTGTCCCCCAGCATCCAGTCCCTAGAGGGAGCCGATGCATTTTTCCTGCATGGCGTGGTGCGGTGTATGGGTTCCTATTACGCGTGCGCTTCCACAAAGCACAAGTGATTCGCTCGCGGCACACGTTCAAGAAACGATCCTGTGGAGCCCAAGCTTCTGACTCCTGGCCCGTGGATCCTTCTACCACCCTGCCCAGACTGTAAGCTCCCAGGGGTCAAGGCCTGTGTGACCCACAGCCTACGGGCCCAAACGAAGAAGCAGCCCTCAGCGAGGTGCTGTCAGCCCTGTGCAGCAACCAAGAAGTAGAACGGATTTACACAGACATGTCCCAGGTGTGTTTATTAGCGTCTTGAAAGCTGTTGTTCAAATGACAAGGAATAAATACCTAGCCGCCGGGGTCTGGGCTCCAAAGAGAAAGCTGGAGCTCCCCCTGGTGGCTGCAGAAAGTTAGCGCTGCCAGCCTGCTCCTGTGTGTGGGAAATGAGGGACCCCGCGCCACCCTGGTGGATTTCATTCCTGTGGGGTTTCCCTCCAGTTCTTCAAGACTAGGCCCCAAGGAGCAAGAACAACCAGGGAAAATAAAATCATTGCAGTGGAGAATCCAAGCCCCCAAGTAGCTCTGCTACATCTTCGTCTTTGAAGAGGGAGGGAAATGATACAGTTAGAATTTGACAATGACCAAGTCGAAGTTTTCCTGGTGTAAAAAGCCTTCAAAGCTATCTATCACTCCTGTCAAATCATACAAGCCAGTTGCCCTCAGCTCGGGGACTGTGCTCTCTACCCCAACCAGAGAGTTGGCTGGGCAGAGACTGTCCCCTGGAGGAGATGTCTCAAGACTCTGTGGCTTGCCCCCAGATCTGTGTCCTGTGTCTCCACTAGGATGTTGCAAGGCCACAGCTGGAGGCTTCTCTCTCTGTGTTAAAAGCCCTCACCCTTTTATTTTTATTAGGCTTATTTATTTATTTTGAGAGAGAGAGAGAGAGAGAGAACAAGTGGGTGAAGAACGGAGAGGGAGGGAGAGAGAGAGAATCCCAAGCAGGCTTCATGCTGTTAGCATAGAGCCAATGTGGGGCTCGAACTCATGAAGCCTGAGATCATGACCTGAACCGAAATCAGGAGTCGGATAGTTAACCAACTAAGCCACCCAGGTGCTCTGGGCCTTCACCCTTTCAAACAAAGCTTTTGTGGAAGGGGTAATAGTCTAAGTCCCATCAACCCTGTGCTGGTCTCTGTGGTATGAATGTCATCACTTGGGGCTGACTTGGTTGTGATGGGGATGGTGACGAAGGAACAGGCCCAAATCCTGGGGCAGGACCGGCGTGGGGCCCAGGGGCCCAGAGCAGCAAGCCCTATAGGGGAGAAGGGGGACAGAAGGAGGGCAGAGAGCACTGCAAAGACCAGCCTTCTCTACCTGTACTGTTGTCCTGAAAGCTTTGTCATTGGTCTAAAGTTTATTTTTGGAGTCTTAAGCTGGCTTACTGTTTCTCAAGTTTTAATCACTCGAGTAATAATAATAGTTATTATCGTGGTAACTACCATTTACTGCGTTCTTATTAAATACCAAGGACTGTTCAGATGCTTTGCAGGTGTTATCTTAATTTATGAAGTACGATTTTGTATTGTGTGTAATTTATTTAATCCTCATTACGCTGCTATAATGCTGGAACTATTATTATTCCCATCTTAGAAATGAGATTTTTTTTTTTGCCAAATAATACTGTGTTATGATTGTAAAAATATTTTCCTGTGAATTTCATCCTCTTACTAAATAAGTCCATTTTTAAGGAAACCTGATTTTCCTACTATAAATGGAAAACTACATTACCTGTCTTAAGTAGGAGCAAACTATTTTTAAAATCTATTGAAATAATATTTGCCCAGGTGTCACCCCAAATCATCTTCTATACCACCAGCAGACAGCCAGGTATGTCTGGGGAAATACTACCTTAGAAGTAGAAGGGACCCCTCCAGCAAGGGGAATGGAAGGGAGCCCTCCAGGGTGGAAGAAAGTCACTGTGCATGTTTGGATTTGAGAGTGAACTGTGCTCCGTAGGGACTTGCTTTAAGAATGTTTGGATTTAATTGCTTTTCTTTACCCAGCTTCTAAGACGGATGCTTAGCTCATTAATCTTCAGCCTTTCTTCTTTTTTATTTAAAAGAAGAATATAAACAATTAAGGCTATAAACTTCTCTGTACTGTGCCAGCTGTATCCCATGCGTTTTGATTAGAGTATTTTCTTTATTGTTCACTTCTAATTATTTTCTTAATTATGATTATCATTTCTTTTTTGACCAAAGGGTTATTTAAAGCAGGAAAGACCTTGGGTCTTTGGGTCATTCCAAACATGTGGATTTAAAAAATAATTATCTTTTTACTATTGATTTCCAGTTTACAAATTATGATCAAAGAGCAGGACTTGTATGTTTTCAGTCCTTTGACATTCATTAGGACACGCTTTATGGTCCAATACATAGTCAAATAGTTGGATTAAAAAATATTATCTGAAAATCTTTATCTTTTACCAAGAGCATTTGGTCCTTTTACATTTATTGTAATCATTGATAAATTAGGATTAGTGCCTATCATCTCATCTCATGCTTTCTATTTTTTCCCTTTCATTTTCTTGCTGCCTTTTGTCTTTTTTTTTTAAGAGAGAGTGACAGAGAGAGAGAGAGAGAGAGAGCGCATGCACATGCATGTGTGCATAGAGGCACAGGAAAAGGGAGAGAGAGTCTTAAACAAGCTCCATGCCCAGCACAGAGCCCGATGAGGGGCTTGATCCCATGATCCTGGAATCACGACCTGAGCCGAAATCAAGAGTCAGACACTCAGCCAGCCCATACACCCCTCTTGCTGCCTCTTGAATTTTTTTTTTTTTTCTTACTGCATCTTTACCTTCTATTAGTCTGGGACTCACATACTTTGTTTCCATCAGTTTAGTGGTTACTCTAGAAATTACAATATGCCCACTCAATTTTATCAGAATCTAAAAGATAATGAATACCTCTACCTTCCCTCCACATAACATAGGGGTCTCAGAACACTTTAATTTTATTCTCCCTTTCCTGGTTTGCATGCTATTCCTGTGATATCTTTTAGTTTTATTTGTTTTTAAGTGCACAAGGCATTATCATTGTTGGTTTTTTTTAAGTTTATTTTATTTGTTTTGAGAGAGAGAGAGAGAGAAAGAGAGAGAGAGAGGGAGAATCCCAAGCAGGCTCCATGCTGTCAGCACAGAACCTGATGGGGGGCCCAATCCCAAGAACCGTGAGATCATGACCCTAGCCGCAATCAAGAGTCAGACAAAGCCAACAATGCCCCAACCATTGTTGTTTTATAGAGGCAATGCTTGTTTTATACAGGCAATTCTTGTTTAAATTTCAGTGCATTTCATTCCTCCTTACATCTTAGATCTTCAAACTGGAATCGCTTTCCTACTGTCTGAGATTCATCCTGTAGAGTTTCCTTTACTGAGTTTTGCTGGTGGCAAATTCTAGGTTTTTTTTAATATTGTTTTAATGTTTATTTTTGAGAGAGAGAGACAGAATGTGAGTGGGGGAGGGGCAGAGAGCAAGAGAGACACAGAATCTGAAGCAGGCTCTGGGCTGTGAGCTGTCAGCACAGAACCTGACATGGGGCTCAAACTCACTAACCGTGAAATCATGACCTGAGCCAAAGTCGGATGCTTAACCAACTGAGCCACCCAGGCACCCTTCTAGTTTTTTTGTTGGTTTGAAAATGTCTATATTTCACCTTGCTCTTGAAATATATTGTCAGTGGGCACAGAATTCTAGGTAGACAGTTATTTTTCTCTTAGCACATTGAAGGCACCATTCCATTCTTAACTATTTTTTAGGTTTATTTATTTATTGTGTGTGCGAGAGAGAGAAAGCAAGTGAGTGTGAGTGGGGGAGGGAGAGAGTATCCCGAGCAGGCTCCATGCTCAGTGCGGAGTCCAATGCGGGGCTTAATCTCAGGACCCTAGGGTCATGACCTGAGCCAAAATTTAAGCATCCGTCGCTCACCCGACTGAACACCCCAGTGCCCATGTTTTCAGTCCATTCTTCCAGCTCCCATTCTTGCTATTATGACTCAATTGTTGGGGCGCCTGGGTGGCTCAGCCGGTTGAGCGTCGGACTTCGGCTCAGGTCATGATCTCGCGGTCTGTGAGTTCGAGCCCCGCGTCGGGCTCTGTGCTGATGGCTCAGAGCCTGGAGCCTGCTTCTGATTCTGTGTCTCCCTCTCTCTCTGCCCCTCCCCTGCTCATGCTCTGTCTCTCTCTGCCTCAAAAATAAAATAAACATTAAAAAAAAAAAAAGAGTCCATTGTCAGTCTATTGTACTGAAAGCCTCCTCTTCTTTCTGACTGCATTTAAAAATCTTCCCTTTGTCTTTGGTACGCAGCAATTTTACCATGATGTGTCAAGGCATGTATTTCTTTTCATTTTTCTTGCTTTGGGTTTTTTGGGCTTTTTGAATCCAGGGGCTTGTAGCTTTCATCAGTTCTGGAAGGTTCTCAGCCCTTGTCTCTTCTTATATTGCCTTTCTTTTCCTTATAGAGCTTCTCACTCTATGCTCTCGGTCTCTTAACTTCCTTTTATATTTCCCAATTGTTGTCCCTCAAAGGATAATTTTCTGGGACCTGTATTCTGGATGGATAGCTTTTTCTGATCTAATTACTGATTCTCTTATCCAGGAGGTATCAGCTTTAATTATGAAAATTTTCAGTTCTAGACATTCTCTTTGGTTCTTTTTCAAATATACATAGATATACATATATATACGTATATATATGTATATGTATATACGTATATATATGCATATATATGTGTGTGTGTGTGTGTATATATATATATATATATATATATATATATATATATATATATAATTGTTTGTTTCTTTCACAGATTCCCAAGCTTGTCTTTTAGTAAACCTAATTGGTTTATTGTCTATGACTGTTAATTCCAGAATATGAGGGACCACTCCTCCACTCATTTGATCAGAAGCATCTTTACCCCATCGAGGAAGATAACACAGGCATCTACATCACATGCCTCATCATGCTGATCTCCTTCTGGGAACAACCCTGAAAACGGAGTCATTACCTAGGGCAGACTTTCGGCCATCGGGCAAGTCCAAGTTAGGGCTGGGATTCTGGCTTGTTTTGTATCTTGTATCTGCCCTATTCTCCCCCATGTCTTTCTGACATGGAGACAGGAGGGGCGTGGTTTTAGTCCCAAGTAGAGAGTCCAAGGGAGAGGGGTGCTCTGAAGATTTTCCAGGTACCCAGGAGCCTCTGGAGATAGGACAGTGAGGAGAGTCGTGGCTTCAAACAATCCATGTGACAGAAGAAAAAACATCCCCGTGGGCTTTTCATGCCGCGTAGTTGCGGACCTGGGTTGGGTTGCTCCGTTCATTTGCTTGGATGACTGATGTCCGTGGATGTACGTGGCTTCACATCACGCATGTAAAATTCATCAGCCTGGTGCCTGAGACATAAAAATGTTCAAAAAGTGTTCACAGCCCTCATGATTATTGTGGTTGCCATTATCATTACGTTCCCAGGAAATACTGGTCTGTTGAGTCAACACGTCCAATGTCACCAAGTCGTGGGTCTTTTCAAAAGGACCAGGTCACCTGAGCAGGCGGAACTTGCATTTTCTGCCCAAGTAGTAAGCTTAGAGCGGTGCCTGGGATGTGGGAGATGTGGAGGGGCGCCGTGGTAGCAGTGGAGCCTGTTTGCCGAGACGGGAGATGGGCAGGCAGGGGAGAGGGGAGGTGCACGCCCAGGGAAGGGAAGGTGAGCCAAGGGAATGTCCGTGGGGGTGGAGGCGGGTAGGAGGAGGGTGGTGAATAGGAGGTGCCAACATTTTCTCCACGATTTTGTTACATCTTGGGGAAAACGGGGGCTGAGGAGGGCCCTATGATGACAGCCTGAATTGGGTAAAATTTAAGGATAGGGAATTACTAATTAGTAATAAGGTGGAATACTTAAGTGTATGAAATGAATAATATGTAGCTAAAAAATAATGATACAGCATTAGGCATTTGAGACATGTGGACGCCAAGCAATTAACCTCTATTCTTCCCCTGAATCGCGGTTGTGCTAATTGGCTCCTTTCCTCTGACGGGGCGATATTAACCTTTCTATTTTTCTCTAAAGGAGCAGGTACGTGGGGTAGATGTGCTGCTCCGGTTTGGAAGAGAGGTATTTTTTTTCCTGAATAATAACCCGTTTGCAATTTTTCTCCCAAATTGTTGCGTTACAAAGGTTCTGTCAGGTTTTCCTGATAAGGCTCCCCAGAGATGGAAAAGGTGGTTTGAACACATATCCGTGTCTTACCAGCTTCTTGCTCAAGCAACACGACCTTTTGGAAGACTGCACACGTGAAGCCCTGTCCTGGGTGCTGGGGACACAGCACAAGCCAGACAGCCTCCTACGCTCATGGAGCTCGTGACTCAGTGAGGGAGGAACCCCAAAGGCAAATGACCACGTGGGTGTCTGATACAGTCTTGGAGCTAGGAAGTAAAAGAAAATTGGCGAAAGAGAATGTCAGGAAGGGAGGAAGTGCCTTGTAAGGCAGGGTGGTTGGGAGGGCTTCTCTGAGGAGGCAGTATTTGAGCTGAGACAGGATGGAAGGGAGGTAAAGAGGCTTGTAGCTATTTGGAGGATCAGTATTCTAGGCAGAGGTAATAGCAAGTGCAAAGGCCCTGGGGCTGGCGTGTACTTAGAGTGTGAGAATCAGCAAGCTGGCCAATGTGGCCTGGGCAGAGTGAGAACAGGGAGAGGAGGAAGACATTAGGTTGGAAAGCTCAGGAGGGCCACATTATGCAGGGCCTCGAGGGCCATGGTAAGGACCTTGTGTTGATTTCCAGAGTCCTGTGAAGCCACTGGCAGCGTGTGAGCAGAGTCTGAGGAGAAAGGCTCTCCCTGGCTGCTGTGGGGAGAAGAGGCTGAGAGGAACAAGGGCCACAGGCATGGAGGTGTAGTGACAAACGGAATCAAGATGGACACGTGGGCATAAAAGATCCGGTGACCCTGACCCGTAGTCTGGTGAAATAGAGCCTCCCAAGATACAAAGCATGGACAGAGACCGTGCCCTGCCCACCTAGAAACAAATATTAGGCATTTGAAAAACCCAGTCGGGTGGAGAGCAGTCACATCAAATTCACTCTGTGATGTGTTAATAGTCAATATCATGGATAGCACACATTTAAAAAGGGACCTGGCAATTCCACACCCAGGACTTTACCCAGAGAGACAAATGCACGGTAGCACAGTACGTAATTCATGTGCAAGGTGCTTCCTAGTAGAAAAACTGTGGCCAAGCCTAACGTTCATCAGTAGAGGAGTATTTAAGCTGTGGTACATTCAGGCTTTCAAATAGTGTCTTCAAGCTGATAGTTTTTGTTTTTGTTTTTGTTTTTGTTTTTTTGTTTTACAAATCATACCCTACAGAAGAGAAAAAATGAAAGGTAAAATCCCATTCATCTTTTGCTTTCCCAGTCATATTTCCCAAAAGGGTTTGTTGAGTATCCTTCAAGGAACACTTTCTTCTGGGTGCCTGGGTGGCTCAGTCGGTTAAGCGTCTGACTTCAACTCAGGTCATGATCTTGCACTCCGTGAGTTCGAGCCCCACATCGGGCTCCGTGCTGACAGCTCAGAGCCTGGAGCCTGCATCAGATTCTGTGTCTCCCTCTCTCTCTCTGGCCCTCCCCCGCTCAGGCTCTGTCTGTCTGTCTCTTGAAAATAAATAAACATTAAAAAAATTAAAAAAAAGAAACATTTCCTCAGAAACAGGCATATCCGTTTATATTCTTTACATACATAAATGCGTAAAGATTCTTTTTAGGTAAAAATAGGACAGTTCTATAAACATTATTTTGCAATGTGATTTCATCTCACTCTATGATAGATCTTTGACATTTAGCCACATCAGTACATTAGATTAATAGCTGCCTAGTATCGATATACCAAACTTCACTTAGTCAGTCTGCTATTAATGGATATTTTCTTACATATATGTCACATTTGTGTTACTCAAGGGTATATTTTCACAAGTATACTTTTTACAATTTAAAACATTAAGAATGAGGATGTGGTATGTATTTCTTGTGCAGATACCCACAATGTATTGTGGAGAGAAAAACAGGCTGCAAAATAGTACGCGTTGCATGGTCCTATTGATGTAAATTTGTGTATGTCTCTGTGTGTATATATTTATAGAATCTGGAGGGATGCTTGCTAAAATGCTAATAGGAGTTATTGACCACAGCCTAGTGATTGTAGGTGTTTTTTCTCTTTAGTGCTTTTCATGCTTATTGTTATTATTTAGAATTGGAATATGGATTTTGGGGGGGGAAAGCAAGCTACTTTATATTTGGAGCAAAATTCATTGGGAGCTTAAAATACTTGCGTTTGGATCTGTACTTTTCTTATTGGGTTCACTCGAGAGTTAAACTGTCCCTTTTTTCCTTCTCCAGTTGCCAACACCCAAGCAGCGCGAATTGTGGACCTGAGCGCAGTTCACGGGCTGCACCACAAGAGGGCAGTGTTTGCAGGACATTTTGCGCCTGGCCGCCTCCCGCGGCTCGCCAGGGACTAGAATTTTGCAGGATGTCCTCTCTGCGCGGCCAGAGCAGAGCCGAGATGCATGTCCTGTGGCTTCCAGTTTGAGCCGTGACACATGTTCTTCCGTCAACGGGGGTGCGTGCGTGCGGGTGGCACTAGGGAGGCATCTGTCTGCGGCCCCGCCCTCTCCAAGCCGCCCCCACAGCCTTCCCACCGGACCTGGCCTCGGGTCAGGTCACGGAACCCACCCACCCAGTCTGGGCCCAGCCGGCTTCTGCCCCCAGGGCTGACCTGAGCCAGAGGGAACGGGATATCCCCTCACCCCCTTCAACAGCCGCCCCCTGCGATGCTGATTTGGAGCTCCGGCAGCGCCCCACCCGCCCAGCCACATTCTGACCAGGTCCCTCGGGTCTTAATTCCCCATACGAGGTAGCTGCCTGGTCTTCTCTCCCCTCCTCCTCTCTTTCACCTTCTTAAAAAATTTTTTTGTTTTGAAAAAGCAATGCATATTCATGACAAAAATTCAAATAACCCAAAAGGAGGAGCTGATGAAAAGCAGGTCTCCCCTCCCTTCCGCGCTTCCCAGTTTTCTCCCCTCAGGCCATAAAGGCTAAGAGGTTTTAGCCACAGTCTCTTCCCAGAGGTTCTGGGTGCCTATGCAGGTACAGATGAGCAAGCAGGTGTTCAAAACCACCTTGGCTCCTGGTTCCCTTTTACTTAGGCACGGGAAACCCTTCTGCCATCGGTTCATGAGCAGCTGCCCGGGTACTTTCTTCACTGGCCTCGGAGCATTCTATTGTGTGGATGCACCATGCTTGCTTTAACCATCCCTCCTGGGGGACGCGTGGGCCCTTTCCAGTCTCTTGTTCTCGGGAGCGGAGGGCAGGGACTATGTCGCAGGCCCAGCTTTAAGCACAGGTGTAAAATGCACGTGCACTGACTTCTCAGAAGTGGAGTGGCCGGGCGGAGGGTGCAGATGGGCTGAGCTTTCATAGTCGTTGCCACATCGCCCTTCAAAGACGTTTTGAACCAACTCTACGTGGATCTAATCCCAGCGTGAGTGCCCTTTGTCAGGTTGACGGGTTACGGGTTCTCAGTCTTGACCGAGGTCAGAATTACCTGGGGAAGCTTTCTAAAAATGCCAGTTCCTAGGCCGTATCCATATCCCAGCCTGATGAAATCAGAATGAGACAGTTTTGTGTGTGTGTGTGTGTGTGTGTGTGTGTGTGTGTGTGTGTTGGGGGCTGCTGGTTAAGGGGAAGGGGACTGGCGTTGGCACTTAAAACATTTCCCCCCCAAGATTCTACTGGGCAGGCAGGGGTGAAAGACGCTATGATTCATGGAAAACACCTCGTGGATTTAAGCGTATATTCCTTTAATTATGAAAGGAAGACGAACATTTTTCTTTGAGAACAGTGATTTAGACTTTTCTTGAATCGCAGACCCTTTTGAGGTTCCGAACAAAATCACTGGATCTTCTATCCGGAAAAAAAAGAAAGTGCATGCGTGTTGGTCTCAATTTAAGTGATCCTAGACCCTTTGGAGCTCCTCCTCGGGCCTCCTGGGACCCTGAGCCTCAGGTTAAGGACAGGCCCAGAAAATTGTTCCTCCCAGACTCTTTCACGGCGCTCCAGGCCTCGTGTGCTCTCCCTGAAGCCCCACCCGAACCTAACCCCCGTGCCCCTCCTGCTGAGATCTGGCAGGAGCCTCTGCTCCAAAACCGTGTCTGTGTACCCGCAGAATAGCCCAGGTCCTCCTGGTGGGGCTTCCCTGATGCCCACCTCTGAGAGGAGCTGCAGGGAGCTCACAGGGACCCACAGCATGAGGTGCCTGTGCTCAGAGAGCTCACAGTTGGCAGAGGATCGATTCTGCTGTGTGGCAGGGGCTGTGGGGATGGGGCCGACGTGGTGCTGTGGAGCACAGTCGACTCAGGTGGGAGCACAGACTGAGGAGAAGGGTGGCCGGGGCCTCCCTGGGGGCCGGTCCTGGGCCGGAGCTGGCAGGGACGGGATGGGAAGGTGCCACGGGTGTGAGGGAGCTCGTCACCTGCCGAGGAGCTAAGCGCCAGGAAGGTGTAGACACACAGGGAGTTGCCAGTTGTTTGGGGGTGGGATGTAAGGGAGAAGCGAGTCAGGGGAGATAGGAAAGGGCGCGTGGCAGGGCAGACGGATTTCAGGGCAGGGATGTGCCGTTAGCCCACTCGCTCTGTGGGAGTCCAGGCAGGCAGATGGCAAGGAAAGGGCTGATTCTGGGGTGTTAGGGCAGCAGGGCTCAGCAGGGGAGCAGGGGGGGTGGGTCACAGGTACCTGGCTTAGGCTGGAGGGTGGTGAGGACCACGGCCAGGGAGGGACGACAGTGCTCAGTGGGCAGGTGTGTGTGTGCACGCAGGGGCGAGGAGAGGGCGGGAGAGCAGGACATGGGTGGACAGCAGAGCGCCGTGCATCCCCAGGCTGGGGGGGTGAGCAGTGTTGGGGGTGGACACCTGCTGACAGGTGCACTGAGGGGCAGTCTTAGAGAGAGTGTCTGGGAGGTGGGCAGCGCTCAGGGGGAGGGGCAGTAGTCCTGGAGCAGAGGGCAGAGTGAGGCAGGGCCACTTCTTTGGCCACCAGGACTGCCCCAGTTCCCACAACTGCTCCGTGTGCCCGTGCCCGCCTCCTCTGCAGGCAGGTCTGGGCAGGGGCCGCCCTGGTTCCTCCCACTCGGGACACCCTGACAGGGCGTCAGTCACTGCCCTTGTTCCAGGAGTCATCCACACGCCTTCCCCAGGATTTGAACATTGCATTGGTCAGGGGGGGAAGGAGTCGGCTAGCTCACCCAGGGAAATCCAGCCCCAGAGCCAGCTCAGAGACCACACCGTGAGGGTTTTCGGTTCAGTTCCTCTGGAACTCTTCTAGTCGCCAGTGCTCCTGAGTATGAGTTACAGAAAGTCATCTCCAGTCCACACAAGCAAAGGAGGCCTTGTACTTAGGGCCCAGGGGCTCCGTGACACCCACAGGGTCACTGCGGCAGAGCCCAGGGCCGGCAGGACTGGGGGCTCCCGGGGCTCCCCTCTCTGGCCTCCCCTCACCCTTTGCAGGCTTGTGCTCAGCATCTCGGGGCCCTACTGACTGGCCCACGTTAGTGTGATAGCTTCGGTCCCACCCAGAGACAGTCTACCTGTATTGATGTCTGCTTATCTCATCTCAACTCAGAGATCTCTGGGAAGGAGCTCCTGGGCCCAGCTCCGTCAGGGACTCACTCCTCAGCCAATCAGCTGGGACATTAGGCACCAGGCCTCACTTTCAGGACATGGTAACGCCCAGGGCAACTATGCTGGGCAGACAGTCCCCCAGGTGTCAAACCCGACTTCCCAAACATAACCGTTAGATGTTCATTCATTCACTCACTCACTCATTCATCTTACGAGCCTTTCTTGAGCAGCTACGGAGTCTAGGCCCCTCTCTAAGTTCTGTGCACACAGAAGTGAACAACACAGACAAAGTTATTGCTGCAACGAAGCCCATACTCTAGTAGAAAGAAGAAGGCCATAAATCAACAACTCAACGAGAAAGATATCAGGGTATGATGTTCTGCAGAACAAGGACGTTGGGCGATGTACCATAGAAACCGGAGACTCTCCACTGCCTCTGGATGACAAGGGATCAACCGGGTAAAGACCCGGTGACAAGCACCAGAGGCAGTGGGAACAGGGGACAGGGACCTGAATGAGTCTGGGGAAAAGTCAGGAGTGTTTAAGACCAGCAGGAAGGTCGCCGGGGACCTGGTATGGAGCCACTGGAAGGTTCTGTCCTTTCAACCAAAGTTTTTGAATATAGAATGCGTACAAATGTTACAAAACTTAAAACACATAAAAGGGTAGACAGTGAAGGCACTGAGTCCTACCCCTTGCACTGCTCAGGGCAGCCCCTATTAGCTACCATAATAAGCGCTCCCAACTCTCAGTGACGTGGCATTCGACAGGCATTCCTCATGACGTAGCCAGGGGCTCCCCAGCTGGCACCCTGCCTCCCCAGGGCCCCATTCTCAGCAGTGATCAGAGATCCGTGTCCTTTCACTATACGGTTCCACCATTCCCAGAGGGCATTTCCAGCCTTATGGGAGGGCTGGGAACAGAGGGGCCTGGCTTAACGGAGACGGGCATCACTCGTAGTCTCGTGGCTCCCGAGTTACCACAAGGGAAGCTGGGAAGTGGGCCTTCCCTGTGGGCCCGGGGAGAGGAAATGGATTGGTGAGCACGTGGCCAGTCTCCGCCCCATTCAGCCACCTGGTTCCCCAAGAGGCCACCACTGTAGCCAAGTCGTTCTGTGTCCTCCCTGGGGGATCTTGTGGACGCATAAGCGAAGACACATCTACATGTACTGTCACTTTAAAGCCCACAAATGCTGGTGTGCCAAGCACATCACACCTTGCTTTATTTCACTTGAGGTTATATTGTGGACGCTGGAGGTTTCAATCTGGGGGACGATGTGCTCCAGTTTCTATTGTACGAAGTGCACCCTGGCCGGTGGGAGAACACAGATTGGGGAGGGGGGAGTGGGAGCTGGAGGCTGGTCGGGAGGCTGTCCCAGGAGGCACGGCTGACCGTGCAACATCACTGAGGCCCACGGTGCTTCTGGTGCAGGCCTCAGGGACACTACCCCTTCCTGCCACCGTGCAGCCACCAGCCTGAATGCTACATGATTTCGTCCCTTGTTTGTTTAACAGTCGATGGGATGTGTGTGAGCCTTACTGGAATATGTTGTCTTGCTTGTTTCTTCTTGGCTTGATTTTGCTTTCCTGTAGTTTGTTCCTTTGCGTTGCTATGTGATCTTCCGTTGGGTGACTATACCACAATTCATTTATCATTGTCCAGGGAAAGGGCATCTTGGTTTTCTTTCTGAATTTGAGCTGTCATGAACAGTGCTGCTATCAACCTTCCCATATCTCCAGCTTTTTAGAGACCGCTCGCTCCAAAGTGGTTGAACCAGTTACTACCCTCTTTGCAAGTCGTGCACAAAGGTGCCTAGCGCTCACCGTTATCTTCACCAACCCTTGGGATCGTCACATTTCTAAATTGTTTGCCAATCGGCAGTTACATCTTTTCATGGCCTCAGCGTGCCTTTTCCTGGTCCCAGCACAGAGCCCGAGCATCTCCATAAACGCCTAGTTTGCCCTTTGTGTGGCCTCCTCTGTGAAGTGCCTGGTCACTGTTTTTCTCCATTAAAAAAAAAAAAATGTTTATTTATTTTTGAGAGAGAGAGAGATGGAGGGCAAGCAGGGGAGGGGCAGAGAGAGAAAGAGGAAAACAGAATCCCAAGCAGGCTCCACGCTGCCAGCGCAGAACCCCATGCGGGGGTCGAACTCACAAATTGTGAGATCATGACCTGAGCTGAAACCAAGAGCTGGAAGCTTAACCCACTGAGCCGCCCAGGTGCCCCTCTATTTTTTTTTTTTTTTTTTTTTAATAAACTGTCTCTTTAAAATTGATATGTGGGCATTTTATTCGTCATGGATACCAGTCCTTTGCCAGTTACAGATGTAATGATCATCATCTCCTGATCTGAGGCTTTCCTTTTTCCAATTTGTGATGTGTCCTTTGATGACTGCTATGTTCTGATTTTAACATAGGAGGGTATTAACACTCTTTTACGCTTTGCACGTTTTGAGTCTTGTTTTAAGAAATCCTTACTGTATTGAGTTGGATTTCATGACTGGACTCAAGGACCCCAGGTCCACAGGCAGGCGCAGCTCAGGTGGCCAAGGGGCTCCTGGAGAGGCAGAGCCCGGCGCAGCCCCTGGGGCCCCCGGGGCTGGCTGACAGCTGAGAGGTTGATTTAGAATGAGGACGTGAAACAGAAAGATGGGAGGGAGGCTGAGTGCTTTGAATGTGATCCTTTTAGCACCAATTAAGCAATCACCACGGTGGGCAGAGGAAGGGACTTTCTGGGAGCAAGGCCCGGGGAAAGCCTGTCTGCCTGGCCTCACCTTGGCCTCACGGTCCCCTGGTTCCTGCTGCCACCTCCGCCTGTCTTTCTGGAGACATGTCACAGCGACGAGCACCTTCTCGCTGGGAAGGAGAACATCCGTACGCGTGCGCGTCAAATCGCTCAGGGCTGACTTGGCGGCGTTTACGATAATAATAATTGACGGGGCCACCGCGGCACGGATTGGGTGGCAAGAGAGTGAGCCACAGGGTGGCCCAGAGCAGGAGTTCTTAATGGGGCTCGGAGTCACGGGGTCAGAAAAAATTCATGGCCCTTATTTTCGCTGCCTCTAGATGAAATTTAGCATTTCCCCCATCGTGAATGTAGGCCGCGCCCCTGACGGTGCAAGCTGTGGCTTGTCCCTCATAGACACCGCAGAGAGTCTTACGTTACCTCCCTTTTCTGGAGAGATCTTGAAACCTCTCCTTCAAGATTACAGGTGTTGTCAGCTTCTACTAGGTCATTATACCGAATGCGCTCAAAGAAAGCACATACATGAGTACCTCACATTTTTTAGAATCTTTTGGGTCAGGTTGAGTGTGTGGCTTCGGCTCGGGTCAGGATCTCACGATTTGTGAGTTTGGGCCCCGCGTCGGGGCTCTCTGCTCTCGGCCTGTCAGCGCAAAGCCCGCTTCTGATCCTGCGTCCCCGTCTCTCTGCCCCTCCCCCGCTTGCGCTCTTCCCCCAAATCGAGAAATATTAAATAAAAAAAGTATTTTGATCATTATGTTGGTAAATAACGAGGTTCCTTTGTAACCCGGCGTGATTTGTTTCATGAGTTTAAAAACACGATTCTGAGGAGGGATCCGTAGGTCTCCCCAGGGGACCAAAGGGTCCCTGAGACGCGGGAGGTTGAGAATGGGACCCTGGAGTGAGGACCCTTCTTCCCAGGGGAAGACGCTAGGCCTTGTGTTCTCAGTCAGGCGCAGTGAGCGGAGGCTGGAGGGGGTGGAGGAGGTGGAGGAGGTGATGGTGCTTTGCAGGTGGGCCCGGAAGGCCTGTTCTTCTCAGCTGCCCGTACCGGGCAGGCCCTGGGCAGATACCCGGGTCCCTACCCTTTGTGTGAGATTGAGCTGGCGCTGACGCGGCTTGTGCCGGTCACCGGCCTTCTCCCACGAACGCGTGCCTCCTCTCAGTAACTCGAAGCTCCTCCAGGGCCGGCTGGCACCGTCCGTGTCCTCTGGCCGTTGCAGTCACCTAAGTGGGTGCGTGCGGATGGGGGAGGGGAGCTGTGACAACACAAGGCTCGAAGCCCTTGTGCGTCCGTCCCCGGCCCCCTCTGTCCTTGCTGTCTCCTCTTCACGCACACACCACCCTACTCGCCATCCACATCGGGCTCTGTGCCCTTCCCCACACGTACCCTGCACCGTCCAGCTTCCGGAACGTGGCTCGCACTCCTAGCTGCCCACGTGTCCATCAGGATAGATTAAGTAAAGCTTGGGGAGCAGACATGTCTCCGGTTCCATCGTGGGCTAGATGCGACTCTGCTCCAGATTGTCTTTGTTTGGAGACAGAGGCTGACAGAGCAGCTGCCACCTAGAACCTTCCCGGTCTCCTGGCAAGGCAGGCAAGAACATGGCATCTTGGCACCGGGTGTCCCTTCCCCCTCAGAACTCATCGGGCAGACGGTCACATGCCCACAGCTGAGTTCAGTGTCTGAGGGAGGGGGCCATGGCCCTGAGGCCACCCACCCCCCGTCCCTTCCATGTCAGGGATGTTCTGTCCCTCTCTCTTAATGGGGCTCTTCTTGCCTGGGCTCCTCTGAGGGAGTTGGTCTCTCCCGCTTTCATGTTCTTTTTTAAAAGTTAAAAAAATTGTTTTAAGTTTATTTATTCTTTAGTTTTGAGAAAGAGAGAGAGAGCGCGCACAAGCGAGGGAGGGGGCAGAGAGAGAGACGGAGAGAGAGAATCCTCAGCAGGCTCCGAGGTGTCAGCACAGAGCCCAATGCCGGGCTTGAACTCACGAACCGAGAGATCATGACCTGAGCTGAAATCAAGAGTCAGATGCTTAACTGACTGAGCCACCCAGGCGCCCCTCATATTCTTGTTTGTCTTGGGCACCCAGACGTGCTTCCGATCTAAACTGCGCTGGACCTTGGCGCTGGGAGATCACTACTGCCGCTGTGTGTAAACTCCCCAGACATTCATCCACGACTTGGGGATTTGCCACGTTGCAAAAAAAAGCCACAGTTGCTCCAGGCCTTGGGATGGCTTTGAAACCGTGTGCCGGGAGTGATGGTCAGTGGCTTGAGAATTTTAAGAAGGATGTTTTGTTGCTTGTCTTGTAAGGAGCGAACTGACCTATGTTAGCATTCAGCGACTTTGTGACCGGAGGGCAGAGGGACACTTCCACCCTGGAGGGATGAAGCCAGGCTTGGGTCACAGGGATTATGGGCCAGACAGGAGGATCTCTTGTCCCTGGGTCGACAGGACAACCAAAGGCTTCAGTCAGAGGGCAGCTCCTTTTGACTGGTCTCTCAAGGGCTTTGGGTCTCCTCGGAAGAATTCTCTGCACCGTCTAAGCTCTGCTGTTAGGGCGCCACCTTGAGGTTTCACTGTGACTAGTCGATGCCCAGTTGCCCTTTTGGGAATTAAGTGCATTGCACAAGATTAGGGGGTTTATGGGAGGGAAAAAAAAAATCCCAACAGTGAATCAGCAAACTCAGGTGCATATTTAAAGGCTATCTTGTTTGGAAGCGTCAGGTAACCATCTCGTGTCGAGTGCTGAAGCATGTCCTTCCCCTTTCCAACCTGTGGCCCATCGGGACACGTGGGGGGATACGGTAGAGCCGGCCGGTGGCAGATCCCGAGAGCCGAACGTTAAATTTTCAGGAATTTTGTGAGTCAGTTGTCAGACACAGGCATCTTGTTGAAAATTAAGATAGAATATAACAATGGAATAAATTATATTAAAGCTAAAAGTAGTGACAAAACCCGTCCTTTCTAATCGTTTTACTGTGATCACCGTGCTGGAGGTTATTTACGTTTCCTGTATCTATACAGCGGAAATGGGACACAACAGTGAACATCTCTTCCCCACTCCACATTGGGTGACATCACGCGGGTAGGGCTAAAAATCAGCCACGTGGGCGTGTTTACACCGCGGGAATCTTTACATGTTGTTAAACACGTGCCAGCACACTTCTGAGCGTGCATCCTCCCGCTGCAAGTACAATGGGTGTGAGGGTGGAGGGATTCGATGGGGAAGGGAGAAGCAGGAAGCTGCAGGTGGCCGCACTGTGTCTCTGTCCACCTGAGGGGTCCCCACTCATGTCCTCGAAATGGAGGGTTTGGAAAAGAAAGACAAGAATTATTCTAAAACCCATGGTTTTAAATTATTGCCTTTATTACTCTCGGGTCACTCACCAGGATGGCTTACCATCCCTGAGCTGCCCGTGGAACATTCCGGGGCAGAGACCGCATGCAGGCCCAGTTATGGGGGGAGCAGAGAGCGCCCGTTGCCACACAGCAAATGTTTAACCCGCAGGTGGTGGTGAAGCAGACGTACAGGGAGTGCGTCCGGGAGACTGGCTGGCGCCTCCTACCACTTGGGTGTCAGAGTATAGTTCACAGGGACGCACGCAGCCACGGTCCCCCCGGAGGCTTTCTGGACTCCTGTTTACCCTTTGCATTGTCTCTTTGGTGCTTCGGGAGTAAATCAAATTAAAAGCAAACTTGAACTGAGTCCAAGTTGTCCATATCTCCCATTTTTGAACCCGGTCCAGGTACCTATTGCAGTCATTAAGCAATTTGTATGAGACACTGCGGCCTCCCATTTGTCCTACTCATATCACGCTTTTAAAGGTCTCTGTTAAAAAAAAAAAAAAAATATATATATATATATATATATATAATGTTTATAATTCTAACTAATAAGATTACATTAAGTTCCATGT
Organism: Panthera leo; assembly: GCF_018350215.1. Taxonomy (NCBI): domain Eukaryota; kingdom Metazoa; phylum Chordata; class Mammalia; order Carnivora; family Felidae; genus Panthera; species Panthera leo. Next base: position 72,899,952 of record NC_056689.1, on the reverse strand, counting down.
TGTACCAGTTTGTAGTTTTAAGCATCCTATGGAAATAACAGTCTAAAAAAAGTAAAACTGATGTCTTTTTAATTGCCTTTAAACCCCGATGCTTGGTGGCATCCATTGATCAATGGCTTTAAGTGGTTCAGAGAATGGATGCATTTCTGCTAGCGTAATAAATTCATTGCTCAGCTATGACAGTCGAAGTTGAGTTTTTATTTTGTGTTGCCTCCTTGGCAAAACGGTGGTCTTGAAAGCCGGGCTTTGTTAAAAGATAAAAAGGTTTTCTAAATTCCAAAGCTTCGCTCTAAGTAGGAAACGTCAGTGCCACCGGCTTTGATCACAGAGCTTTGCTATAAGCCTAAGTGGAAAGAATTTAGCATGCGTGGAAGCGAAGCTGCCTGCAGCCGGGAAGGCGGGGGTGGGGCGGGAAGCACTCCGCCCTGCCTGGGACAGATTTGAAGGTGACCAGACGGCAGCACGGCAGCACGAGGATGTGGCCAAGAGCTGGGGAAGCTGTCAGGGGAGCCCAGACGCTGGGGAGAGGGGTGGGGCCCTCCGGGGAGGGAGGAGTCCCAGTAGATGAGCCTGAGGTGGTGCTCCCAGGTGTGGACGTGCGCCTACAGAAGCCGCAGGGGTTCATGGTGTCTCCTGAGGGGCACAGAGTTGCTGACAGATGACGGGGGGAGGGGGGCGACGGGCAAAGACTGCGGGGTGAAATGGACTGTGGACGGGCACCTGGGCACCCGGAGCAAAGGCCTGGCTTAGCCACAGAGGGTGCAGGGGAGCATGCCAAGGCCAGATGGGACAGTCAGTTCAGCAAAGCAGAGGTGAGTGGGATGGGACACTTAGGTGGAGGCCAGAGAGGGGCCCAAGGACAGCAGGTGCCCCTGAAGCCCTTTCCCCCCACCACCCCAGGGCCACGTTCCTTTCTTTATGGCATCAGCTGCCCCAGTCCAGTCCCGGGTGGAGTCAGCTCACAAGAGGCCATGTCGCAGCGCCTGGCTTTGTTCTGGGCCTGGTGAAGGGCCCACGGTACAGGGTATAGCTGCACGCCCAGGAGCCCTCACAGACTAGGGGAGGGCTCAGCCACTGTGAGGAGCTAATGCCACGTGATACCACAGACAGAGAGGACACGGGCTGCAGGGTCGGGCCAGGCCGTTCTGTCACTGAATCTTGAAATCTCCCCATTACTTCGGATCCCCTGGCGTCTCCAAGTACAGCTTCTGGGCTTAGCTGTTCCCTTCGCATGCAAATTAAATGGCTGATCACTGGCTCAGGCCCCGAGGGATGGCAGGGCTCACCCCAGAGGCCCTGAGGATCCTGGGAACAATGGTGGTGGCAGGGAAGAGACATCCTTCTGTCACCTCACATCAGGCACTCTGAAAGTGTGTCACCAGGCCATTGGGAGGGGCATGCTTGTCCTGAAGGTCTGGGGAAGGGATGGGCTAATACAGAACAGGCAGGAAACAACTTCATAGCCAATATTAGATTTCCCATTTCTGGAAGATACATTGGCTGCTTCCAGCCGTAAAGACTCCCTCTCAGAGTCAGACAAGGAGGAGTTCAACTCCCAGATGCCCTGCCCTTGCTGGTTTTGTGCCCCTGTGTGACTTGCGCACGTCACCTCCCTTCCTGAGCTCAGTCACTCATCTGTAGAATGGGGTTTGAGGATTATGGAGAAACTGTGGGAAGGACTCACACGCTCACGGTCATGATTGCACTACAGACGGCAATAATTGCTGTTATAGGCTTCTGGCTCAGCCCCCTGGGGTGCCCTGTGCCAGGCTCTCTAGAGGACACTATTGGAGTCAGGCCACAAGATGGGAAGGAGGGAGCAGAGACTGCTGGGCCCCCCCCAAACAGTGGGGTGCTTGGGAGGTTGTGCTGAGTGGAGGACCCTAGAGGCGTCAGTGCTAGGAAGCTGGCTGAGGGGCTGTGGTGACCTGGTACACTGACAGAAGGAGGTGGGAATGACAGGGCAGCAGTGGGACCTGCACCTTGGGCACCCCAACACAAAGCTCCAGCTCAGGCTCAAGCAGGAGGTAGGGGAAGCAGGGCCCTCAGGGGCGCGGAGGCCGGGTTGTTCAAGGCCCGAATGGCCTGCAGGATGGAATCAGCCCAGCGGCCACATGGATGAGGCTGGAGACCTGGTAGATGGCGGACCCCAGGTTATCTGGTGGCATGGGCTGAGGGCACACAGAAGACCTCTTCTCCATGTCTGCTCTCCTGCTAAGAAGTATAGCTGGGCCACAAGCTCCTGCTTCAAAGGCAAATCCTGGCAGGGCCATGTCTTTGGAGAGACTGAAGACCGTTAGTGTTTCTGTCTCCCAGGAATTCAGACTGTGGCAACAGCCCCTTAAAGCACAATTGCTGAGCCTCACCCAGGGTTTCTGGTTCAGTAGCTCTGTGGTGGGGCCTGAGAATTTGCATATCTAGTAAGTTCCCAAGTGGTGTTTATGCTGCTGGTCTGGGGATCACATTTTGAGAGCCACAGACCTAGGTCTTGGCCCAGTATCCCCTGGGATCCTCATAGCATGCGCTGTGGTGAATATTACCCCCCTCAGCACATAGCTAATGATGCTCAAGTTCAGAGAGGGTAAGTGATGTCATTCAGTGGGCGAGGCACAATTTGCATAAGGTCTGCGAGCACCTAGTGCTCTGCTCCTTCACCATGATAATGACCATCACCACCATCATTGTCACCATCATCACCATCATCATCACCACCATCACCATCATCATCATCACGATCATCACCATCACCATTGTCAGCACCACCATCACCATCATCACCACCACCATCATCATCACCATCATCACCATCATCATCACCACCATCATCATCATCACCATCATCACTATCATCATCACCACCATCACCATCATCACCACCATCATCATCATCACCATCATCACCACCATCATCACCACCATCACCACCATCATCATCATCATCACCATCATCATCACCATCATCACCACCATCATTACCACCATCATCACCATCATCACCATCATCACCATCATCATCACCACCATCATCATTATCATCACCATCATCATCACCACCGTCATCATCATCACCATCATCACCATCATCACCATCATCACCATCATCATCACCACCATCATCATTATCATCACCATCATCACCATCATCACCATCATCACCATCATCACCATCACCATCATCATCATCATCATCGCACGTACTTTGCACTCTCCAAGTGGCCTGTGTTGCAGCTTTGCCCTTGTCCAGGGCCTGGGGCCAGCTGGAGCTTAATTATTAGCCCAGTGGAATCCCTTCCTGGAGCCAGTCAGTGAGAAAGACTTTCTCAGACTGCAATTGGCAATGGTCAGCTGGGACACCCCCTGAGGCTGTCTCAGGTCGGCCAGGGTGTAAGACGGTGGGGAAGCAATTGGTTGGTTTGTTCACTTGTTTATTACAAGGAGGGGCAGGGAGGTCACAGGTGAAGGCGAGGTCAAGAGGTGATGGAGGAAAGCGAATCAGCACCCTACCCGTGCTGCCCTTTGCTCTCGAGACCCGGTGGGATCAGGAAAAGGAGCCCTCGCTCACCAGGCTGGCTCTGACCCTGGTGCCATGCTTGGGCTCCTGTGTGCTGCCTGTCTGCTGGGCTGGTGCTGCCTGGCCGTCCCAACCAGGGCTGAGGATTCTGGGAGGTCAAACACTGCTCCCTGGTTGTGTGTGGGGCGTGCTTTTGTAGCGTGGGGGGAGCTGCCACCTGAATGACCTCAGTCAGGGGCCTCACGAGGCGAGCTATGGGAACGTCTTGGGTCCGGGCGGGCCTGCTGTTGCCTTGCTGGGGCCTCTGGCTGCTCAAGGAGGAAAAAGAGCCGAAGGAGGCAGGGCACAGCGGGGACTGGCTCATCGCTCATGGAGTTGGCGGAAGCTTCTGGGGCTGCAAGTGTTTGTGGGCTTTGGCCCACCCATTCTTCTAATCCACCCGGGGGTCCCGACAGCCTCTGGCCCCCTCTCAGTCAGCCCGGGCTGCTGAAACAAAGATACCAGAGCCTGGGGCTTAAGCAACAGACATCTTTTTTCACTATTCTGGAGGCTGGAAGTCCAAGATCAGGTCGCCAGCATAGTTGGGTTCCAGTGAGAAGCCCTACTGGCCTGCAGAGGGCCACCTTATTGGGAGGCCACGGGGGGACAGGGAGCAGGGAGAGGAAGCAAACTCTCTCCTGTCTCTGTGCGAGGGCCCTGATCCCACAGGAGGGCTCGACCCTCATGATCTGCTACTTCCCAAAGGCCCCACCTGCTGACACCATCCTAGCGGGGATTAAGGCTTCCAGGTGGATTGTGGAGAGACACAAGCATTCAGTCCATAGCAGGCCCATTTGTGCCCTTCTGCCTTCTAGCCTCCACGTAACTTCTCGGTGTCTCGGTTCCCACATCTGCAAAAGAGCAGAAACAAACGTCCCCTGAACGGGCCTGCATGTAGACGGAGCACCGGGTCTGGGCCTAACAAGCGGTCTGTTCTCTATAACTGCTGATCTGCAGACTCCACCGCAGAGCTGGACCTGTGGGCCCCGTGGTCCCATCACTTGGCCCCTGGGGAAAGTGGGGGTAGACTTCTGAGGGCCTCTTATCCGGCCACCGCTTTAATGTCGGGGCCTGGGACTGTCCCGGACCCTCCCCTCTCCTCCTGTATACTAGCTTCAGGATGGGCTCGGCCACCCACTGACTCCGCAGAGCCCCCTCCCCTCCCCTCATGCTGATGGTCCCCAGAGACACTTGTCTGGACACCTCCACTTGGACATCTCGGAGACAGCCGGACCCAGCTTGTCCCAGGTGGAGCCACCATCGTCCTCACTGCCCCCCCCGTTCCATCCTGGAACTACCCTCTCCCACATTATCCATCACCAAGTTCGTGGAGTGTCGCTAACCTGGCAAATGTGGAAGATGGGGGCTATGGGGGATGGTGAGGTGTGGCTGTGGCTGGGAGGGCGCTGCCCTGGGAGCAGGTGTCCGGACTAGAGTTGGTGTCAGTGCTGCTCCAGGGGACAATCGCCCCCTCCAGACCTCCCACTTCAGCTTTGGTCCCCAAGCCTCCTCAGGGGCCACATCCCTTCACCATTGTCCCCTCCCAGAGGCAGCCCTCCCGACCCGTGCCCTGGACCCCTTGTGGCAAGTTCCCTTGACCTGGAGAGAAACCTCCAACAACTGCAGAGAGAAACTGCCAGCCCGCCTCTCCTGCGCTTTCCTGTTTCCCTGCAAAACACGCAGGCAGCCCGGGATTCCCCATGATGGGATTTTGCAATTACCCTCTCATCCCTTTGGATTTATTCATCCTGGAAACATCCTCCCGAGGCCCCTCTGTTCAGGCCCAGGAAGTGAGTCAGACCTGGGCTCTGCCCTGAGCTCTTGCACAGCTAAAGCCCTTTTTTTCCCCTCTCAGTTCCCATTTCAGCTCCTGGAGGAGGCTTGCTCCCACCAGGCTTGGCATTGACGTCACTGGGGGGCTCGCCCCTACGTTTCCGTTTTGGCCTGTGTCCCGAGGGGCTTTCAGGGCTTTCGTCCTCCCTTCCATGCTGCCTGGCCTCCCTCCCGCCGATGGGAGCTGAGAGTGAGCTCTGGGGGAACTTTCTGGTTTTATTCTCTCTATGAATGTGATTCTGCTGAGAGTCTGTCTGTGGGGCAGCCAGGTGCTCTGTGGGGGCAAAATCAGTGGCCGTAAACTGTAGAAATGGGACATGTTAGGGACAACCTGGACACCCTCTGTCTGCACCTACATACACACAGTGGGTGCTTCTTCTGCCGGGAGCTGCACGCCCATCGCCGTGCTGCACCCCCTGTGTTTGCAAATCGAGGCCCCTTGAACACCCTTGAGAAGCCCCGAGTCTGCTCTCCGCTGCCCTTGTCCCGGCACACAGAGTCCATGGCAAAGAGAGGTAGCTCTCTCTGCCACCTGCTTTCTCAAAGGTGGCTTCAGTCACCCTCTCAGCCTCCCCCCTGCGCGCCCCCCCCATCCCCCACACATGTGCCTCGCGGCTTTGAGCCATCATACTTTGGGCCATTCTGAATCCTTTACAAATTCGCAGACCTAAGGAAGGCACCCGATTGGTCCAGCCAAGCGCTGTCCCCGTGGGACCTGGCTGTTACAGACACACGAGGGTGCTGTCAGGACAGGGAGCTCCCTATGGTCGCACCTTCTGCCTCTGGTGACAATTCTGCAGAGAGCCTCTCATCTGTGGACTTGCTTTGAAATTCTCCAGGAGGGCTCCCAGGGGTCCACATAAGTCAAGCTCTTGATAGTTATGGGGGAGTCGGGAGTCTTTGCTCTGTTTTTGGTTTTGGTTTTTTTTTTTTTGGCAGCTGTGTGACCATGACATCACCAACCTCTCTGGGACTTGTCTCCTCCCCAAATTGACTCACACCACACCTTGTTTCTCGGGCTCTTTTGAGGATAGACTGAGATACAGTATATTGGTGCCTGGCAGAGGTCACACTTAGTAAAGCAGCGGCCCCTCTCTGCTTGTTTGCCTCTCTCTGAATGCACCCAGAGGGAGATTGAGCTCTACACTTCTCCGGGGCAGGGGACTGGCCTGAATGACCTCAGGGGTGTGCAGCCACTGGCCTCTGTAGCTTTCTCCGGGACAGAGGTGCTGCCGGGAGGGTTCTTCAGATAGAATAAGTTAAAAAAAATTTTTTTAAATGTTTATTTATTTTTGAGACAGAGAGAGACAGAGCATGAGTGGGGGAGGGGCAGAGAGAGAGGGAGGCAGAGAATCCAAAGCAGGCTCCAGGCTCTGAGCTGTCAGCACAGAGCCTGATGTGGGGCTTGAACCCACAAACTGCAAGATGATGACCTGAGTCGAATTCAGATGCTCAACTGAATGAGCCACCCAGGCGTCCCTAGGTAGAATGAGTTCTGAGCACAGGAGCACTTGTTAGGATGTCTTCCCCTAGACATCATGTTCTTTAAAAAAAAAAAAAAAAAAATTAACATTTACTAAGAAAACCAAACCTTTGTTTTTTTTTTTTTTAAATGTATATTTATTTTTGAAAGAGAGAGACAGAGAGAATGCAAGCAGGGGAGGGGCAGAGAGAGAGGAAGAAACAGAATCTGAAGAAGGATCCAGGCCCTGAGCTGTCAGCACAGAGCCTGACGTGGGGCTCGAACCCATGAACTGTAAGATCATGACCTGAGCCGAAGTTGGGTGCTTAACTGAGCCACCCAGAAGCCCCGTAAACCAAACCTGTGAAGGGTTAATGCTCTTCTGAGGTATCTTGTGCATTTTTCTCCCTGTTGTCTCTGGAGCTCCGTGTACCTCCAGGAGAGTTGGTAACTGAATCTGATTTATTGACCTCGATTGCCTAAACCTAATTAGCATGTTTCAAAGCCATGAAGAGCTTCTCAGTCCTGGACTTCAATGCAGGGACTGATCGTGCAGCCACCCTGAGCCCAGCACATTGGGACGGACAGATCTTACTGACAGCAACATTCTGGGTAAAAGTGACAGCCAGGGAGACAGGGATCCCAAGGGCCTGTGGCTGGTGCTTTGGCCTCCCCAGGCCCCACCCTGGGTGATGAGGACCCTTCATGCCAGGGCCCAGCTCCCGCTGTGGGAGACCACAAGGGTCTATGTTGGAGCCCCTACTGACCCCCCTTGTTAGCTGGGTGATTCGACTGTCTCTAATGCTCCTCCTTTCTGATAGCACTATAGCAGGGAGGGAAGAAGAGACTTGCCTTAAGAAGTGACTACTGAAGTCCCACCTTAGGCTTCTGTGATTTTGAAGAGGAGACCCTTAAGGTCTCCTTAAGGTCCAGCAGGAGCGTGGGTGGCTGGGCTGGGGAGCTTCCAAGGATAGCGATGTTGGATGTCTGATTTATGTCTCGATGTGCCGCGCTGGATGTTACCGCCTCATTGTCCCAAATCTGTCCTGAAAATCTTCCCCAACAGCAGGGACATTTGGGGTGGATCGAAGAACAAGCTTGCCAGGAATATGGAGCTATGCTAGGGTCAAAGTCAAGGTGACCTTAGCGGACTGTACTGAGTGTGGCCTGGGCAGAGGTGAGAGATAATTAACGTAACATAAAATTCACCAATGTGAAATGTACAATTCAGTGGGGTTTTAGTATATTCACTATGTTGTGCGACCATCACACTAAGTCCGTCACCCCGCAGAGAAGCCTGTGCCAATCAGCAGTCACTCCTATCCCCTCCCGCAGCCCTGGCAACCTCGAATCTGCCTCTGGTCTCTGTGCATTCACCTACTCTGGACATTTCATACAAATGGAATCGTATGGTATTGCCCTTTGGCGTCTGGCTTATTTCACTTAGCAAAATGTTTTCAAGGTTCATCCATGTTGTGGCAGGTGCCAGAATTCCTTCCTTTTTATTGCTGAATTATTTTCCATTGTATGGATAAACTATATCTTTTTTTAATGTTTTATTTATTTTTGAGAGATAGAGAGAGACAGACATGAGCAGGGAGGGGAGAGGGGCGCAGAGAGAGACAGGAGCAGAATCTGAAGGAGGCTCCAGGCTCTGAGCTGTCAGCATACAGCCTGATTTGGGGCTCAAACTCACAAATCGTGAGATTATGACCTAAGCCGAAGTCGGAGACTTAACCGAATGAGTCACCCAGGTGCCCCTGGATAAACTATATCATATTTATTCATTCATCTTTGAGGGGTTTCTGGGCATTTCTGCCTTTTGCCCGTTGTGAATGGTGCTTCTAGGAACATTCATGAGCTGCTTAGCGTGTGAAGATAGGTTTTCGGTTTTCTTGAATCTATACGGAAGAGTGGGATTGCTGGTTCAATTGGTAATTCTAGGTTCACCTTCTGCAGGAACTGCAAAACTGTTTCCATGTGCTGCTTTTGTAGCCCTGCATGTGAGATACTGGGGGTGCAAGAGATTAGAAGAGGTACAGTCACTCCCTATTGAATGCAGGTGCAGTTAGGAAATAGACAGCCAAGAGAGGCTGCACAGGGCAGGGGAGGGGGAGCCGTGGGAAGAGCCCGAGAGGGACAAGGGCTCCTTCGTTACCAGACTTGAGCCTGAGGCTCAGATAGAGCTCTAGGGGATGAAGGGTGCGGGGAAGGGGGGGGGGCAGCACCTGCTCCCATCTGCTCTGCCTTGGGGGCCCGCCGTCCTTCTGCCATGACTGATGGGAGAGAAGGACAAATGGGGGTAGAGGCCAGACACAGAGTCTGGACCACGGGAGAGGAGCCAATGTGTCTGCCTTCTCCCATGCAGCCCCTTCCAGACTGTGTGACCTGCTCAGTGCCAGGCCCCTGTGCCCTGCTGGTCTCTCTGCTGCCTCCTTCCAGGGCCTGTGTCTCCGGGGCCACTTTTGCCTCCAGGCTGATCAGGAGAGAAGGAAACAGTAAAGAGCGGACAGATCGGGACCTGCTAGACCAGGGCTGGAGCCTTAGCCCTTCTATTCTCACTCTAGCGCACCTCAGGGGCACGAGTTGGGTGCAGACCTCAGCACGTACCCCCTTTAGCCTCCAGCCTGCAGCTCCCCACTCCCCACTGGGACGGGGTTGGCTGAAGGCCAGGTGGAGCTTTCTGGGGATAACTGGTGGTTGCAAACCCAGTATTTCCCCGGGGGCCCACATGTGCCAATGTTAGCTTTTTCTTAAGTCTCTGGCATATTCTTCAAAGGAGGTCTCTCAACAAAATTGTTAGTTTATTAAATTATAAGGACGGAGGAGGTGAGAGATAATTGGAACCACAGATTCATGAATGGCTTCCCTTGCTCCTAGCATGAGTTATTTTGAAGAGAAACATGATTAAAACAAGGGAATTCCCCTGAGCCAGGCCAGGCTGATTGAATCATGGGGAGGAAATTACAATCTGGGTTAATTTGTTATGCCATTTTTAGGCATTTAAGATCACTGGGGGGGGGGGGGGGACTTTGTACTTCCTTGTGAATGCCTCTGAGAGAGAGGACCAGACAGTCATGGTGAGGGGCCCTGGGGGTGAGGGCATCCTTGTCTGAAGGGGTGTTCAGGCACAAAGTACATTTCTCACAGGCTATCAGATGCTGCAGCCTGGCAGAGGTGCCTGGTGGAGCTTTCTGGAAGGGAGTGATGTCTACCTGGGAGCTCATTCTGGCTCCTCTCCAGGCCAGCAACCCCTTTGCTCCCAGGTGAGCAACCAACCATCCTGGCTTGCCTGGGAGAGGAGGAGTCCCCGGGGTGCAAGACTTTCAGATTTTAAACCAGGACGGTCCCCGGCAAACTGGGAGCCCAGCTTCCTTTGAGTGGGGAATGGTACTTAGAAACCAAGATCTGGGCTCTAGGTGGCTCATTGCTGCTGGAGTGCCATTGCTCCTAAGTCTTCTCTATAAAATAAACTAGGAAGTATATATTATTTAAAACCATAAGCGCACACTGATATATCTAACTTAAACCCAGTAACCTAGGTTTTTCTTCACTTTCCTCCCATTCTATGGTTGTATCTTCCTCTCCACAGCAAAACCCTGGTCTGCAACATCAGACATTTGCTCATGTGTTCTATCCTTTAATACACAAAACACATAGCTTCAGAATTATGCTGTCAATACCACTGCCAGCAACAACCCTACTAAATTAAGTTCAAGATGTCTTTGCAGTTCCTTTTACCAACACAAAGTGTCATATTAAAGATACATGGTCAAAATACTCTCCCTAACATTACTTGAATTAAAGATTTTCTCTGTGAAGTTACATCGTGCCTACCACTCATATAATGCAGAGTAAGGCTGATGTGCTTCTCTTATGTCAAGTTTAGGGTTTGCTTTTAGAAAACCCTGCTGACTTAGGGCACGTGAGTGGCTCAGTCGGTTGAGCACCCAGCTTTGGCTCAGGTCACGATCTCACGGTTTGTGTTTGAGCCCTGCGTCAGGCTCGCTGCTGTCGGTGCAGAGCCCGCTTCGGATCTTCTGTCTCCCTCTCTCTCTCTGCACCCCAACCCCCACTCATACTCTCTTTCTCAAAAATGAGTAAATATTAAAAAAAAAATCTTTTGGACTTAATTTTATTTTTGGATATACGAAACCCTCCAAACTGAAACTGAAACTATGTACAAAAGTAAGTTCATAGATGTCTCACTGCCGTCCCATCCCCTTCAGTGACATGCCTACCCATTTTTTTTTATGCCTGCCCATTTTTATTAGCTTATAGTTTTATTGCTCCTGTGTTTCTTCTTGTAAAATATAAAACAAAAAAAATATTTCCCCTTACACAAAATGTAGAATACATTTCATGGTCTTTTATATTTTGCTTGTTTTACTTAGTAATATATATCCTGGAAAGTATTCCATGTTAAGTCATAGAGAGTTTCTTCATTCATTTCTATGACTCCATAGAATTTCCTTGAGTAGATGTACTGTAGTTTATACCCAACTAGTTTATGAATGACCATTCGTGTCGTTTCCAATATTTTGCAATCACAAATAATCCCAGCTTTTGCATTGTTGTTTTTTCGCATTTGTAGATAGATTCTTAGGTATAAAATTGTTGGGTCAAATTGTAAAGCCATGTATAGTTATGACTGCCACAGGGTAGTACCAGTGGATGGACTCTTCCCAAAGTGGGTTATAAAGGAGTTCATCCCTTTTTTGGCAGCCATAACACAGGACCTCTGGTCGGTCCTGTGAGACTCAGTCCTGGCACTGGGCAAATCCAAACATTAATTCACTCATATTCTCCATCACAGATTTCCTTGTGCAAACAGCCCACTGGATGATACGGGGAAGCAAGAGAGGCTATACTGCTGGGCCCCTCCCATAACTCAATGGTCCTTTCAGACTCTTCCGCAGTCCTATGAGCTTCTAGATCTTACCCACGCCTTTTCTTTGTCCACAAAAGCCTGCTGTTCCCCCAGCTTCCAGCCAATGGCTTTCATAATTCATGACTATTTTGGACAGAAATAAAGCTTCAGTCTATGCCATCTTTAAATATGACTTTCTTGGGAAACCTCAGATGATCTTTTTCAATTGAATTGAATGTCTTAACCCAGAGAAACTCCCAGTCTGGAGCGCACTTTGTACATGAGGGAAAGAAAAATGACCCCTTTGTATCTGCCTGGAGATGGTCCCAAATTGGAACTGGGGCCAATTGTATTTTTGCCCATACCAAAGCCTCAAATAGAGGGTCTCCTGGCCCCACCCAGCTGGGGCCAGTTTCACCCAGATTCTGGGAAGCTGGGGTGGCCTGAGCATGGAGAGACTGGTCCATATGCCACGATATGGACGGATGTAATCTATGCATAGAAAAGAGGTCCGCAGAGACCGCCGTCAGAACGGCCACAGCGGTTATCTCTGGGCAGTGTATTCTCCCCATATTCATATCCTCCTGTATGTTTATTTTATTTTGTTGTTGCTGTTTGAAAACAATCCTATTTCATGGGTGTCATTTGAAAATGTTTAATTTTAATATATTCGCTGAAAGGTCACTGACTCCCCCTGGCCCACATGTGCCATGAGAGAGAAAACACAGCTTCATTCAAAAGCAGCAAGTTTCCACCATGCGTAAGTTCCAGTTGAATTACTAAGTTGGTAACGCCACGCCCTCTCAACAGCAGGATGTGTTTTTCTGTCCCTTGTCATCTCTGTCACCATGAGCAACAAACCTTCTTTGTGCATCTACCCTGTGCCTGGAGCTGCTCTAGGGCTGGCGGTGACGTAGTGCTGTCCCCCGCGTGCTGGCATTTGGGCATCACAAGCAGGTGAACATAATCGCTGCTGAGTGTAGAGAGAGAAACGTCCTAGAGAGTGAAGGGCTAGCTTTGTGCAAGATGGCGGCGAGGTGAATGATTCCCAGGGAAGAGGAGGGCGGTCCAGCTGAGTGTGAGAGAAGAAGAGTGGAAAAGAGGGCCATGGTGGCTTTCCCAAGTGGTGTGAAAATGTGGGGCCGTGAGATGCTGAGGCTGCCGGGCAGGAGGGTCGGGCGTTAGGCCAGACCCTGATCCTGAGCGTCTTTACCATTTCAGCCTATAAGGGATGAGGAGGAAGTCAAGGTTGGAAGATTTCAGAGGGGAGCGAGCCGTGATCATGATTTGCATTTTGGAAAAAAGCATTTTGGCAGTTTTGTCAAAACTGGATTGGGTGTGGGTGGTTGGGACTAGAGGCAAGGAGACCAAGTGACAGAGTAACCTAGTGAGAGCTGGCCAGGGGCCCATCTGAGGTGGTGCTGAGGGGCCGAGGAGGAGTGACTGTGGCCGTCTGTGGGTTCTAGTGACCGCCAGGGTGGGTGAATGAAGCAGGGGTAAGCCAAGTGCTTTTTGCTGCACCACGCGGTCTATGAGGGCAAGGGCCATGTGTGTTCGGAGCCTAGCACAGCCTGGCACCTACGAGGAGCTCAGTGAATATTTGTACCCACCACGTACCATAAGAAACCGGGCTGCCAGAGTGGTCAGAGGAACATCACTGCAACATCCCCAAATCACTGAAAGCGACTTTCAATTTTCCTGCTGTCTCCTAGAAAAATGCAAAGGGGGGACATTCATGACATCCAGCAAAACTTCAAAAAAATCCTTTTTTTCTTGTCATTGCCTGCCTCCCCACACTCTCGTTTTCTCATATTCATGGCGGCCGCCTCCAACATCGTTCCTCTCTTTCCAGACGGGCAAACGTTCTTCTTTGCATCTGTTCTTTTTTTTTTTTTTTTTTTTTCCCTTCCACCTGTACCTTTGAGATCAAAGCTGCCTTTTTGTTCTTCTCTTCTTCTTTTTTAAACTCTGGTGAGAATTCTAATTCTCTTTCCATGTACATCAGCTAGCCTCTGGCTTCTCCAGTTGAGCGTGTGCTCATATGTTTTATCTTTTCTCTCCATTAATATCGTAGAAGCCCAAGCACCAACGATACACAGAGAAGCATCCTTTTAGAAGTGGGGAGAAGGGGAGACCACACACTCTTATACTTTCCTGATCTATTTTTTCAAGTTGTTACTTAAAACAAGCAAACGTTTTCAGCAGATATTGGAAATATTGATTCCTTGCATTTGGTAGCATTAAACAGAATAGAA